>NC_081180.1:81502702-81875202 GCF_029867415.1 Vicia villosa | reverse complement strand
AGTACTGTTTTATTTATATATAATTGCAGTATATAATTTTTACATTAATATATAACTAATATTAACTATAATGATTATATATATTTATTTATACACAATGGTAATTCATATTTATATACAAATTAGTATTAAATTAAAAATAATTTTAAAAAATATTAAATAAAAGGTACCATCTACGATGATAATTCATATTTATATAATAATTATTAACTAAAACATTTAAAAATATTAAATAAAAAGTTTCATCTTTAAAATTTGCTTTTGCATCGAAAAAATAATTTGTATTATTATATATTACTCTTAATTGTTAATATTTAATTCTATTAACAATTTTTTGAAAATAAATAATGATTGCCGAATGAAAAGCATTTTACAGATTTATTTTTTATTAAATAATCAAATACACACATATTAACACTTATAATTAATAGATCATTATATTAATATTTTTTGGATTAATATACGCTTATAATAATATTTTTAATAATATATGATTACTTTAAAAATGTAAAAATCAAATATTTTGCACTAGTTGTAAATATGTTTTAATTAATATATAATTATTTTCAATTTTTGGCTACTGCAATAATACATATTTCTATATTAATTATTAAATAAAAAATAACATCTATCAAATTAATTTTGATTGATTATCATCATTTAAAAAAAATATAAAATCAAATATTTTTCTTCTTGAAATATAACATGAATTAAGTTTGATGAAGATTCTATAAATTACGAATAAAGAGGATCATAGTAAAAGAAACAAATCTAATTCATTAATTTTGATGCATTGAAATTTAAGGATTATGATAAATTGTTCTCATTTCTCATTATAACCAAATGTTCTCACTTGAGTCGTCCTATATATATATATATATATATATATATATATATATATATATATATATATATATATATATATATATATATATATATATATATATATATATATATATATATATATATATTATGATTATTATAATTATTTTAATAGTAATAATTGATTATATTATGATTAATTAATCTAAAATCAATTTGAGAAAAATAGAATTAGTGTTGATGTTAGAGTAGTTATTAAGATGACACGTGTCTATATAGAATTACGATTCATTTAGATGAGCTATCAAGATGACATGTGTTTAGGATTGTTATTAATATGAATTAAAAATGTTGAATACTCTATCATATATATGATAGAGTATGCAACATTTTTAATTCATATTTATATACTTCCTATTAGATTTTTCATATTATGACGGTTATATTAAAGTAGCAGCAGACCTTTTTTTTTTTACAACTAAAAGAGATCCAATAAAAAACTGAAGGAAATTAAATACAAGACACATGGGGGACCAAACCAAAACTCCTTAACAACAAAGTCTTAGCCTAGTAGTATCATCCTTGTTTAAAAGGTAATCCTTCAAAATATCCAGTGAACATAATTGTACTAAACAAAATTCCTACTATAATAACCAATACTCGCTAGAGTATCAGCACAAAAATTAGCTTTCCGAAAAATATGTTAAACCATAAAATCAATAGATAAGATATAAGTTTGACACATAGGCCAACAGGATCTGATCTTCCAAGGAACCAAATTAGAATTAGAAAAAGCTTTCACAACAAGCGAGCAATCCGTTTCAATCCAAAGCTTTTTCCAATTAAACATGTTCCCCTTCTCAATTGCAATAATAGCCGCAAGTAACTCTGCCGACTCGGGGGTTATTGTTAGTTACCAATTTGTGTAAATATCTTACGTAATTTTTGGTAACTTTCAAGTCCTTTTGTGGTTAATAGTAGTCTTTTATTATCATTTGGTATATATTTATTCTTATATTTATATTAATGTTGAATAGTTCTTATCTTTGCAATCTATGTTGGATTTTGTAGTTTTTTTTAGATAATTGGAAGCTTGGACCTTGGAAAAAGGACTTTGAAGATGTTCCAAGACCAAAGCCAAAGATTGCTGAAAAGAGGAAGCGCGCTAAGCGAGGTTGAGCCTGCTAAGCGCGGTTTTGAAGAAAAGAAGGAAGTTCTGGCAGAGAGTTCCGCGCTAAGCGAGGTCTGGAGCCTCTTAGCGCGGTTGGGCGGTTTAAGCAATTTTTGATGGCGCGCTTAGCGGGCTACACCGCGCTAAGCGCGGCCTGCGAAACTTTGTTTATTTGATTAGGGGCCAAATCACATTCTTAGGGATGTAGAGATATTTTAGAGATAAACAAGAGCATAATACACTGTAGCAAACATAGAGTTGAAGATTGGAAGCCTTGATCGTCGATTAATCGCCTTTGATGCTTGTTGATCTTCATCCTTTCCTTCTTGTGCAAGCTACCATTCTCATGGATAGCTAAATCCCTTTTGTATCAAGATAAGATGTAATCTTCCTAGCCTTTTGTATGTTTTTCTTGTGAATATATGTGTATGAACAAGTGATGATCAATATAGATGGTTTAGTTTGTTTATTAAAGCTTTTTCTTTGGTATAAATGTTTGAGACATCAATGTTTGTATCTAGACCTAACTCATCATCTTTCAAACTATAAGTTGCAGACATGGATTTAGAGTTTGATGTTTACTAAGTATCGGTTTTAAAACGTTATTTGTATTGTTTAAACGGTGGAGAAATCGTCGGTTAAACAATACGGTAAATCTAGCTATATCGTTGCGGACACGGACGATATAGGTGTCGATACGTAATTATATTGATCGTTAGCAAGTTCATAAGCATATATTTATAAGGAAACATACAAACTTAGGTCGATGAAATCGAATCTTGATGCATTTTCTTTAACTTAGAACCTTCATTAATTTACTCTTTGCTACTAAAGTGATTGAATGACCTTTTGCAAACCTAAAACTAAAGTAACATTAACTCAAGACAAAATAGGCTATAGAACGGCGGTGATATCGCAATAATCCCTGTGGATACGATATAAACGAAAAGTACACCACAATACTCTTTGTGCCTCATTTTCCCCATTTTTGCTCTTCTAAGCTTGCTTTCTCTTTGCTTCTCCATTTTAGTCTTTGCTCTTTCTTCATCTTCATCATCACCACGGTAAGCAGCTTCTTCTCCATTTCCTTTTCTATTTCTTTATGCTTGTTTTATATATTAGGGTTTAATTGTAGATTAGGAATAGAAATTTTGTGGTTAGGGTTTGTGTTTTGAAAACTTAGTGATATAATCTGATTTCCAGTGCCTTGTACATGTTTAGAATAGAATTTGGGTGCTGGAAATGTTTGGTTGCAACCCTGGTTCGCTGGGAATTTTTCTGCAAATCGCAGAGCCCGCTTAGCGCGGTAGGCGCGCTTAGCGCGGTCTGGGGATTTCAGAAAAATTCCCTCTTCTGCCTGTTTTTGTTTGATGCAGGGGGAGTGTTCTATTGCTTTGATTCTGATTGTAGCTGTTTATTTTTGTTATTTTTATGTTAACATGTTGGTTTTGTGTTGCCATTTCTTTAATTATTTCAGATGGGACCGAAATTCTTAGGCTCTAAGAAGCGAAAGACCGGAACCGAAGGTGGCAGCTCTTCTCAAGCACCTAGGGCTATTCCGTTTAATCAGAACCGATTTAAGAGTCATGTCCAAGAGGAGAGGTATAAGAAGCTAAAGGTTAGGACATGGTGGCCTGAGCGTATTGTGAGAATCAATCCTGAGGGAACCTATGGGTGGTGTCATAACACCATTGAGGAGTATGGTTGGCTTAAACTTTGTGAGCCTGCACCTAAGTTTCATTTGGAGATTGTAAGAGAGTTCTATGCTAATTCCGTTCCAAATGAAGAATTTCCGGTTGAAGGTGTTCCCTTTGAGTTCAAAACTTGGGTGCGTGGTAAGGAAATTGATTTTTCTCGTCAGGCTATCCGTGAGTTTCTTGGAACTCAATTACCTTTTGAGGATGGTGAGTTGTGTGGGTATCATGTGCAATTAGCAATGGGTAATTTTGATTGGGAGCATCTGAGGGAGGTCTTGTGTTCGAGGGGGCAGTCTTATGATCTTAATCCTTCACAACAGCCCCAGAAATTCTCTAGGAAGTCGTTGTCTACTAATGCTCAGATTCTCATGTCTGTGGTCCTTCATAATTTAAGGCCTAGGAGTCACACTTCCTCTTTGCCTGCTGAGTCTGCTGCACTGGTTGCTCGTATGATTGAGCATGAGCCGATTGATATTACTCGCATTATTGTGAATGAGCTGAAGAGGGTTGCTTTGAGTGGAACTCGGCATGGTGATCGTGCTCCCTGCAAGCTGATTTTTCTTGGTTTGATCATGAATCTGTGCAAGAAAGCAAGAGTGCAGATTCCTTCTGAGGGGCTTGTGTCTATTGACACTTTTATTGATGACATTTTTATTGAGCGTTATTGTTTATCCAGGTTGACTGCTGTTCCTGTTGCTGCTGCTCGCCCTGCTCGCCGCCGTAGTAATCCTGATAGAGAGGAGAACTTGGCATTTCATATGGCTCATCAGAGAGCATTCATGTTTTTGCATGATTCTATGTCTCAGCTGAGGTTGCAGATGATGGAGCCCCATGTGGCTCATCCGTGGAGTTCTCGCCAAGACTTGGTGGATTATGCTGATTGGCCTGAGGTCAGTCCATTTCCTGAGGAGGAGGAAGGTGGCGAGGATGAGAATGTGGAAGAAGATCTCCAGGATGAGGATGAGTAGTTCTTTTTGGTTGATGCTTAGTATTTTCATTAGTATTTTTAGTGCTAGTTGTTATTTTATTTTATTTTGACTTAAATATTGGTATGTTTTGTTCCATCCTTCTAAAGGATGAGGTATTTTGGATCTTAGGCATTGCTATGCCTTTTGGATATTTTGACACCTTTTGGTGTTTGTTTTTAATGTATTAAAGTTTTTAGTTTAATTGCTTTATATTTCTATATACTATTGCAATTGTGTTTTAAATATTTGTTTGTTGTTCTTGTGAAAGTGCTTCCCGGATGAAGCAAGCTTTTACACCCAATTGGGGCGGTGATGATATAATGTGAAATTAGTACGTACAAGGTACATTTTTATCGTTTTTTTAATATACCATGAATTAGATACTTGTAATTGTACAAATTAGATGTCATATTTTCTTTAGCAAATCTAGTTCAATATTGAATCATTTTAGTTCTAAAACTAGTGTCAGGAGCCTTTCAATTGTACTTATATATATTATTTTGTGATTATCAACAATGTGCGTTTAACTCATGTTTATTATGTTTAATCTTGCGTTTTTTATTTTAATTGTGTAAAGCATGAAAGTGATCAAAGCATTTTGTTTCGCATTTCGAGTATAACTTCTCTACCATATATAACCTACCCGGTGAGTGTGTGAGCATTTGATAACCACTTTGAGCCATTTGTGCCAAGATTCAAGCGGTATCAATTCCTTGTCTATATTTGCCGATTTTTTATATGAATCTTGATGATTTTCTTTCAACCTTGAAGAGTACCATTAATTGTGGTTAGGAATGTTTCCTTTTCGCCTTAGAATAGAGAGCATTCGTGATTATGTGGTGGTAATATTCAAGTTGGGGAGAATTTTAAAAAAAAAATTATTTTGGTTGTATTGGTAGTGAGAAGTAAATAAGTGATTGCTCAAGAGAAAAAGAAAGAGAAAAAGAAAGGGAAAAAGAAAAAGAAAAAGAAAAAGAAAAAGAAAGAAGGGCTTTGTATATAGCTAGTTCCTTAAATTAAGAAGGTGAACTCTTGAGCAATAAAATTGTGTGATCGGTTGATAAGGATGTGTGAATATAATCTTGATTTGAATACTCTCTTAGGAATTGACCCTTTCGTTTCAATGGCCTTGAGAAATGACACTTCCTTGTTAACCAAGCCAAGATACAACCCTAAAGACTTTGTGATTCTTGCTTTTACGCTTTTTATATAAATGTTGTGTAGATGAATGCATAATTAATTCTGGATGTTGGCGACATTGTTGTGTGAGTGTTAGGTCCTCAATTTTGTCTCTTACTAGAGAAGTGTGTAGGTTGTGATTCAATTTTGAACTTATTTTGTTTTAGGAACTGTTTACATCAAAGGTGTATTTAGTATTAGTATCTCAATCATGGTATTATTTTAGCAAGGGTGAAATGTTACTTGTGTACTTATGGAATTTGAACCACCCAATTGTTTTTGTCTTAGCTTGTGATTTCTTGGTTGTATTTGTTTTGTTTGAGGACAAACATGAAGGATAGAAAAACACTTAGAAAGGGGGGGGGGGTTTGAATAAGTGTAGCTTTAAAAACTTGACAGATAAAAATAAATTGCACAGTTATTTTTATCCTGGTTCGTTGTTAACTAAACTACTCCAGTCCACCCCCGCAGAGATGATTTACCTCAACTGAGGATTTAATCCACTAATCGCACGGATTACAATGGTTCTCCACTTAGTCAGCAACTAAGTCTTCCAGAGTCTTCTGATCACACACTGATCACTCCAGGAACAACTGCTTAGATACCCTCTAAGACTTTCTAGAGTATACTGATCCACACGATCACTCTAGTTACAACCTGCTTAGATAACCTCTAAGACTTCCTAGAGTATTCTGATCCACACGATCACTCTAGTTCCTTACAACTTAATGTAATCAATTCTAAGAGTATTACAATTGCTTCTTAAAAAGCTATAATCACAAACTGTGATATTTCTCTTAACGTTTAAGCTTAATCTCACTAATATATTACAACAGCAATGTAGTGAGCTTTGATGAAGATGAAGATTCTGAGCGTTGAGTAGAACAGAGTTTCAGCAAGTTAATATGAGTTGTTTTTGTGCAGAATCGTTCGAAAATCATTAACCTTGCTTCTCATCAGAACTTCATATTTATAGGCGTTGGAGAAGATGACCGTTGAGTGCGTTTAATGCTTTGCGTGTTCCGTACAGCATCGCATTTAATGTTATACGCTTTTGTCAACTACCTCGAGCCTTGTTCACGCTGTGTCTACTGACGTAGCCTTTAGTAGCTTTTAACGTTCCTTTTGTCAGTCAGCGTAGCTTGCCACTTGTACTTCCTTCTGATCTGATGTTTGTGAATACAACGTTTGAATATCATCAGAGTCAAACAGCTTGGTGCAAAGCATCTTCTAATCTTCTGACCTTGAAGTGCTTCTGAGCGTGATACCATCAGAACTTCAGTGCTTCTGATCTCATGTTCTTCTGATGCTTCCATAGACCCATGTTCTGATTCTGCTTCGACCATCTTCTGATGTCTTGCCAGACCATGTTCTGATGTTGCATGCTGAACCCTTTGAGACAAAGCTTCTGAGCGCTGAATTATGCGTACTCTTTATATATTTCCTTAAAAGGAAATTGCATTGGATTAGAGTACCATATTATCTTAAGCAAAATTCATATTATTGTTATCATCAAAACTAAGATAATTGATCAGAACAAATCTTGTTCTAACAATCTCCCCCTTTTTGATGATGACAAAAACATATATAAATGATATGAATTTGCGATCAGAAAGAGCAGACGGCAAAAGACAAATTACACAGCTATAGCATAAGCATATGAATATGTCTCCCCCTGAGATTAACAATCTCCCCCTGAGATAAATAATCTCCCCCTGAAATAAATACTCGAAGAACTTTAATAAAAGACTTCCCTGATTATTTCGGTAGAGACGATCACATAAGCTTCTGTCTTTAGAGAATTCCTAGCTTCTGACTTTTGCTTCCATTGGACAGCTTCAGAACTAGAATTTCTTTAGATCCCTAGAACACTCACAGCTTCTGATTCCTGCTTCCATCTAGGACAGCTTCAGAACTTGAATTTCTTTGATCTTCTGAACATTCACAGCTTCTGACTTCTGCTTCCATCTAGGACAGCTTCAGAACTTGAATTTCTTTGATCTTCTGAACATTCACAGCTTCTGATTTCTGCTTCCATTTAGGACAGCTTCAGAACTTGAGTTTTCTGGATCTTTAGAACATTCACAGCTTCTGATTTCTGCTTCCCTCGGATAGCTTCAGAGCTTTGAATTTCTACCAACATCACTTCATGCTAGATTTGTATCAGAACATTGTTGAATGTACCAGAGCATCATCAGAGCATCTCTACATCCTGAAATGTTACAGAACAAAAACTAAACGACAAAAGTCAGCATGAACGAGTCAGAACATAAAATGTATATTCGAACACATGATATGTATCAGAGCCATATAGGCTAAAATGATGTATCCGAGCAAATAGACAAATATGGATCAAATTCTATTATCAGTGCTTCTGATTCATTCTTCTTTCTTGCTTCTGATTTCTGAAGCTTGACAGCACTCAGCTTGCTTTAGTTTCCATGAGCTTATTCTTTTTACAGAATAACACTTCTTATGGTTTTGCTTCTGTGTTTGCTTTGAAGATTCTCTTCACTTCTTTATACCTGCAAAACACTTAAACCATATAGAACTTGCAGTTCTTGTTAGTAAAAGCAACTGATTAAATCAAGTCATTTATCACATATTTCTCCCCCTTTTTGTCATATCATCAAAAAAGCAAAAAAGATTCAGAGACAAACAAAACGAAACACACGGAGGAAGAAGATGATTTCATTGAAGTTCAAATAGCAGGTACAGAAGTACATGAAGATAAGTAAGATCAGATGCACAAAAAACAGATGCAACGAGAAAGAAAGAAACAACACAGACTCAATCTAAGATGGCCCTAGTCTTGACAAGATCTTGGCCAGCATCTCTTGAACCTCATTGTTGTGTCCATCTTGCCTCACCATGAAAGCTCTATACTCAGCATTGAGTGAGCTTTGCTCATCCTGTCTCCTCTGAATTTCTTCCAGAGTCCTTGCAAGACGAGAAGATTCATCAGAAGAAGCTTCACCGCTTTCAACCACAGGAATAGCAACTTGATCTATAGCTTCCATGGATAGATCATTTGCAGGGATTTCCTCAACAGGATCTGATTTAGCAACATGATCTTCAGCATCTGCTTCTTGCATAGAAGCATCTCCATATTCTGCAGCAGGAATTTCCGAGTCTCCATTTTCAAGTGCCTGAAGAATGGCAGCTAGATTCCTGGGAGCAGAAGGACCTTCAACTTCTGGTGGGTCAACAACTTCTGGAATGACCAAGCTTGGATCTTTCTCAGAAGGGTTTTCCCTCAGATAGTCAAAGAGAGTCTTGAAGTCTCCGAGCAGAACAGGATAATCAGGAATAAAGATAACGATATCCCTGCATGGATTTGCTTCCATTTCAGCAGCCAGTCTTGCTACTTCCAATTCATCCACAAAGGGCTTCTCCTCAGCAGCAACACAATTTCTGAGAGGATGGTAGTATATACCATTATCTTCCTCCAGAAGGTAACCAGGGTAACCAGGGGCAGCAGCCACTAGTCTTTTCTGTACTCCCACTGCTTCTACTTGAAAATCCTTGCGAAATCTTCTCCAGAGATTTCTTGTAGAAACATCATCCAGACCATTTAGAAATGCATCCTTCAGAAGGTCTAGACTGCTAATCACCTCATGTCTGAAAAGTTCCAGGTAGGTATAGGGTTCAGGTTCAGGCGGATTGAAGGTGAATTTGTAGTCAGGGTAGAGAAGACAGTAAGGTTTGGATTTTCTGGTAGGTAAGGGATGGGATATAGAAGGTGGAGGTACGGTGGATGAGGAAGAAGGGATATCTGAGAGAATGATTGATGAGGATGGAATATCAGAGATGATAGATTGGGACGAGGATGAAGTATTTGTAAAGGGAGTTGGTGAGAAAGATTTATCAGAAGGAGTTGGGGGAAGAATACTTAAAGGTGTGGGGTTTAGAATGGGAGAGGAGAAGGATGATGGAGAAGGATTTGGTAAGGTGAAGTTTATTTTTGGTTCAGATGGAGGTGATTGGAAAGATGGTTTAGGGACAGAAGGAGGTGGAGTAAAAACCTGTCTGGAGATTTGTACAGAAGAAGACGATCTGGTTCTGCGAAAGGAATCTCTAATCCTTTTATCTCTTCGTTCTTCAGAGTCCACCTTGTCAGGATCATAGGTGACCCTCAACTTCTTGGCTTTCTCAGCCTCATCTTCTTGGGCTTTTCTTTTTAGCCTAACTTTTAGTTTCTTCTGATCCTTCTTCAGAAGATCAGCCTTGGAAGGAAGTACTCTGCCACGGATCCAAGCAGGATCAATATCTGATTGCTTCCTAACACAATCTTCCAGGTAAGACTTGACAACCTGATGCAGTTCTTCTTGAAACAAGGAGGCAAAACCTTCAACAGCAACTCTTCTTGAGAGAATGTCAGGAAAGCTTGGGCACACAGAAGGTACATTTTGAATGAGTTCTAATCTGAACAAATCCACACCATTAAAAATGGGACCTTGAATTACTCCAAGCAAATGGGATGCATTGAGTTTTCTGATGGAGTCCAGCACTTTGCTTTCAGTAAGAATGTCTGAAATCATTCTTCCAAACGGAATAGTCGTTCTTGAAAGAAGAGGGTACTTCGCCCTTTCCTCTTCTCTTGACTCAAGGATTGAAGTCTTCAGATTCTCAAACAGAATGTGAGAAATGTTGATCTCAGTCTTTTTGCCAATGCAGAAAAGAGTGTGCTTGTGATCTGGACTGATGTAAGAAGAGGAGAGCATCCTTTTTCTGTGGTGAAGAGAACCCAGAATAATCTCAGCCCATACTCTATAAAATGGCTTCAAGGTGCCTGTGATATTCGAGTCAATCCCAGAAGACTTAGAGATTTGTTTTTCAACTATCGACCAATCAACAGATGCGTGTCGAAAACCAGACCAACCTTCTTCATCATTCAGATTGTATAGCTTCCTGATCAGTTTTTCAGAGATAACTGTCATACCCCAAAATTTGCCCCTGATTGTATTTCTACGGGTTTACGCTTTGCCTATTATTTGCGTAATTGTGCATTTATTCACACATACTAATTATCGTGGTTTACGGGTTTAATATAAAATCCAATCTTAATTTAAATTGAATTTTAAATTAAAACTATTAAACCATTTTAATTCATTACACTAATATTTTATCTTTTTTAAATGTATTGTTTGTTTGCTCTTACTAATGTGTCTAGGTACAAAAAGAAGAAGCCCAATCTTAACCTCACATAAGGCCCATTAGTTCATTCCTTTAAATTTATGTTATTTTATTTATTTTATTTTATTTTGAAATTTATTCACTAAAATTCAATCTAAGAATAAATAAATAAAATAAGGAAATATCTAGGGGATGCTTATTTTTGAAACAAATCTTGAGCACCCAATTAACCTTGCATCTAAAAATTGAGAAGATTTAGGCCAAAATAGAAAAATTGGAAGTTGATTCTCAATCAAATAATTATTATTCCAATCAAATATAATCATCCAAATCTTCAATATTCAGTGCAAATTTCGTGGGGGTTAGAATTGGAAAGATTAAGAGGAAATTGGATTGAAATTGATTGAAAGTAGAAATTTTCACAAATCAATTTTTTTTCAATCTCTCTATATTGAATTCAAGAAGATTCAGCAGGTTTTGGTTAACCTAATGGGCTGTGATATATAAACAGAACCTGTCCAAGGCAAAAGGGGATTGGCCGGTACGAAAATTACTGCAAAAGAACTCTATGCAAGCTTAAAAACCGTGAACAAAAGAGGAGATAGGAGATCAATTTCCAGTTCGATTCAGACTCAACCAAGCACTCCAATCGATTCCTCTAAGTTTTCTGGACGCGACCATACCCTCTCTATTGATCGGAACACGCTGAATCATCATCTTCACGCTCACGGTTTGCAAGTTCTTTCTAAAGTCGATTCCATTTATTCATACGTTTTGAACATGATATAATTGCATATTTGCATTCTTATTGACGCATAGAACATGTCTGGATAGTTTGATTTGAGATTCGAGGCAGGAATCACCATGTGCCATTGTTAGGGTTCTTAAGGTTCAAATTGGGGGTTTTTAAAAATAGGGAGAATCAGGCCAAATTAATGGTGCCGTTATGTTCAGGGACCAATTTCGAGACTAACCATGGTCTTCATGTGCATTTACCCTCCATATTTGTTGAGTTTGATGTGTGCAGGGTTATGGCTACGCAAAAAATCCGTAGGTAAAGGTTTTAGCCACGAACGTAAACCGTGGCTAAAAGGTCTGGTTCGTTTGCGTTAAAGAAGAAGGGGTCGTGGCAGTACGTGATTGGTCAGGCTCAAAAAGGTCTTGGCGCGCGTTTTAAGCTTCTAACATATTGTTTTCTTTATTTTTGTTTAAATGTACAGGGTTCTAACATCATATGATCCTTGGCCTAATGGTGCAGAAGTGTGTCTAAAGCCTTTCAGTCCTAAGGCTTGAGTTCGAGTCCTGCTGGGGACACATTTATTTTATCAATTTTATTTGATATGCTATTGATACAAATTAGGTGCGTGTGAACGAAATACGCCCATGGTGTACCCTAGTCTTTCTGCCGTTGATCTCCATTACTACCAGATCCAACACACCATGATTGAAGGAACATCATGGAGCATCACAAATCAACCACATCCGATCCAAGCTAAGTGTCTCTTTTATTTTTTTATTTATTTATTATTTCAATTACATAAATCATTTTTATTTACTAATTATATATTAGTTATATATATAAATTTTGTATAAAAATCTTCTTTGTTTTTTTAAAAAAAAAAACCTAAAAATATTATTTTTATCTTAATAAATATTTTTACTTATTTTTTAGCATCGATCATTCGATTTTATATTAATAGGTTAAATTTGTTTAAATTGTTTTTAATTAACAAATTGATGTTGATTAATTAAAAATAAATCTTGACATGTAAAAAATCGAAATTCTATTTTTGATCGATTTAATTAATTAGGTTGCGAAACCAATAATTAATTAAATCATTGATACTTTCTTAATTAATTCGTACCCTAATTAGGGTTTACAAAGATCATTCCATACACTAAAAACAATATGTCTTTTCCGTGCCTTTTCAGGTTTACTCTTCAAGCGCCTTCCGACAACGCGCCACGTCGAATTCAAAAGCTAAGTCTCGATTCAACCCTTATTCTCTTTGTTTATCTTCCCTATTTTTTAGGGTTTGTTATTAAAATGAATTGCCTTTACACTCACTTCCCCTTACTTCTCTATTCAATTATCAGATGGTCAGAGTCAATGCTTCAAGCTACCTCCAATTCTCAACCTTCATCAATCGAAGCTAAGTTTCTTTTACCCATCTTTCTGTATTATTATGTCTATTTTTAGGGTTAACCATAGTTGCCTCTGAACAAATAATACACTCACTCGCTTCTGTTTATTCTTTCCTTTTCAATTTTCAGGGTTTGTTGACCGCCAAGGCTACGAGTGTTGGTAACCCTAAACCCTAACCTTAATATTTTATGCCTTATTATTACTTATGTCAAACCCTATTAAGGGATCCGCTGGTTACAATTTCCCTCCCCCGTATCTGTTGATTATATTGTTTAAATTGCGTGGTTAGTAATTTAGGGAGTGCAATCTTGAACTGAATTAGAGCCATTTAATTATAAGATAATATATTTCGAATTGAGTCACATGATTGGTGCACACACGCACACTTTTGGGGGTAACCTCTCTGTTGCCTTGTTGCCTGTTGCCTTTGTGTTTTTTTTGCAGAATAAGCCATGTCCCTCGAATATGAGGATACCTCAGCCATGTTGCCTCGATAACTAAAGGTCATGCGACCCTAAATGATGCTGCCTTCGATACACAAATATGACCTCGACCCTCGGAAGTTGCCTACGGAAAAAGGCTGAGGTATCTTCTGGCTGCCTACGAATAAGGCTTATTCTGATCCTTGCCTAGATTACCTGCCCTTCTATGGCATGGGACAGTCTTATGGCAAAGGATGCTTCGACGACCCTTCAACCTCCAAACGAAAGGCTTCCTGCCCTCTTATGGCAAGGATAGACCCTTTCATTCTGAAAGGCTAAAAAGAGACCTATCATCTGAGTTTAAGGTAATTGCCCCTAATTGCCTTGCAATGCTCATCTTTAATATTCTTTCTCACAATTCTTCGAAAATTGGCTACGCTCATTTACGAGCTAAAGTCCACTTTTTTCTTTCATCTACTTTTTTCTAAAAACAAACGAGCAAGCAAAGCAATTAAGAGCCCATGGAAAACCATGGATGCAAAGGGTGCCTTACACCTTCCCTTTGCATAAATTACCCCCCGAACTCAGTTTTCTTAAAAGGTTTTTTTCTGTTTCTTTTTGCCTTTCTGAATTTGTTTGGATAAAATAAAAGTCGGTGGCGACTCTTGCTTACCGCGACATTCCGATTAATAAAAAGTCAGTTCACCGTATTACAGAACTGGCGACTCTGTTGGGGATTAAATTCGATAAAAGAGGGGTTACCTTAAAAGTTTAGGAATCACTTAAATGTTTTCTATTGTTTGCTTTGTTTGCTTTATGTTTGCAGGGCTGTTTTGGGTATTTTGCTGTGTGAAAGATCCTCACCCGGATCTGAGTACCTTAGGTAAATGGCATGAGATCAATGAGACTGCACAGCGTATACTGATGTGGTTGATTTGATGGCCATCGTTAGTGTGACACATTGGTTTGTCCTGGTGTTCCTTGGGATCCGACCTGAGGAAATGCTTGGCTGCCGCGTGGTGTCATTAAGCACTAATTCGCCCTTAGAACCTTAGTTGAACTTGACTTTGGCCTTTTAGAAAGTAGCGAGATGGCTGGCTTTGGTTCCGACTGAAGTTGGTTGATACTCGAAGCTACACTCATATGGACTGGACTTTCAGGACCTTTTCGGTTGGCGATTCGATTGCCAAACTGAGATAAGCGCCTTCGAGAAAGGTCAATGATATGAGCTCCCTAGAACCCGATCTTTATATAGGACAGGTTTGAACCAACTAAACTTCAGGAGGAGGGTACATACTTTTTGACCACGTGCAAGCCTAACCATAAGGCAAAATTGTGTGACTTGTGTGACTTGCGTGACTTGGTTGTGTTTGCTACTAACTTTTGTTTCCTTGCAGGTTTTGTTAAAAGGACTTGTTTGTCCTTACTACTCCACACTATGCCTAATGAACTGCATTTGCATAACTTCATGACATCATGACATCATAAGCATAACATGATTTAACTGACCCTTTCAAGGATCTTAGGGATTTAGGGCGCACTATTTCAGGTGCTCTTATCAAGGACTGAATTCCTAATCAAGGGGCAAGAGGATTTATTTTCCTTAAGCCACATGCCTTCCAATTGAAAGACTCAGTATCTATCAAGGGGCAAGAGGATTTATTTTCCTCTAACCATGTATCTTCAAATTCAGAAGTGTCCCGAATCAGAGGCGATGACCCACTCGATATGGTGAGCTTGATTCTCAAAGAAAGACGTTCAGAGACAAAGTTCAGATTTCTTCAAATAAGGACGCGGTCAAATCATTTTCCAATGTTGCTAACTAAATGCCTAAAGATCCTTGAAAGTATTGCATTTGCATTCATAACATCGCATAACAGGTTTCTTACCACAGGTCTCTCATCCCTCCTCGCTGTTTATTTCAGCATCATGAATCTCGAACAATCAGTTAAGGATCTCCAAGCTCAAAACACTGAGTTCCAAGCCTTGATTCTGAATTTGTCCAAGGGGCAAGAAGAGCTGAAAGCCATGCTGACTAAAAAGAAGAAGAAGAAGGGTAAGAAGACTCAAGTGAAAAAGCTTAGACCGATCTTGCAACTCAGGGATGTTGAAACCTCTGAAGACAGTGATGAGGATGAGCAAGGTGATGATGCTAGTATCAAAACCGAGGCAAAAAGTAACCACGATTCTGCCGAACTCTCTGAAGAAGAAGGGGACTATTACTATGAGGACGAACATCCCGATGACAAATACAAGATGTTAGAAGAGCGTCTGAAAAGTGTGGAAATTCAGAAGGTACCTGGGCTGGATTTTGAAGAGCTTGGACTTGTGCCTGGGATCGTTATTCCTCCAAAATTCAAAACTCCCGCCTTTGCTAAGTATGATGGAGTCTCTTGTCCTAAACTACACTTGAGGTCTTATGTGAGGAAGATTCAGCCTCACACTGATGATAAGAGGCTCTGGATCCATTTCTTTCAGGAAAGCTTATCTGGAACTCAACTCGAATGGTACTATCAACTGGAAAGTACCAACATCCATACTTGGGAAGATTTAGTTGTTGCCTTCTATAAGCAATACCAATATAATTCCGATCTCGCACCAACTCGCATGCAACTACAAGGCATGTCTATGGGACCCAAGGAAAGTTTCAAGGAGTATGCTCAGAAATGGAGAGATCTAGCTGGAAGAGTCAAACCTTCCTTGGCCGACAGAGAGATGGTAGATATGTTCATGAATACACTGACTGGCCCTTTCTATAGTCATTTGCTGGGAAGTTCATCATTTGGATTCACTGAGCTTATACTGACTGGAGAACGTGTTGAAAGTGGTATCCGAAGCGGAAAAATTCAGGTGGCTACTTCTTCCGATACTATAAAAAAGTCGTACAATGGGAGGAATGAATCTGACACTGTTGGGGCAATTTTGGTCTCTAATCAAGCATCGATACAACAACAAAACAACCAACGTAAACAAAGCGCATCCAAAAGACAATTCACAAAGATCAACATGTCTTTGACTCAAGCGCTGCAACACTTGTTGAAAGCAGAGTTACTTATACAGATAGCTCCTCATCCAAATCCCAACACTTCCTCCCCTCGCTATAATCCCAACGCGAGGTGTGCATATCACTCCAATAGTCCTGGACATGACACTGACAACTGTTGGACATTGAAGAATAAGATCCAAGACATGATCGATGCCGGGGAAATCAAGTTCGATCCTCCTGCAACTCCTAACGTGATCACTGCTCCCATGCCTAATCACAACAAGAGCGCTAATACTGTGGATGGCTAGAAGGATGGACTTTAAGATCATTAGTTTTACTTTCAGTTGCAATTTCTTTTTTTGTTTGTTTAAACATTCGACTTATGATAGACATTATCTGTTTTAATAATCATCATCAGTGCATTGCATATGTTTGGCTTGAATAAATTATTTCGTTATCACTCATTTTAAATTATGTTTTTACTTTGCATGTGTTTTGTGATATTCAACTCCTGCTAAAGCTGTAAGCCTTTTAAGGGAGGATGACGAAAACGATGCCACGACCTCATACAATATGCTTTTGAACGGACTATGCTGACGATGTACAGGCATTTGTTCAATTCCCAAACAATGGAGATATAAGGATGTTAATCCCTCGTCAACCCCCTTGAGCCTAAGAAGTAGAAGTTTCTTTTTTGTACTAAAACCCTTTATCATAACCTGGGGCAGGATAGTTCTCAGTTAATTTGGTTGTGCATTCTATTTTAAAAGAATCATTCAGTACACCTTTCAACAAAGGTTTCAATCACAAGCGCTCATCCGCACGCCTCAAAGAAGTGATGGAGATGCCAATCAAAAGCCAATGATGGTTCATCAATCATCAAGCAAGGCAGTCAATATCTTTCATATACACCAAGAAAAGCCTGCTAAGTCAAAAAAATAAAAAGAAGACTAAGGCAAAAATCAAGGCGTCCCGCTGACTATAAGCTCAAAAGAGACAGTTCAGGCAAAAGTTAGGGATATCAAAAAGATGAAAAAAAGAAGTCAATAAATTCTTGAACAACTCAAAGTTGTGACTACCAAAAGGAAGAAGTGACTGCCATCTCAAAAGCTCTCTTTGCTTGTGAACCATCATCAGTATCAAAGGTACAAATCCAAAAGTCTCTTGGAACCTGAGTGCATAAGCCGAATAAACTGAGTTTAGGACTGAAGATCATCACGAAGAGGGGTGGGTATAAATAAACTTTGAGCCTTTATCCTTTGTTTCTTAAGCCGTGAACCAAGCCGCGTTACAACCCTTGAAAGTCCTAATTGAAGCATGGTTAGTTCGAAAGCATATTGTTACCAAAAAGGTATCCTGACTCCTTAAGGTTACCACAAATGCCGAGTTGAAATATCATGTTTTTACAAACATCACGTTTTTACACCCCTTGTTTTAATGCTTTTCAAAAACTCAAGACAGACATATGCATTGCATCTCATGAATTCATTATTAAACATATTCTGCTACATAATTTCAAATGTTAGCAACAGAAAGAATTTGCACAGGGTACAACTAATGACTAAAAGTTATCCAAACCAACAAAGATTACTCCAAAAAAGGCAATGTCTCCTACACACACAAGGGGCATGGTACGTTTTTCCCAATCAATCTAGGGCAATCAAGTCAAGATTCCAAGAATCTCTCAAAAGCAAAAATAGTCAGGGGCGTCGTCCTAAGATTATGATTACTAGGGGCATGTCGCCCATAGTGCATATCTCATAAAGTCCTCGCGAGGCGAATCTTTCTAAAGTTCCTACTAACTGGGGCAAACCTGCGCAAATCCAGTTTGACATCCAGGAATGGTAGTTACTATAATATTGGGGGCAATTCTCACACAGAGTAATCATCTTCAAATACTTTCGTCCCGACAAAGACATGACTCCCCAACAGAGTTTACATCTTCAACACTGCTGGTTCTCCAACACTTTGCTCTCTTCCAAATACTTTTGTCACCAATCAGGGTCCATCAAGTTACTGGTCATCCCCAAGCAGAAATTATAAATTCCCAGCTAAACATCTTCAAGACAAGATCAAACATCAAAATCACAATAATACAGAGACGTATTCTGTCAAAACACTCCAAAAGCATCAGTCATACATCATATATTCATACATTGCATACATTACCTCATAATAAATTCATACATAACATACAAGTTTCTCATTTATTTTGAGAGACTCGTCACATAAATACATGCATCATGGCATTGCATGCTGCTAACTTTGTCTTTCAGGTAAGTTCCCAAGCAGACGAGTATCATCAACAAAACATTCCAATCAGATATACATTCCGGAAGCTCGAACCCCGGACATTCTGAAAATTCCAATCAGATGAACATTCTGGAAGCGTGACCCCCAGACTTCTGAAATATTCCAATCAGATATACATTCCGGAAGCTCGAACCCCGGACATTCTGAAAATTCCAATCAGATGAACATTCTGGAAGCATGACCCCCAGACCTCTGAAACATTCTTATCAGATATACATTCCGGAAGCTCGAACCCCGGACATTCTGAAAATTCCAATCAGATGAGCATTCTGGAAGCATGACCCCCAGACTTCTGAAACATTCTTATAACTCCCATCTTTTGACACTCATTCAAGACACAATTCAGAAACAATCCAAGATCTAATTCAGTTACTACGAACGGTGCTGACACGATCAATCTCCAACAAATACTTCCCAGTGGATTCAGTCTAACGTACGACTCATCCTAAGTATATTCTTCAGATACGGTCTAACTACGACGTATTCTGACTCTCAAGTCTATCAAGTCCGTCTCAATCATACATCTTCTCTAAACACCTGGATGGCATCTATAAGCCCATCTCCAATTAACTTTTTCTCAAGGCCTGGATGGCATCTTCAAGCCCATCTCCGACAAAAGTCCCTACTTCAGCTAGGGCAAATTTCTTGGTATTCTAGTGTTCAATCATCTTCCACCTTCAGATTCCGATTGGCATACAGACCACTCTACATCTTCAGGTCTAAGAAGATTGAACAGGGGCAGCTGTCATACCCCAAAATTTGCCCCTGATTGTATTTCTACGGGTTTACGCTTTGCCTATTATTTGCGTAATTGTGCATTTATTCACACATACTAATTATCGTGGTTTACGGGTTTAATATAAAATCCAATCTTAATTTAAATTGAATTTTAAATTAAAACTATTAAACCATTTTAATTCATTACACTAATATTTTATCTTTTTTAAATGTATTGTTTGTTTGCTCTTACTAATGTGTCTAGGTACAAAAAGAAGAAGCCCAATCTTAACCTCACATAAGGCCCATTAGTTCATTCCTTTAAATTTATGTTATTTTATTTATTTTATTTTATTTTGAAATTTATTCACTAAAATTCAATCTAAGAATAAATAAATAAAATAAGGAAATATCTAGGGGATGCTTATTTTTGAAACAAATCTTGAGCACCCAATTAACCTTGCATCTAAAAATTGAGAAGATTTAGGCCAAAATAGAAAAATTGGAAGTTGATTCTCAATCAAATAATTATTATTCCAATCAAATATAATCATCCAAATCTTCAATATTCAGTGCAAATTTCGTGGGGGTTAGAATTGGAAAGATTAAGAGGAAATTGGATTGAAATTGATTGAAAGTAGAAATTTTCACAAATCAATTTTTTTTTCAATCTCTCTATATTGAATTCAAGAAGATTCAGCAGGTTTTGGTTAACCTAATGGGCTGTGATATATAAACAGAACCTGTCCAAGGCAAAAGGGGATTGGCCGGTACGAAAATTACTGCAAAAGAACTCTATGCAAGCTTAAAAACCGTGAACAAAAGAGGAGATAGGAGATCAATTTCCAGTTCGATTCAGACTCAACCAAGCACTCCAATCGATTCCTCTAAGTTTTCTGGACGCGACCATACCCTCTCTATTGATCGGAACACGCTGAATCATCATCTTCACGCTCACGGTTTGCAAGTTCTTTCTAAAGTCGATTCCATTTATTCATACGTTTTGAACATGATATAATTGCATATTTGCATTCTTATTGACGCATAGAACATGTCTGGATAGTTTGATTTGAGATTCGAGGCAGGAATCACCATGTGCCATTGTTAGGGTTCTTAAGGTTCAAATTGGAGGTTTTTAAAAATAGGGAGAATCAGGCCAAATTAATGGTGCCGTTATGTTCAGGGACCAATTTCGAGACTAACCATGGTCTTCATGTGCATTTACCCTCCATATTTGTTGAGTTTGATGTGTGCAGGGTTATGGCTACGCAAAAAATCCGTAGGTAAAGGTTTTAGCCACGAACGTAAACCGTGGCTAAAAGGTCTGGTTCGTTTGCGTTAAAGAAGAAGGGGTCGTGGCAGTACGTGATTGGTCAGGCTCAAAAAGGTCTTGGCGCGCGTTTTAAGCTTCTAACATATTGTTTTCTTTATTTTTGTTTAAATGTACAGGGTTCTAACATCATATGATCCTTGGCCTAATGGTGCAGAAGTGTGTCTAAAGCCTTTCAGTCCTAAGGCTTGAGTTCGAGTCCTGCTGGGGACACATTTATTTTATCAATTTTATTTGATATGCTATTGATACAGATTAGGTGCGTGTGAACGAAATACGCCCATGGTGTACCCTAGTCTTTCTGCCGTTGATCTCCATTACTACCAGATCCAACACACCATGATTGAAGGAACATCATGGAGCATCACAAATCAACCACATCCGATCCAAGCTAAGTGTCTCTTTTATTTTTTTATTTATTTATTATTTCAATTACATAAATCATTTTTATTTACTAATTATATATTAGTTATATATATAAATTTTGTATAAAAATCTTCTTTGTTTTTTTAAAAAAAAAACCTAAAAATATTATTTTTATCTTAATAAATATTTTTACTTATTTTTTAGCATCGATCATTCGATTTTATATTAATAGGTTAAATTTGTTTAAATTGTTTTTAATTAACAAATTGATGTTGATTAATTAAAAATAAATCTTGACATGTAAAAAATCGAAATTCTATTTTTGATCGATTTAATTAATTAGGTTGCGAAACCAATAATTAATTAAATCATTGATACTTTCTTATTTAATTCGTACCCTAATTAGGGTTTACAAAGATCATTCCATACACTAAAAACAATATGTCTTTTCCGTGCCTTTTCAGGTTTACTCTTCAAGCGCCTTCCGACAACGCGCCACGTCGAATTCAAAAGCTAAGTCTCGACTCAACCCTTATTCTCTTTGTTTATCTTCCCTATTTTTTAGGGTTTGTTATTAAAATGAATTGCCTTTACACTCACTTCCCCTTACTTCTCTATTCAATTATCAGATGGTCAGAGTCAATGCTTCAAGCTACCTCCAATTCTCAACCTTCATCAATCGAAGCTAAGTTTCTTTTACCCATCTTTCTGTATTATTATGTCTATTTTTAGGGTTAACCATAGTTGCCTCTGAACAAATAATACACTCACTCGCTTCTGTTTATTCTTTCCTTTTCAATTTTCAGGGTTTGTTGACCGCCAAGGCTACGAGTGTTGGTAACCCTAAACCCTAACCTTAATATTTTATGCCTTATTATTACTTATGTCAAACCCTATTAAGGGATCCACTGGTTACAATTTCCCTCCCCCGTATCTGTTGATTATATTGTTTAAATTGCGTGGTTAGTAATTTAGGGAGTGCAATCTTGAACTGAATTAGAGCCATTTAATTATAAGATAATATATTTCGAATTGAGTCACATGATTGGTGCACACACGCACACTTTTGGGGGTAACCTCTCTGTTGCCTTGTTGCCTGTTGCCTTTGTGTTTTTTTGCAGAATAAGCCATGTCCCTCGAATATGAGGATACCTCAGCCATGTTGCCTCGATAACTAAAGGTCATGCGACCCTAAATGATGCTGCCTTCGATACACAAATATGACCTCGACCCTCGGAAGTTGCCTACGGAAAAAGGCTGAGGTATCTTCTGGCTGCCTACGAATAAGGCTTATTCTGATCCTTGCCTAGATTACCTGCCCTTCTATGGCATGGGACAGTCTTATGGCAAAGGATGCTTCGACGACCCTTCAACCTCCAAACGAAAGGCTTCCTGCCCTCTTATGGCAAGGATAGACCCTTTCATTCTGAAAGGCTAAAAAGAGACCTATCATCTGAGTTTAAGGTAATTGCCCCTAATTGCCTTGCAATGCTCATCTTTAATATTCTTTCTCACAATTCTTCGAAAATTGGCTACGCTCATTTACGAGCTAAAGTCCACTTTTTTCTTTCATCTACTTTTTTCTAAAAACAAACGAGCAAGCAAAGCAATTAAGAGCCCATGGAAAACCATGGATGCAAAGGGTGCCTTACACCTTCCCTTTGCATAAATTACCCCCCGAACTCAGTTTTCTTAAAAGGTTTTTTTCTGTTTCTTTTTGCCTTTCTGAATTTGTTTGGATAAAATAAAAGTCGGTGGCGACTCTTGCTTACCGCGACATTCCGATTAATAAAAAGTCAGTTCACCGTATTACAATAACCACTTCATGCCCTAGCACGAATGAAATGATGGCCGTTGGGGTAACCGTTGCATGTACCCAGAAATCCTTCACAAGATCAGGATAAATTGGACCAACCAATCTATTAAGGTACTTGGACCATCCTTGCTCAAGGATTCTTGCATCACACTTAAAGCCATTCGCTTTAAGATTGTTTAAGTCCACAGCAGTTTCGCATAAAACCTCCAAGTCCTTCGTGGGTATCAAGCAAGTTTTCAACGGAGCATATTCATAATTTCGCAGAAGGATTTGTGAAGAAGTAAGTCTTTCTTTTGAGGAAGAAGAACAAGAGGAAGAGTTCATGATGATTATGTCGTAAGATTAGAACAAAGACTAGGGTTTGAAAAAGAAAGAAACAGATGCAGAAAAAAAATGTACAACAAAATAGAGAAACGGAGAAAAGAATGAAGTTGAAACGGGCTATTTAAAAGATTTGAAAATAATTTAAATCATTTTGCATTAAATGAGAAGTGACATTAGGAGAGATAGCATGGTAAATGAAATGATTAAATACAGTTACCTAGGTAGGCGTCTTTTCAACTGCACGCTTCGTACTGACCGTAGAGACACGTGTTCATCATCAGATAATGGATGACCGGTGTGAAATATTCAATAGGCTTTACGCCTTCTGATCACTGCTTCTAAATTGATCAAGTTTCTCTCCTGGAGACACTCCTTCTGAAGTGTGCTGATCTAAATCTGAATGATCTTCTGATCCATTACTTCTGATATACACAGCTTCTGGGGATTCACTTCTTTGTTCTGCAGCTTCTGATAAGACAAAACTGTATCTGCAGAAATTCTTAAGCTGCTTTGTTTCATCAGAAACAAGTTTATCATCAAACCAGATATTTATTGATTCGACCACAATCAATGTTTCAATATTGTATATTCTGTAGCATTTAGAGCATTCAGAATAATTAAGAACGAAACATTATTGCTTTAGAACAAACAAAACAGATGGTTCCAAGACTAATAAACTTTCTTTTCTGATCTCCTACGAACATAGTTTCTTCAACATATTTAAGTACCAGAACTTGGAAGACAGTCCTTCTTCCCTTCAAGTGTTGAGACCAACTTGAGTCCAGGTGACATGACATGTTGACTTTTATCTTCTATGTCGCCAAGAGAATCTGCAAAAGAAATAGTCTTTTTCTTTGGTACCCACATCTTCTTGGGTCCTTTCTTGTTAGATTTTCTCAAGTTCTGATTGAACTTGGATTTAACATTGTAAGCAATAGGAGGAACAGCATGATAATTTTTAATGTGAGTTTCATGATATTTCCTAGGTTGTGTCACATGCTTTTTGGTGTGTGTTATGTGAAAACTTTGAGCATGTGAAGTGTGCCTAATATCATGGGAGTGGCCATACTTGAACTGATCATACAATGGCTTGTATGTGAATTTCATTTCATCAACAGGTTCAAGTTTGTATGGGGTTTCACCCTCAAAACCAATGCCGACTCTTTTGTTTCCAGACACAGCATATATCATAGAAGCCAGCTGACTTCTGCCAATACTTCTAGATAAGAACTTCCTGAAACTTAAATCATATTCTTTCAGAATATGGTTTAGACTAGGAGTGGATTTTTCTGAATCAGAAGGAGATCCAACATTATCGGATAATTTTAAAAGTTTTTCTTTTAATTCAGAATTCTCCAACTCAAGCTTCTTTGTTTCAAATTCAAATAGCTTTTTCAGCTTTTTGTATTTGAGACTGATCTGAGACTTGAGTTCCAGAAGTTCAGTTAGACCGGAAACTAACTCATCTCTAGTAAGTTCAGAAAATACCTCTTCAGAATCTGATTCTGATGTAGATTCTGATCCGTCATCTTCTGTCGCCATCAGCGCACAGTTAGCCTGCTCATCTTCAGAGTCTGAATCATCTTCTGACTCATCCCAGGTTGCCATAAGACCTTTCTTCTTATGAAACTTCTTCTTGGGATTTTCCTTCTGAAGTTTTGGACATTCATTCTTGAAGTGTCCAGGCTCATTGCATTCATAGCACATGACCTTTTTCTTGTCAAATCTTCTGTCATCAGAAGATTCTCCATGTTCAAATTTCTTTGAACTTCTGACGCCTCTGAACTTCCTTTGCTTGTTCTTCCAGAGTTGATTCAGCCTTCCGGAGATCAAGGACAGCTCATCTTCTTCTTCAGATTCTGATTCTTCAGGATCTTCTTCTCTAGCCTGAAAAGCGTTAGTGCATTTCTTGATATTGGATTTTAATGCAATAGACTTACCTTTCTTTTGAGGCTCATTTGCGTCCAGCTCTATTTCATGACTTCTCAAGGCACTGATGAGCTCTTCCAGAGAAACTTCATTCAGATTCTTTGCAATCTTGAATGCAGTCACCATAGGACCCCATCTTCTGGGTAAGCTTCTGATGATCTTCTTTACGTGATCAGCCTTGGTGTATCCCTTGTCAAGAACTCTCAATCCAGCAGTAAGAGTTTGAAATCTTGAAAACATCTTTTCAATGTCTTCATCATCCTCCATCTTGAAGGCTTCATACTTCTGGATTAAAGCTAGAGCTTTAGTCTCCTTGACTTGAGCATTTCCTTCATGAGTCATTTTCAAAGACTCATATATGTCATAGGCCGTTTCCCTGTTAGATATCTTCTCATACTCAGCATGAGAGATAGCATTCAGCAAAACAGTTCTGCATTTATGATGATTCCTGAAAAGCTTCTTCTGATCATCATTCATTTCTTGCCTTGTCAGCTTTACGCCACTGGCATTTACTGGATGTTTGTAACCATCCATCAGAAGATCCCATAGATCACCATCTAGACCAAGAAAGTAACTTTCCAGTTTATCTTTCCAGTATTCAAAGTTTTCACCATCAAATACCGGCGGTCTAGTATAACCATTTTTACCGTTGTGTTGCTCAGCAGAGCCAGATGTAGATACAGGTGTAGACTTTTCACTTTCATCAACCATCTTTTACTGAAGCGTTTTTCTCTTCCTGAATCTTTTCTAAACACGGTTAAGTGCTTGCACCTTAGAACCGGCGCTCTGATGCCAATTGAAGGATAGAAAAACACTTAGAAAGGGGGGGGGGGTTTGAATAAGTGTAGCTTTAAAAACTTGACAGATAAAAATAAATTGCACAGTTATTTTTATCCTGGTTCGTTGTTAACTAAACTACTCCAGTCCACCCCCGCAGAGATAATTTACCTCAACTGAGGATTTAATCCACTAATCGCACGGATTACAATGGTTCTCCACTTAGTCAGCAACTAAGTCTTCCAGAGTCTTCTGATCACACACTGATCACTCTAGGAACAACTGCTTAGATACCCTCTAAGACTTTCTAGAGTATACTGATCCACACGATCACTCTAGTTACAACCTGCTTAGATAACCTCTAAGACTTCCTAGAGTATTCTGATCCACACGATCACTCTAGTTCCTTACAACTTAATGTAATCAATTCTAAGAGTATTACAATTGCTTCTTAAAAAGCTATAATCACAAACTGTGATATTTCTCTTAACGTTTAAGCTTAATCTCACTAATATATTACAACAGCAATGTAGTGAGCTTTGATGAAGATGAAGATTCTGAGCGTTGAGTAGAACAGAGTTTCAGCAAGTTAATATGAGTTGTTTTTGTGCAGAATCGTTCGAAAATCATTAACCTTGCTTCTCATCAGAACTTCATATTTATAGGCGTTGGAGAAGATGACCGTTGAGTGCATTTAATGCTTTGCGTGTTCCGTACAGCATCGCATTTAATGTTATACGCTTTTGTCAACTACCTCGAGCCTTGTTCACGCTGTGTCTACTGACGTAGCCTTTAGTAGCTTTTAACGTTCCTTTTGTCAGTCAGCGTAGCTTGCCACTTGTACTTCCTTCTGATCTGATGTTTGTGAATACAACGTTTGAATATCATCAGAGTCAAACAGCTTGGTGCAAAGCATCTTCTGATCTTCTGACCTTGAAGTGCTTCTGAGCGTGATACCATCAGAACTTCAGTGCTTCTGATCTCATGTTCTTCTGATGCTTCCATAGACCCATGTTCTGATTCTGCTTCGACCATCTTCTGATGTCTTGCCAGACCATGTTCTGATGTTGCATGCTGAACCCTTTGAGACAAAGCTTCTGAGCGCTGAATTATGCGTACTCTTTATATATTTCCCGAAAAGGAAATTGCATTGGATTAGAGTACCATATTATCTTAAGCAAAATTCATATTATTGTTATCATCAAAACTAAGATAATTGATCAGAACAAATCTTGTTCTAACAAAACAAAGGTTTAAGTTGGGGAGAGTTGTTAGTTACCAATTTGTGTAAATATCTTAGGTAATTTTTGGTAACTTTCAAGTCCTTTTGTGGTTAATAGTAGTCTTTTATTATCATTTGGTATATATTTATTCTTATATTTATATTAATGTTGAATAGTTCTTATCTTTGCAATCTATGTTGGATTTTGTAGTTTTTTTTAGATAATTGGAAGCTTGGACCTTGGAAAAAGGACTTTGAAGATGTTCCAAGACCAAAGCCAAAGATTGCTGAAAAGAGGAAGCGCGCTAAGCGAGGTTGAGCCTGCTAAGCGCGGTTTTGAAGAAAAGAAGGAAGTTCTGGCAGAGAGTTCCGCGCTAAGCGAGGTCTGGAGCCCGCTTAGCGCGGTTGGGCGGTTTAAGCAATTTTTGATGGCGCGCTTAGCGGGCTACACCGCGCTAAGCGCGGCCTGCGAAACTTTGTTTATTTGATTAGGGGCCAAATCACATTCTTAGGGATGTAGAGATATTTTAGAGAGAAACAAGAGCATAATACACTGTAGCAAACATAGAGTTGAAGATTGGAAGCCTTGATCGTCGATTAATCGCCTTTGATGCTTGTTGATCTTCATCCTTTCCTTCTTGTGCAAGCTACCATTCTCATGGATAGCTAAATCCCTTTTGTATCAAGATAAGATGTAATCTTCCTAGCCTTTTGTATGTTTTTCTTGTGAATATATGTGTATGAACAAGTGATGATCAATATAGATGGTTTAGTTTGTTTATTAAAGCTTTTTCTTTGGTATAAATGTTTGAGACATCAATGTTTGTATCTAGACCTAACTCATCATCTTTCAAACTATAAGTTGCAGACATGGATTTAGAGTTTGATGTTTACTAAGTATCGGTTTTAAAACGTTATTTGTATTGTTTAAACGGTGGAGAAATCGTCGGTTAAACAATACGGTAAATCTAGCTATATCGTTGCGGACACGGACGATATAGGCGTCGATACGTAATTATATTGATCGTTAGCAAGTTCATAAGCATATATTTATAAGGAAACATACAAACTTAGGTCGATGAAATCGAATCTTGATGCATTTTCTTTAACTTAGAACCTTCATTAATTTACTGTTTGCTACTAAAGTGATTGAATGACCTTTTGCAAACCTAAAACTAAAGTAACATTAACTCAAGACAAAATAGGCTATAGAACGGCGGTGATATCGCAATAATCCCTGTGGATACGATATAAACGAAAAGTACACCACAATACTCTTTCAACAGTTACTTCCCCCAGAAAAGCGCTAAAACCACCAAGACAAGCCTTGTCATCCCGGAAAATACTACCACAAGAATTCAAGGACGGATTTCCCTGAGCAAACCTATCAATATTCGCTTTAATCCATCCTAAAGGGGGAGGAGACCACAAAACCTCCTCCATTTTTCAAGGCCTCCTAGGATGAATGCAAACGTCGAAGCTTTTTAAAAGAGAAAAGTTAGATATAGAATTATTGGAGCATCTAGAAGTATCGTTCCCAACCTACTTTGCATTAGCCAAAATAACCGACAAGCAAGTTTTCCAATGCATCTTCACATCCTCATATCTACTCAAATTCCTAGCTCTCCAAATCCGATGAAAAAGATTCATAACACAAGAGGAAACCACCACCTTTGCTTGAGGGGACCATTTAGTTTTCAAGAGATTTAAACAGCCAAACATATCCCGGATGTTCAAGTCAACATGTAACTTATCCATCAACCACTTCCAAAGATTACTCGCAAACGGACAGCCGAAGAAAATATGATGAGATGTTTCAAAACTAATCATGAAGCCAGATATAATAGGAATACCTCTAAGCGAGAAATATTTGTCCGTCGGCATTTTGTTATGAAGAAACCTCCACACTAACATAGCATGCGAAGGAGGAATATTTTTATCCCACGGAAAATCCATCCAAACAGCAGAAATATTGGGTTTTCGAACAAACTCAAAAAGTGGAGGAGAGTTTCACATGGAGTAGCTAGGGGTGTCCGCAGTGCGGTTTGGGTGTTTTTAACGTAAAACATCATCTGAACCGCAAGAGAAAAAAGTGTGCAGTTCGGTTTGGTTCGGTTGGATTTTAGAAATAAAATCGAGTCAAACCAAACCAAACTAAGGCGGTTTAAGTTGGTTTGGTTGATTCGGTTTTCTTTTTAAAAAAATTATCGAGCCATACATACACATCTAGATGACAGCATAACTTTGTATTTAGTCATTTATGCGTTATCATATAACCACAAAAATGGAATTTAATAAGATTAGATAAAAATGGAATAAAAAACATATAATAGTAGCATAAAAAAATATCATAAACATGAGAATGAAATAGAAAAAAAGATAATTAAAATATTAAAGAAGATGAAAAAGAAATAGAAAAAGAGAGCAGAGATTAGAGAATTAGAGGAGCATTAAAAACGTAATTGGAAGACAGGACAGTAGAATAAAAATAATAAGATGAAAAAGAAAGAACTTTAGAGATGAAAGACTAGAGAAGAAAATGTGGTATGCACTGGGAAAAGAAGATGAGAAGAATGTGCGATACTATTAGAGATTTGAGAAGACTTAAACTGAAACCTTAAGGGTGAAGAATGAAAAGTCATTGTAATCGTAACGCTAAGGCATAGTAGATTTGAGTTTGAGTTGGATGTGGGTTAAGTGAACGTTGGTTGTAACGTAATGCGGTTTGGTTCGGTTTGTAAATTATAAACCGCAAACTGAACCTAACCGCGCGATTTTGTTAAAAAATGACTCAAACACATCCGAATCAAATGCAATTTTTTGTGGTTTTGATTTGGTTCGGTTCGATTTTGCTGTTTTATATTGGGTCGGTTTGATTTTGAACACCCCTACAAGTAGCCATTTACATAATTACATTGAATTGGTGTATTTAATTCCCAATATGTAGGGACTATTATGGGTTATTTGTTCTGGGCCTGAATTTAATAACCAATTTGATGTCATATATGAGCTTCAATTGATAGTTAATGTTGTTTGTCTTCAGACTTCTGAGCGCATGATTTGGTGGAGTATTTGCAACCCTTCATATATGTAAATATATTTTCTAATTATTTTTATCTATGGTTATTCCTAGCTATTATTATCATCTCATCTTTTTCTCTATTTGTAATAAATAGTTTAAAGAATTTTGATAAAACTATAACTAAATTTATTTTTAATTTTGAAAAACAATAATTTAAAAAGATAAACAAATATTAGTGATTGTAGTATGTTGCTTTGAAAAAAAAATTGTATGCAAAACTAATATATTTATTTTTTGAGGAGAGATGTAAAACCAAAAGTTGATAATGAAATACTATACACCGTTAGTTAGTATACCTTTAAGAAGAAAATAATCCACAACAAGGGTAACAAATTATATCTGTATATATCAAATCAAAGCCATGTTACAATAATCATCTTTTCCCTATTATCTTCAATTAGTAAAAGGTTTAGGGATGTTACTATATATCACCGAGCAGTAGCAGTAGTAGCTAGCAAGTATTAACGACTACTAATAATATAATAAATTTCCAATGGACTATAATACTAAGTGCTTTCATAAACTATACCAATATAATTAGTGCTATGCAAGTAAAAACAAAAGGAATGTGAACTTTATGAATGGTTGTGGTTGTTTGTTATATATGTATCAGTGTCCAACACCACCAGAACTTGGACCTGAATCCTTCATCCCTCCAATAAACCTGTGTCCAACTCCACCAGAACTTGGACCTGAATCCTTCATCCCTCCAATAATCATGTGTCCAACTCCAGGTGATGGATCATCTCCCTTCAATGTCCTGAACACTCCATTTATCTCTCCAATTACACCTTTATTGCCATGTGAAGGACTAAACAATGGCCTAGCATCTGATAGCTTAGGAGCCAAAGAGAGAAAGAAGGAAACAAAAAGAATAATAGTGAGGAATGTGACAGAGGATTTGAGTTTTGTATCCATTATTTTGAATGAAAAATAAGGCTTATTTAGTTATAACACTCAAAAGAAGATATCTTAGTTTTGAGCTGTATTTTGTATTGATGAAGTGGCATCATAGATGTCCTATTTATAGGTAAATTCCAAAACCAAGTGACACTAAAAAATACTGAGGGGCCACTACATGTAACTTTGCTGTTGAAACAAACAAGGTAGGTAGGTTCCTCTGATTTAAAAATTGAGACTTATGAAAGTGATGTTAGTAAGAAGCTATAAAGCACAGACTCCGACACGGACACTAGGACACGACACGACACGGACACTCCGACACCGATAATGTTGAAAATATAGGACACCGACACCGCTACATATAAGCTAATATTTGAGTTTCATTTATCCATATAGTGATCAAATTTAATGTCTGAAATTCTTTATTGATAACATTGTTTCAATACATGTTTAACTCTTTTAGATGTGTGTGAGATTTGTCCAAAAAATATATAAATTTGTGTTGAAGCAAAGAAATAAAACAAATTTTTGTTTGAAATATTTGTGTGAGTTGTCGGATATATGTGGTATGGGTGTCATACGAGTGTCGGATACTGATTATAAGAGTGTCGAAGCAAAGAAAAAAACCATTTTTTAGGGGACACTTGTGTGACTTTTCCGACACTTGTTTGACTTTTTCGAAACGTGTCGTTCGAGTGTCATATAAGTGTCGGACACCGACGCGTGTCGGACACTGCAACACGCCTACTCCTAGAGGTGTCCGTGCTTCATAGATAAGAAGTATGATTTAAAATGACATATTTGAGCACAATTCAGATTAATTTGTAGTATCTCACGCAGCCTAAAGCTGAGATTGAAATTCCTACCAAAAATTTCAAATATTAAAAACTCATTTACTATTTACATAATTCTTTGACTTTGGATGAATTAAGATTAGGAATTATTTTCAAATGGGTAAAAGTGTCATGAAAATGGCTTTGAACCTAACAATTGAAATGACTATTTCAGGATCCTGAGCCAATTAACCTAAAATGCAATCCGCTTGAGTATCAAATGATAGAGCTCCTTTGATTATACAGTCACAGACTTATTTAGGATTTGCTTTAGTTTTTATTACATTTCTTTATGGGTTAATATCTATTTTCACCTCTGCCATATGAGTTGGTTTGAAAAAACCCATTGTCAAAAAAAATTGAAAGAATTCCCCTAACATTTGAAGATTCTTGCGTTTTAAACCTTGTAAAAATTTCGTTTTTAAAATCAACCTTGCTATTTGAAGATTCATTCATTTTAAACCATATAATCTTGTAGATTATGTCATTTTAAACCCTATGGAATATGACGGGTAAGGTTGGTTTTACAAAAAAAATAATTTACAGAGTTCAAAATGATAGAGTCCTTCAAGTGGCAAGGTTAGTTTTAAAAATAAAAAATTTACAAAGTTTAAAAAAAGAGAATCTTCAATTTTTAGAGGAATTCTTGCAATTTTTTTTTTTTGCAGACGAATTTTTCAAACCAATCCCATATGACATGGGTGAAAATAGGTATTAATATATATTTGGAGTAAGTCTTTTACACTTACTCTTGGAGGAAATATATCTCTTATATATATATATATATATATATATATATATATATATATATATATATATATATATATATATATATATATATATATATATATATATATATATGTATATATATGTATATATATATATATATATATATATATATATATATATATATATATATATATATATATATATATATATATATATATATATATATATATATATATATATATATATATATATATATATATATAGCATATCAAGTGAGAGCATTTTTAAATGAGACATGAGTGGAAGAAATGTCAACCATTAGATTCATCAAGAGTTAATATTTTAACATTCTCTCTCTTGATGAATTCAATGGTTGATATTTCTTCTTCTCATCTCTTATTTAAAAATGCTCTCCCTTGATATGCTATATATATATATATATATATATATATATATATATATATATATATATATATATATATATATATATATATATATATATAGCATATGAGGACATATCATATGAGAATGACATTTTTATATGTGAGAACATGAGAATGAATCTGAACCATTAGATTTTAAAATAAATGGTGGAGATGATATATCGATATTTTTTCTCTCTCATCAATCTTTTATTTTAATAATGGAGGAGAGATAAAAAATATTTCATCCTAATCTCCACCATTTATTTTAAAATCTAATGGTTCAGATTCATTCCCATGTTCTCATATAAAAATGTCATTCTCATATGATACGTCCTATATATATAACACTTACTTAAAAAAAATATTTACTTACTTAATATATAATATTTACTTAAAAAATTTATATCATTTAAAATAATAGCTATTTCTTTGCTTTTAATAAAAACTTAAATAATATATATTTTGATATTTAAAGTTATATGTGTAGTATACTTCTATTTCTAATAAAAAACTTTAATAATATTTCTAATGAAATTTCTATTTTTAATAACTTAAAATCTATTTCTATTTAAAAACTATTTCCATTTCTATTATATTTTTAAGGAAAATTCTATTTCTAATAACTTAAAAAATATTTCTATTTCTATTTTTAATATATTTATTATGTTTTTTTAATAAAATTTAATAATAACTATTTCTATTTTTTAAAATTATATATAATATATTCAGCTTTTAAAGTTATCTATTAATATATTCTATTTTTTAAAATATTTTGATAATATATTCTGGTTTTCAATATACAATATTAACTTTTTTATATAAAATTATATATATTCTAAAATATTTAATAAAAATTTCGTTTTAATACATTTATATATAATATTATGTTTTAAAAAATGTTCAATAAAAACATTCTGTTTAAATATAAATATAATTGTGTTTCAAAATATTTTCATAATATTAAATCTGAAAATTATTATATTTTCCTAAAATTATATCTAATAAATTATATATAACAACCAACTACCAATATCATAAAATATGGACAGAAAAAAATTAAAATAGCAAAAATATGTCTTGGAGCTCTTATTAAAAAAGAAAAATAATCTTCTTTCTTCTTCAAAAACTCCTTCAAATACAAATATTCTTCCTCAAAAAAATTAAAACACAATTAAAAACAAAAATATATAATAACGAAATTATTAATTAAAAAACAAAAAAAATTGTCAAACATACCTTTGACACAAAATAAGGAATTAGTATCAAGAATTTTAATGGAAATGGATATGGAAATTGCGTAGGGAAATTCAGGGCCGGCCCAACACATCTCGAGGCCTAAGGCGAAATTCAAAATTAAATATTTTTAATATAATAAAAATATTCTTTTAAAATTAATATATTTTAGATGTTTAAAGATTTAAAGTCATTAAATTATCATAATTAACTTCATTTAATATTTTATTTTAATTGATAATAAAAAATCATATTATATTAAAAACAATGCCAAGATTGTTTAAAAAAAAATTATTCAAATCTCCTATTAAAAAATCATAATTAAAAACAATGCCATAATTGTTAAAAAAAATTTAATCAAATCTCCTATTATATTAAAAAAACTCAAAAAATTATTTTATACACATGTGAAATTTAAATTAACAAGTCAAACAATGATTTTATTAATATATATTATTTGTTATTAATTAATTGATATATAACATAATTTAAAAACTTATTTTTTAAAAAAATATTAAAAAAATTATATAAATATACAATAAAAATGTGAGGCCCTAGGCGGTAGCCTTGGTGGCCTACCCCTAGGGCCGGCCCTGGGGAAATTGCGTAGGGAAATTGCTGGAGAAGAGAAGAAGAACAACTTTAAGGGTTGAGAGAAGGAAAGAAAAGCGTTAGTTCTGAAAAAAAAAATTAGGAAAATATATAGGGTACTCAACGACGTGAAATTCACGTTGCAACGATGTTACAGTAATAAAATTGTCACTCATCTACTCCTTGTTAGTCAAGTTTTTCTAAAATATATATTTTTTTTCGTAATTTTTGGTTGCGACATAATTTCACATCACAATTTGAATTTCGAAAAATTCAAACTTTCCACTATGTGCAATATGATGTCTTAAGTTTTTTAATTTCAATTTTTGAAGTTGTACATTTCACAATATTTTTTGAAGTTGCTAACATTACTTTTCATTTTTTATATGTTCATTTGCTTATTGTTCAAACTAGTGACTTGTCGTATGAAAAAAGGAAAAATGACTAATAAGCTCATGCATGTTACTGGAAAAGGTACACAGTGTAAATATGGTATAGTTTGCAATTATCTCATTCTTGACTTGCACTAGTTCACTTAACTTGCCTTCCAACAATTTTTAGTTTCAAGTAAGTATTTCCAATATGAATGTCACTATCTTCCTCTTTAATGGAATTTGTTTCAAAATTGCTATTAAATTTCCACTATCTTCCTGTTGTATGGTATTCTTTTTTTCTTTCTTATATTGTCTCTACAACTATTTTACAAATTTATCTCATTTTTGTCATTGATATATGTTTTTTTTAGTTCAGACAAGACTTGTTTAAATTATAATTAATCTTTTTATTTTCATTTATATTTTTATTTAAAAGATTAAAACTAAATATCTTAAATAATGCATAATTATATTTTAATATCAAATTTTATAATGATTAAAACAAAGCAACACGACCAAAAAAAAACTATAAAGATAAAATAAAAACAATATTTATAAAGTCTAAAACTAACTTTTTATATATATTCTTAAGAATAAAAATATGGTTAAACTAAGGTTATTAATCCATGGCCAAGCCAAATCACACTCTCCCATTTATTTCGCAAAAGAAATCATACTTTCTTATTTTGAGAAAATATCTATTTTATTTTTTGCTTAATTGCAATTTTAATCTTTCTATATTTTGTCTTTTTCTTGATTTTGATCACTATTTTATCATTTTATACAATTTTTTTTTCAAAAAATGACATATTTTATTTTATTTTATTTCGAAAGCATTCCTCTTCCCCTCCTCGAAACTCCAAAACATATCTTAAATGTCGGATCTCCCTCCAAATTTTTAACCCTTTATTCATAAAAATCAAGAGTGACTATGTAATGAATAGATTATATTTGTCATTCTTTAAATTCTTTTTCTCTTGATTGTGTTTTGCCTTAATCTTTTTTTTTTTTTTGGTGTACTTTAATCTCTTTTAATATAGTGAAAGTTTAGACGGGAAAGGATGGAAGGACTTTGGAAAATAGTAAGAATTGGGTGAAAAGAATAAAAAGATTTTGGTAGAAGGATTTTGGAGGATTTGATTTTATTGATAATACCAAAAACCTTATAAAATGGGAGAACTCAAAAATTGTATTGACGGAGGGTTTTGAAGGGCTTACATAAATTTTTCAAATATCTTTTAGGTTGTTATACTATTCTGAAAAATTAAAAATTTAGTAATGATAATGACTCTTTTATGATTCATAACAATCATTTTTTCAAATAATGTTAAATATTTATTTTATATTTTTTTTTAAAAATTCATTTTAAAAAGTTTTCCCCTTCCTCTCTTCTCCAAACTCACAAACATAACCTAAAAAAAATTAGTTCCTAATTAACTAAGTATTTTAATACAAATGTTTTATTTCGTCCTTATATATTTTTTATCATATATGCCACCAATTTTGATAGAAAGTATATATTGTATATAAAAAAATTTTAATTTTATTTTGATCCATAAATAATTTTTATATCTTTTCTTTTTAATTTTTAAAACTGTTTATAATAATTAAAGATGACAACTTCTCTATCCATCAAAAAAAAAATTGAATAGTATACTTTCAATCAATCACATGATAATATTTAATTTTAATATATTTAATTATTAATTAAATACTATAATGGTTTGATATTTTCAAAACATTTTAGATTGGAGATGCCCTTACCCAACTTTATGAATTAGATAGATAAAAATTCACCATTAACAAATTTAATTAATTTTATTTAAAGTAAAATATGATATATATATATATATATATATATATATATATATATATATATATATATATATATATATATATATATATATATATAAGAAAAAAAAGACACAACAAAAAAAAACAAAGGAAACTGCAAAAAAGACATAAGAAATATACCAATCCCGAAATTAAAATGTATAGAAAGACATAGAAAAACTACCCACTATTAATATATGGATTTTTTTAATAAGTAATGATATTAATCACAAAGAAGATACAACTGACTAAACAATTACCTCTTAATACACGATAGAGACAAAATATTTCAGAAGTGAAAATTACAGGACACCGATGAAACATTAACTGACCTAAATCACTTTCAAGAAACAAGCACAATAGCACTGAAAAACTTGTCAATGTTAAAAATATTTCCTCTGAGCAAGACTGTGTTTCTCATCACCCAAAGGTCCACATTACCACTAGACAAATAACCCCCACAATTAATATTTTGTCTACCGCCTTAATTTTGTCAAAGGAACCGAATCCCTGATCCACTCTCCCACTTTAATCCAAATCCTTCTCGTGAATGGACATGATTCGAATAAGTGGTTGGAATTCTCCATAGCTTTAAAACAAAACACACAACAACAATCCCTGTCCTTTACGAATATTCCTCTTTTCTTTAATTGGTCTCTTGTAGGAAGCCTCCCCAAAATGTATCTCCATGTAAAAATACTAATTTTTGAAGGGACTTTCAACTCCCATATGAAGTTCAGTTCCCTTAGCATAACAGAATGATAACCAGCTCCATCCCTTCTCTTTCTTATTTCTGCATACAGGCTTTGACAGTAAAGCCTTCCTCTTCATCAACAATCCAATAACACAAATCTTTGACGAATTGTTGCAGTCTGAACTGGTGCAACAAATCTGTCAAGGACGAAAGAAAATCGTGCACACGTTACTTCAACTAAACCAATTGATACACCTACCTCCATCCACCCCCTCCACAAGAAACTTCTTTGAATACCTATTATCTTGTTTAAAACTTTCTTAGGGGCACGATAAAAGGAGGGCAAATATAGGGGAATGGCATTTAGAACTAAGTTTATCAAAACAACTCTCCCTCCTATAGAAAGAAATCTCCCTCTCCACTTATCTAGCCTTCTCCTCACATCCCTAATCACCTCTTTCCACATTCCCATCTTCCTAGGGCTATCTCCCCCCATAACGCCCATAAATTTGAACGGAAACACTCCTATACTACATGTCAGAAAATATGACGACAGCTGAAGGGTTCTATCGCACAAATTAATTCTTAAAATATTACTTTTGTAGAAATTAACTTTAAGATCTGACATGAGTTCGAATCCCCTGAAAATAGCCTTCAAACTCCACAAATCTGGATTCCATCAACTCCAAAGATTATGGTATCGTCCGCAAAATGGAGAATATCCACAAAATTATTATATCCGAACTGAAACCCTTTATACTCACCAAGCTCCACTGCTCTCTCCAAAATTCTTGTTAAACCTTCCATAACGATAACAAACAACAAGGGAGAAAGAGGACCTCCTTGTCGTAAACCATGTTCTACCTTGAAATCACCGTACAACTCCCATTCACAATGATACCCATAGAACTCACAAAGACACAAGCTTCAATCCATTTAATCCACTTGTAGCCAAAGCCCATCTTCTTTATCACGTAACTTAAGTAGTCCCGACTAACACAATCATAGGCTTTCTCGTAGTCCACCTTCAACACCAAACAACTAGACCCATCTCTTTTAGCCAAGTCCACCACTTCATTAACCATTAAGACTCTATCAATAATCCTATTTTGATGAAAGAATTTTGTTTGATGGATATCAAACTCTCAATCACCTCTATGAGCCTTCCTGCAACAAGCTTCGACGGGATTTTGTGGAGACTCCCTACAAGGCAAATAGGCTGATACTTAGAAAGGGATTAAGGATTCATCACTTTTGGGATCAGAGTAATAAAAGAAGATGTGCAAGCCTTGGTTAAAATCACCTTTGAATGAAAATCCGAAATGAACTTGAGAATATCTTCCTTTAGAAAATCCCAATGATTTTTGAAAAAAACAGAGAGAAACCATCAGGCCCAGGAGTTTTACACCCATCACAGTTCCAAACCACATCTTTAACCTCTTCTTCTGCGAAAGGACATTCCAAACTAGACGAAGCAGCTTCCTCAATCCTTCTAAAAACAATACCATCGGGGACAAGTCTAGAACGATACAGTTCTCTAAAAAACTTCTCGAAATGCTCCCTTATATGGAACTTAACCTCCTTGACACCCTCCACCGGACCACTAGGCGTATCAACCATACAGAAAGAATTCCTACTGACCCTTTCCTTTAATGAGTTGTGAAAGAATTGTTAGAACAAAGTTTGGTTCTAATCATATTTTAGTGTTTTCATGATAACAAACAAATAAATTTTGTATAAGCAAACATGGTACTCTAATTATATATTTCTGTTTTCAGAAGATGTACCAGTACCAACACAATCAGAACTTGGAATTTATGTAAAGCTGGATAAATGCAAGAGATACTCAAGTCTTCAAGGCAACTTCTGATATTGCACCAAACTGTTGCGAATACATCTACCAAGGAAGCTGAAATACAAAGCTGAACAGAAGATCACGAAGACAGATTCAAAATATACAACTACAACAGAAGCTGAAATACAAAGGTGAACAGAAGATCATGAAGACTAATTCAAAATAATGCCGTTAAAGACATAATCATTAGTAAAACTGCTGCAACACTCCAAAAGTGCAATTCTCAAGGTTGATTGAAGAAGCTATCCACATGCAAATCCTTGGAAGAAAACAAAAGGTAAGACAACACGCAAACCATTTAATGTTACGAAAAGGAGCTGAAGTTAACAGGAAAAAATATTAAGGCTATATATATATATATATATATATATATATATATATATATATATATATATATATATATATATATATATATATATATATATATATATATATATTCATGATCTCTTGAATCAAAAACAACAATCACACACGAGAACATCATTACTCTGAAAAATTATCAAGTGTGAAGAAAAACTCGCTGAAACAAACTTTCATATTCATTCTCTGAGTTCATTACCTTGTACTTAAACTTAGTGAAATATCACAGTCGTGATTACAGCTTTCTAGAAGCAATACTATACTCTGTCATCAGAAGTTACGTGGTAACTGAGTCCTTGAGAGACCGTTTGGGTCAGAAATCTTAAGAAGTCTAGGACTAGTTGAGTCTTAGAAGTTGGTTAGTCACAAACAGTTAGTTTGTGCAGGATTGTTAGTCACCAGCAATTTGGCTCGTGCACTGTATTGTGAGTCATGGTAGTTGGTCGTGCAAGTGTAATCAGGTTCTGATTATAGTGGATTAAGTCCTCGTTGGGAGAGGCAAATCACCTTGTTGAGGGTGGACTGGAGGTAACCTTATTGAGAAGGTGAACCAGGATAAAAACAACTGTGTTCTGTCTGTCTTTCATTCAAGTTTTCAAAAAGAATCACTTATTCAACCCCCTTCTAAGTGTTTTCTCATCCTTCAAGAATCTGATATTAAGATCTCATTCCTTAAGCCAATTTTGACCTGGCTTCAATCTAAGCATACATTCCTTCAACTCCATCTTTTTCCATATTTCCTCACATGCTAATCTTCTTTCCTGATTTGTCCTAGCCACATTATCTCCAGCGTTCGATATCAGAAACTAGTCCAGTTCATGTTGTTCATCAAATTTCTCATCAATCCATAATTCGATCCATCCAAAGACTTCTTTGTTTCATACCTTCAGCTTCAACTTTAGCCATTTTAATTTCCCATACATAACATAGTCACCTCTCCCTTTAACAGACAACAAGCTCCATTCCTTCTTCACAAAATAATCAAACTCTTCGTGTTTATACCACCCTTTGTTAAACCTAAAAGGTTTAGGCCCCCAGTCACACCCTCCTGCCTTCAGCCACACTGGACAGTGGTCCGATAAGACCCTTTTACCTACAACCTGATTATCTAACTTCTAGATTGAAACCAATTTATCAGATAATAAAAATATATCCAATCTACTCATAACATAACTATTCCCACTAAACCAGGTAAATCTTCCTCCAAAACAAGGTAGATCAATGAGCTTTATCTCCTCCACAAAATTATAAACAAAATTATAAAAATATGCAGAATACTTGCCGCTAATGCCTACACTCTTCTCGATCCACTCTTCCTTGAATAACATTGTGTTTAAATCACCACATATGCATCATTCCTCCCCCACAACCGAATTCTTCAACCTCAAAATATTCTTCCAAACCTCTCTTCTCAAAACCGTGTTGCAGGGAGCATACACGTTAATGAAATTTATACAAGAGTCTTTGTGAAGCGCCTTCAACCCCACGAATCTGAAACCTTTAAAACTCTGAATAAGTTCCAAAGAATTCTTCTTCTACATAATAACCGAACCTCCTGAAGCTCCGATTGAATCCAGATGCACCCGCTCCACTTCCTTCGGCCCCCAAAACTCTTCAGCCATCTTCAAATTAAAACTTAACAATTTTGTTTCCTGAAGAAGACAAACATCGACCTTACCAAATTGAATCATAAAGCCAATCCTCTTCCTCTTTATGAAGCTACCCCTACTCTAATATTTAGAGTAACAATGATCATTTCAGGATTCCTATTTCCGCCTTCCTAACAATCAACCCCTCCTTGTCTCTCTCCTCCATCACTTTGATTTTCTTTTCATCTTATTCTTCAGGACCTGCACAGACTATCCCCAATCTTAAGATGGATTCTTTTACCGTTTTCGCTACCATGGATTCCTTGTTAATCTTCAACCTGATATTACATTGAGCAATGTCAGAGTCCGTCCTAGATTAAAAACAGAGAACCGATCCTCCTAATAATTTATCCTCTTCCTCTCCCTTCTTCTTCGTTTATAAAAATCTACTATGAATTTCGGGGGAAAAATTAAGGTTTAGGTAAGCAAAGTATGATTGCCTAAATTCAGACATATCTCCAAACTCCTTAATGTCACGCCACTTCTTAGGTTTGGGCCTTAATTTTTTAGATTTGGTACAAGCCTCATCAAAAGATAACAGACCTTGAGAATATGGGCCCACTATAGCTAAACCTTTATCACACACCGACCCAATTCTTTCCCCACTTAAAACACACCTCGCTGGGCACATGACTATCCTAGGACTGACCACTTTCCCACCCGCAGATTCTAGTTCCTTGAAAATCATATCTGTCGAATTATCCAGTCCAAACATACGATTTGTCACTATCGTACCTTCCTTAAACCCCAAAGAAGACTCTGAATTACCAAGAGGATACTGAATCTCTTTATGCTCCTCCGTCACCGGATCACCCCCACCTCTGATTCGACTAACAGACTCCGGTACATACTCATACTCACTCTCACCTTCATCATTCTCTGTATCATTAACAAAATCTTCAGATGAGGATTCAATCTTCACCGTAAAAGCGTTATGAATACTCTTCGGGCACTCCCCTAAACCTTGAGCTTCTTTAATATTTTGAAAACTTCGTTATCAACTTTAACCTTGACTTCTTCATTGATTATTGAGAGCTATTTAGTACGAATAAGAAGCCAAGCCACGTTCATATTGGAATTTCCCTTTGTGCATTCAATCCTTCATCCTCACTAATGAAAACGTCCAACGATAGAGAGATAAAATCAAAAAATCTTTCGGGTCCATGCATTAATAAAGTTATTAATATAATGGAGTAATTAATATTTTTATTACATGTTACTGTAGAATACTCTAAGGGTAAATTTGTAATATATATAATAAATACTCCCTCCGTTTCAAATTATAAGAGAAAAAAACAAAATCACACATATTAAGAAAAGTAAAAACACACTCATTTGACTTATGGTGTTCTTGAAATAAAGTGCTTTGGAAAATTTAAAACAAATTTTAATTGGTTGTTGGTTATGAAAATGATGAGAGAGAATATAAGTTAAATGACATTTGCATTTAATTTTATCTTAAAAAAATGAAAGATAATTTTTTTCTCTTATATTTTGGAATAAGAAAAATGCATTTTCTTCTCTTATATTTTAGGACGGAGGAAATACAAGTTATATTGAAAACACACATTATTTCTTCTTCTCAACACAAATGACATTTTTAAGAACTATCCACTTTATACGTCCATTATTTTATTATATTATATATCATTTTTATTATTTATACTTCCTCTTGTAATAGCAAAATAAATAATTTTTAGAAATAATTACATACGTTGTTTACTTAATATATCTAAAAATAATTACTTTTTATAAATAGAATTAGAATAGTATATAATGCTAACAAATATTACAAGATATTTTTAAAACCATTAAAAAATAATTTTTTTGTTTGTTTTATATTCATCAAACAATAAAGCATTTAATTTTAGAAATAATTTCTTTATAATCGTTAAAATATTTCTTTATAAAACTCATTAACAAAAATTATTTAAAAATATTATTAAACAACAATATCAAGAATTAATTCCCTTAAAACTACCACAAAATTTATTGGATACATTAATTAGCATTGAACAAAAAGGAAAGGAGTGGGCAATTCTTTTTGTCCAAAATCATCCTCCCTAATAATCATCAAAGATTCTTCAAGATTTATACCTTTATATATAACAAAAACACAACCACAAAAAACACAAATCCAAATTCACTATCTTCCATTCATTCTTCATTCTTCATTCAAACAATTCTTCAACATCAACCAACCATGTCTTCTTCACAAGACCAAGAAACCAAACCCGAAATCCACGTCCTATTGGTAGCATTTTCAGCCCAAGGTCACATAAACCCTTTACTTAGACTAGGAAAATCACTATTAACCAAAGGCCTTAAAGTCACACTCGCCACCACCGAATTAGTTTACCACCGCGTCTTCAAATCGACCACCACTCCAACCACCACCGCGATCCCTACCTCTTACACCACCAACGGAATCGACATTCTCTTTTTCTCCGACGGCTTAGATATCACCGATGAAGGCAATGTAACCCTCGATGAATTCATGAATCTCATTGCGAAATTCGGTCCCATTAGCCTCACAAATCTCATCAAAAACAATTTCCTCAACAATAGTCCTAAAAAACTAGCATGCATTATTAACAACCCTTTTGTTCCTTGGGTGACAAACATAGCTTCTGAACTCAATATCCCTAGTGCTTGTCTTTGGATCCAACCTTGTTCTCTTTACTCCATATACTATCGTTTCTACAATAACTTGAACCATTTCCCAACCCTAGAAAACCCCGAACTCGACGTCGAAATCCCCGGTCTCCCCTTATTGAAACCACAAGACCTTCCATCTTTTATTCTTCCAACAAACGATATACAAACCCTATCAGATGTTTTACAAGAGATGTTCCAAAACATGAAGAAACTGAAATGGGTATTAGCAAATTCTTTCTATGAATTAGAAAAAGACGTGATTGATTCAATGGCTGAGATTTTCCCAATCACAACCGTTGGTCCATTAGTTCCTCCTTCGTTACTAGGTCAAGATCAAAACAAAGATGTTGGAATCGAAATGTGGAAGCCACAAGATTCATGCATGGAATGGCTTAACCAAAAGCCACCATCTTCAGTTATATATATCTCCTTCGGAAGTCTCATCACTCTAACGGAAAAACAAATGCTCAGCATAGCAAAAGCATTGAAGAACAGTAACAAATATTTCCTCTGGGCGATGAAAGATGAAGAAGGAGACGAAGTTCATCTTCCCGAAAAATTCATAGAAGAAACAAAAGAGAAAGGAATGATAGTAACATGGTGTCCACAAACTAGGGTTTTGGTTCATCCTGCAATAGCATGCTTCTTAACACACTGTGGATGGAATTCAACTTTGGAAGCCATAACGGCTGGAGTGCCTATGATTGGTTATCCACAATGGACCGATCAACCGACGAACGCAAAACTCGTGTCGGATGTTTTTCGGATCGGGATTCGGTTGAAACCGGACAGTGAAGGGTTTGTGGAGAGTGAGGAAGTTGAAAGGGCTATTGAGGAGATTGTTGGAGGGGTAAAGTTTGAGGAGTTTAAGAAGAATGTGTTGGAGTTGAAAAGTGCGGCGAGGGAAGCGATGGCTGATGGTGGATCTTCTGACAGGAATATTCAAACGTTTGTTGATGAGATTCTTGTGAGTGCTGAGAACAATAATTGATTTGTCGTAGTTGAATTTTTTTATGTTTTTTTTGTTTGTGTTGTAGAATTTGTTGTGTTTTGTTTTTAGTTGGATTGTTTTTGTTCTTTCTTAGTGATTGGTGGATTACTTTCAAGTTATGAAATTAGTTTGGTTCAAATTGTTAGAGTTGAAAATCATTCATCATCCTTCACTCTTAGTGAAGGTGAGTTTCAGAGAATGTGGAAAGACGAAAAAGAAGATAAACAACGATTCATTCATCAAAACAGCTGTACATTGACTCAATATATATATATATATATATATATATATATATATATATATATATATATATATATATATATATATATATATATATATATATATATATATATATATATATATATATATATATATATATATATATATATATATATATATTGGAAACTCTTTAAATTAATAAACCGGAAAAAATTATTAATTTATCGATAAATTAATAATTATTAATTTAAAGAGTTTTTAAGTAATTATAATGTACATATCAAACAAAAAGACAAATTAGTCAATGCCTCTTAGAATTACGTTGCAACGAACCTTGGAACTCAACGTAAATTAGTAACTGGAAATCAATAATGACTTTTGAAGTAAAGTAAATACAATAAGAAAAGTTAGAGATAAGGAAAATAGATAACTATTAAATCATATTTCAATAGAGTGTAATATATTTTTTTCAATTTCTATGAATTATTAATTTATGATTTTCTTGGGACAAAAAATTATAAAGGGATCTCCCGAAAAACTATTATCTTATTATTTTATCGAGTTTTTCAATTTTTTACATTGGCCCAAGTCGAGATCGGACAAATTTATTATTTTAGAGAGTTTATTAATTTACAGAGTATTAGTTTAAAGAGTTTCTAATATATATATATATATATATATATATATATATATATATATATATATATATATATATATATATATATATATATATATATATATATATATATTAGTGTCAGTACTAATAGAGTTATAACGGTACAACAGTAGTACAATTAATATATCCAATATATCTCTAACACACACACCCCTCTCAGACTGAAGGGTGAGGAGTGTCATACACAACCTTGAGTTTGCCACGAAATTCTTAAAAAGCAGAGGTACCAAGCGGTTTTGTTAATGTATCTGCAATTTGAGTTGCTGCTAGAACATGTTGAATCAGCATCTTGCCAGCCATCATGTTCCCTCACAAAATGAATATCTAATTCAATATGTTTTGTACGAGCGTGCAACACCGAATTGTGGCACAGTAGAACATCACTCATATTGTCACAGAGCAATATTGGTGTGTGAATAGGAACACAAAGTTCAGAGAGTAAGGATTCTAACTAAAGTAATTCAGAAGTGGTACGCGCTAGGGCGCGATATTCTGCCTCAGTATTCGATCTTGGCACCAGAGAGTGTTTCTTGGAGCTCTTGAAAACTAAGGTTGGGCCAAAGAATATACATGAACTAGATGTGGATCTTCGATCGTCAAGATCACTAACCCAGTTCGAGTCACTGTAGGCTCGAAGAGAAAACTTGGAAGCTGAGACAAAAGGGGATAGATTGAGACCATGTTTAACTGTACCACTGAGATATCTTAAGAGCCTTCTGGCTGCTCCCCAATGAGTGTCCAGTAGTGGGCATGCCATGAACTAGCAGGCTTTGTTCACAATGAAGGCAGTGTCTGGCTTAGTTAATGTCACATATTGTAGAGCTTCCACAATTGACCTATACAAATGGGGGTCAGAAAAATGATTGGTGCTATGTTTTCTCAACTTACAATTGCTTAGCATGGGGGTAGTAACCCCACTAGCGTTCTCCATTTTGTCTCTTGTTAGTAGATCTTTGATATATTTTGACTGAGTGAGGAACATGGATCCATTGCTGCATATTTTTACTTCAATACCTAGAAAGTAGCTAAGTCGACCCTGTAACACCTCAAATTCTAGATTAACTTTTTATTTAATTAATTTAGCATGAATATATAAGTCATTGTGAATATATATATATATATATATATATATATATATATATATATATATATATATATATATATATATATATATATATATATATATATATATATATATATATATATATATATATATATATATATATATATGATATTTTGGTGTTTTTATGTGAGTTATTGTGAAGCATTTGATATAGATGGTGTTTTAGTGATTTTTGGTGAAGTAATTGACTTGTGTGATGTTTTGATGATGCATGTGATGTTGTGGTGAATTATGATGACTTGATGAAGATGAGGTGTGATATGATGTTTTCATGATTAATTTGATGATGTTGATGTGTTGGAGAATTATAGAATATTTTATATGATATATATTAATTAAGATAATTAGTTAATATTATTCTATTTAGTAAAATAGAATACTATTGATGATATATGATGATTGTGGTATCGGAGGGTATGTATCCTTAGAATAGAGGGTGGTGCCTTTGACTAGAAGTTGTACAATTAATTAAATAAATATAATTAGTTGTAATTATTTATTTGATTTGATTTATTAGAAAATTAGATGATTTAATATGATTAGAATAAAATTTATTATTTAGATATAATAATAATATTAGATATTATTTGGTAATAATAATAATAAATCAAATAATATAAAATGTGTAGAGATTTTGAGGGCGAAATAGTAATTACGCGAGGATAAGTGAGGGTAAGATGGGAAAGACCATATTAGAGGTCCAAGGGTTAGAATTGACAAAAGGGAAATTTGGGACTTGAACAATTCATTCGTGCAATCGTAAGAATTGGAAAAGAGGGAGAGGCAAAGCAAAAGCTATGGCATAGAGAGGCAAAGAGGAATCATAGAACGAAAAGAGGATTTGATAGCAAGCTTCAACCTAAGATATGAGGAGTTTATCTAGATTATCATGAATGGTTTAGGTGACTGATAATTGTATGCAGGGGCGACGCCAGCGCCCGGCGAGATAGGGGCAGTTGCCCAGGCTCTTCTTCAAAATCTCATTGCAATGGTCTCTCTCTCACTCATAAAATTGAAACTGCTCTAGGGAGTAGTCGTGGAACAGTGGTCTGTTTAGATGTCGAATCATCGCGAGTTCTCTTCTTCTTCCTTTTCTTTCTCTTTTAAGTTCGATTTTTGATGCGAAATTGTTGTTGTGATGTTATTCGTTGTTGTTGCTGGTTGTAGTTTATGAATCGGTGAAGAATTGTTCGCTGAATTTTTTGTTTCGCGCTATGCACATCAAATGTTTGGGGAAATGCTTGAACCATGTTCTTTTGTTTTTCTGTGTTGAAATCTCTTGGTTGCAACTATGGTTTCGGTATGGGTTTCCCAAATCCACTACTTAAGCATCTCTAATGCAGCCTTTAAATTTGGTAGATATAAAAAAACCATGCACTCGGAATTTTCTGAATCATAATCAGGATCTTTCTTTGATTTGAAGGCCTTCTGTTCCACGTCGACGCCATCACCGTTCCGTTATCAGTTCATCCCTCCCTTACCATTTATTGCTAGATATCAAATTTCGTAATTCCACATCATTCTCAAATCGTCTTCCTCGCATTCGCCCAATATTGTAATATTCCATCATTCACTTATTTATTTATAACTGCTTGAAAATTGAAATATGCATAAAATTTGAAATCTATGATCTATTTTTTTACTTTTCAGTTGATGAATCCATAATTATGCTACTTTAATTCTAATATTATATGATTGACATTTCATATGTTTCAATAGTTGAAAGAAAATTCATGAAATTAGAAGAGTAGGTTGTTACATAAGATCATAATGTAATTTAACGATAGTGATATGTGATGTATTCTAACAAATTGTATTTTGTTATCACAATATATATGTACTTGGTATCGGGTTGCTACTTATATGTGCAAATTTAGTGAAGGAGGTACTCATTTTAGTGAGGGATATGATAGTATCTTACTTCTTTCCTTTCTGATTATCCTATATCTATGTGAAAATAGTTGTTGGAATGGGGTTTATTTTTTAGTTGTGGTATCTGAACAAGAACGGACGAACGAACAAGACATTGATAATGTTAAACCAAACACGTAGCAGCTACTCCGTACCTAGTTAGTATCTTTTCAATTCTCTACCTTTTTCTCGATATGTGTAGACTTTGTATATTTTTAAAGAAGATTAGTGAAAACAACATTTGTTTACACTTTACAGTATGTTTGTTTCTTAAATTATCGCAGCTTGTGCATGTTATAGAAAAAAATCACATGACTTTAGGAATGTCTCTGCTGTAGTTTAGTTAGGAAAATTTGCCACATTCTATTGTAGAAATATATATGGAAATATTTGCTTCAATTGAACCTGCATGTGGTGGATTCAAGAAATTGGCTTCTATTTAGGATAAGGTTTAATATGTGCCTTTTTTATTCAGTAAAAACTTTGATGAAGTTAGTAAATTTATTCTCTAATTAAGGATTTACTTCTAAAATGTGGGGAAAAACTATGTATATAGAAAGTATACCTTTTACTTAGATGTTATTGGACTCATGTTTCATAAAAGTGTTTAGTGCTGACTTTGAGGATAAAGTAATTGAGACAGCGATTTCCGGTCATTAAGTTTTTTGTCCAGGATATATATTTTTTCTGGCTTCGCCACTGATTGTATGATTTGCTTTTGGGGAATTTTGGGTTATGAGGGTTTGATGATGATATGATGAATTTTGATGATTTGGATGTGTTAATATGCAATAGATGATACCCATAGGTTAGAATGCATAAAGATATATTTGGACTAAGATGATACCAATATATCTTCGCAAAGGAAACTCGTCTGAAAAGTGTAGAAAAATTTAGCACGCGAATAGTGTGTGGTCGACGCAAACAGAGGTGCGGTCGACGCAAATGAGCGAGCGGTTGACGCATGGGTCAGCGCGAGCGGACCCGAGGTAGGGATAAGTTGTGATTTTGAGCAAGCGGTCGACGCATGGGTTGGCGCGAGCAGACCCGAGGTAGACCAATTTTTGACAGATTCTTGTAAAGGCCATAACTTGAGTTTTTGGACTCTGATTTATGCGCCGTTTGAAGAGTTTGAAAGCTAACACAATTAAATATACCATGGTGGAATAAAATGAATCATATGATGTAGTCTTATAGTTCTTGATTTAGGATTAAGTGATGAACTATGTAGTGTTAACATAAGAAGTATGTCCTTTGTTATGAGTTGACGTAACCCTGTTTTGGTATAACTTGATGAGTGTTTTCTTTATGATGACATGATGTTATTGTGATGATGATGTGTGTTTTCCTTATGACGAGATGATGAGCTCATGTGGTGATATCCCAATATGTAATGCTTTCTATTGTGAATTAATTTAACTATGTCTTGTCGTAACTTGACGTATGTTATATGATGAATCAAAGATGTTATGATGATGTGTGTAAAATGAAGCATGTGAAGATATATGATGAATATGATGAATGATGATGCGTGTTTACTGGCCAAGGTCGTATTTTATGTGGTGTAGCGCATCATGCATTCATAGCATTTGCAGGGCTTTTGTCTAGTGAAGTTTGTAGGATATTTATTCAGTGATGTTAGGACATTTTGGTCCAATGATGGCCTCAATCATATAGTGTGGATTGAGTGAAACTTGTGAGATGCTCCGATTCTAAGCGAGAATCGATCCTATTGGTGGGGATCTTTAGAGAATAACAATGACTAAGTCATCAGTGATGTTTTGGCACCACATGCATGAGTCTTATGAAGTTGCATTTCATTGTTTGTGGCATTGCACAATACTTGGAATAAGTGATGTATTTGATTGATTCTTGGAAGATGATGTTTGGTATACTTTAAATGATGTATTTGATTTATTCTTGGATTGATGATGCTATGATATGAAGAACTGGTAATTGTTGTTATATGATGTAATGTATTAAATGATGTTATATGATTGTTGTTTCCTTGATATGACTACTATATCTATTCCTTATGTCTTTTATAATGATTATGATGTATTAAATACTTGAATTAATTGATGTATTTGTTGGATGTTTGATTTGGGATGTTTGGTAAGAAGAATTGTCGAATTGAAGTTGTATTATAGATGTCGTAGTTGATGCCATGATATTGTTATTCCTATGCCTTGAATACTATATCTATTACTTATGCTTTTATGATGATTGGGATTTACTCACCCTGCCTGTTTGAATGTTACCTCCACGTGGGTAATGCGCAGGTGATCAAGTTTATTGCAATAAGCATAAGAGGTAGCTTCAGAATGCGCTATTTAGTTTCGTTGAGTCTAGTGGGTCTTTCTCTGATATGTAACATCGGGATTGGGATCAATTGATTATGAAGATTGAGCATTTTGTTATTTTGAAGATTTTGTATTACTTTTATAATCACAAAGTTATAAGTATGAAGTATGATGATTTTATCTATGTTTGAACTACTTTTCATGGTAATGATTAATTTATGAAGAAGTTTCTAAGAGATATTTATTATGCTGCGAAGTTTGAAATAATTTGATTAATGGCACTAAAGATGTTATTTATGTTTAAATATTTTACAACCCGTGTTACGTAGCAGGATTAATTGTTATGTGAGGTTTTATGAAGATGTGACATCCTTGTTTTACTTTACGTTTATTTATTTATTAAAAATATTCGAGAAAATCGTGGGGTTTTAGAAGAGTATTACAGACCCGGTCTCTTTAGAGCAAAATCATGATGTAATTTAGTGATCAAAGTTTGAATAAGTGCTGCATTTGATCCATTGATAAGTATCATCAACATACACTAGAGCATATAAGGAGATACCTTGTTTCGATGTTGTGAAAAACGATGTCAAGAACAAAATATAATAGGAATTAGGGAAGATAAGAAGAACACAAGAATTGGTTATAAATGCTATTCTTTTACTTTCTCTTAAAACAAGATTACAAGTTTACAAGAATAAAAAATAACCTCTCTCACCCCAAATTAGGATTTGCAGCTTAGCAATGATGAGAGACTAGTATGCTATTTATAATAAAACCTAACATACTAACTAATGGGCTTTTTCCACAAGGCCCATTACACAAGCCAACTTAATAAACAAGCTAACTTAACAAATTAGGTTTAAACACTAAAACCTAATTTAATATGCTAACAACCCTAGCATCTTCGACACAAGCATGTGAACAACCTTCGACTTCATGCTTAATCCTGTCGAACCAAGAAGCTACCCTTCGACCATACTAGAGTTTGATCCAATATCTCACAAATCTCCACTTTGTACCTAACTCTACAATGTCAAGGGAACAAACTAGCATTCTTCACGCAGCTTTATCAACTGCATACAGTGGAAAAACTTGCAACTCGGCAATGTCTTGGTGATCATATCAGCAGCATTATCCTCAGTCGAAACCTTCAGCACTTGGAATTCTCCATGCTCGATTACTTCTCTGACAAAATGCAGCCTCACATCAATGTGCTTAGTTCGCTCATGATATGTTGAGTTCTTCGACAGGTGTATTGCACTTTGACTATCACATTTAACAGTGATACCTCGACCTTGAAGTTTCAGCTCCTTCGCAAAACCTTCAAGCCACAATGCTTCTTTCACAGCTTCAATTAGGGCAATATACTCCGCTTCAGTGGTTGATAGAGCAACAACCTTCTGAAGTGTTGCTTTCCAACTAATTGCACTGCCAAACATAGTGAAAACATATCAGAAATAGATTGTCTGGAATCCATACAACCTGCATAATCAGAGTCGACATATCCTTCGATTACTACTTTACTATCTTCACCCAAGGCTCCACCATAAATTAGGACTCTATTCAGAGACCCATTTATGTACCTTAAAATCCACTTCAATGCTTGCTAGTGAGCCTTTCCAGGATTCGCCAGGTACCTGCTTACAAGACTTACTGCATATGCTATGTCAGGTCTAGTACAGACCATAGCATACATCAAAGAACCAACTATATTAGCATATGGAATGCTATTCATATAGGCTCTTTCAACATCAGTACTGGGACAATGATCAATACTCAGCTTGAATTGAGAGTTTGTTGGAGTCACAACTGGCTTCGAATTCGACATACCAAACTTTTCGAGAATCTTTCGTAGATATGCTTCTTGAGATAAGCATAACTTCGACTTCTTCCTATCTCTTCGAATGTAAATTCCAAGAATCCTGGAAGCAACTCCCAGATACTTCATATCAAACTCCTTATTGAGTTCATCCTTCACCCTCATTACATCTTTGACATTGTTGCTTGCTATGAGAATATCATCCACATAAAGCAAAAAAATAACAAATGAATTACCAGGTCAAAATCTAAAGTAAACATAGTGGTCGAACTGACTTCTAATGAAACTTATGCGTGCCATGAACTTGTTGAATCTCCTATTCCACTGTCGAGGAGATTGTTTTAGCCCATACAAAGATCTCTTTAACTCGCACACATAATCTTCCTTCCCCTTTTCGACATACCCTTCAGGTTTCCTCATCAGGATTGTTTCATCTAGATCACCATACAAGAACGCAGTCTTCACATCCATCTGTTCCAGTTCAAGATCGAACTGTGCCACCATGGCAAGCAACATTCGAATGGACCTATGCTTCACAACAGGAGAAAACACATCATTGAAGTCGACACCTTCTTTCTGAGTGAAACCCCTTGTAAGTAACCTTGCCTTGTATCTTTTCGACGTCACTCCTTCAATTCTTTCCTTAACTTTGAAAATCCATTTACAACTGACTAACTTTTCCCCAGTAGGTTTCTTGATCAGTTCCCAAGTATGATTATCATGAAGAGATTTCATCTCATCATCCATGGCCTTCAGCCATTCAGTCTTATTTCGACTCCTCATAACTTCCTTATAGTCTCTAGGTTCTTCGTCTAGAACCTCACTTGAAGATATTAAGGCATAAGCTATAAGATCTACATATCCAAGTCTCTGAGGTGGCTTGATGGCTCTTCTCGACCTATATCTTGATAATAGGTAGTCATCGACAGTTTCCTCAATTTCCTCAGCATCTTCTACTTCTTCTTCGACTTCATCAAGGATATGCAATTCAGTATCAACATGCTCCACCTCAATGGGAATCTCTACCTGTTCCAGCTCTCCGTCAGATGTTTCTGTACTTCAACCAACATCAACAGTTTTCTTAAAAGGCATTTCAGCTTCATTAAAAACTACATCTTGACTGGTGATACACCTCTTGTGACCTGGCTCTAGGCACCATAGCCTATAAGCTTTGACTCCTTCAGGGTATCCCATGAACATGCATTTCAGAGCTCTAGGTCCGACCTTGTCTTGCCTAATGTGAGCATAGGCTACGCAGCCAAATACTCTCAGTTTGTCGAGATCTGGTGGATGTCCTGACCAAACTTCTTCAGGTGTCTTCATATCTAACACTGTCGAAGGACATCTGTTTATCAGATATGTTGCTGTCGAAACAGCCTCAGCCTAGAACACCTTCTTTAACCCCGCACTAGTCAACATGCATTTGACTCTCTCCAAAATAATTCGATTAAACCTTTCAGCCAAACCATTTTGCTATGGAGTACCTGTAGTAGTTTTGTGCCTTGCAATACTAGAGGCAGCACAAAAACTGTCGAATGCATCATTGCAAAATTCAAGGCCATTGTCGGTTCTCAACCTCTTGACCTTTCTGCCAGTCTGATTTTCAACCAGAGTCTTCCAACTTTTGAAATTCTTAAAAGTTTCATCCTTAGTCTTTTGGATGAATACCCATAATTTTTTGGAATAATCATCTACTATGGATAGAAAATACCTTGCTCCTGAATGTGATGGTCACCTTGCAGGCCCCCGAAGATCAGTATGGATGTAATCAAGGGATCCATGTGTTCTTTGTTTGCCTTTGTTGAACTCCACTCTGCAAGATTTTCCAAGTACACAGGGTTCACAAAACTTCAGCTTTTCGACTTTGTCTCCACCAAGCAGATTTTTCTTCCCTAATTCGACCAGACCCCTTTCACTGACATGACCCAATCTCATGTGCCAGATTTGTGTCTTCGACAAAGGTTTCGTGGATGCAACATTTGTCGAACCACTTACAACTTCAGCCTCAAGGGTATACAAGCCTTGTTTCTTCACGCCTCTCAAGACTTCCTTCGAACCCTTCATGACTCTTAGGATACTTTTCTCTCCTTGGAAAACATATCCTTTCTTGTCGAATTCACCAAGAGAAAGCAGATTTCTCTTCAATTCAGGAACATACCTGACTTCAGTCAACAACCTTATTGACTCATCATGGAGCTTGAACCTCACAGATCCAACACCTGCAATCTTACAAGCCTTGTTGTTTCCCAGCAATACTGATCCACCATCTTGATCACATAATTCCTCGAACAAGTCTTTGTTTAGAATCATGTGCCAAGTGCAACCTGAATCCATAATCCACTCCTTCCTAGAGTCACTACTTGAAACCACAAGAACATCAGATGATTCGAAATCATCTTGAACAATGGCAGCGTTGCCATTATCCTTACCTCCATGATCTTTCAGGCGTTCAGGGCAAACCTTTCTTTTGTGACCCTCATTCTTACAATGATAGCATCGAATGCCAGATGCTTCGCCACTGTAAGACTTCGACTGGCTTTTGCCCTTCTTCTTGTGAAACTTACCATCCTTTCGTAAGAGTTTTACTTTAACGGCCAAACCTTCACCAACAGTCGAAGGTTTATGCTCCTTTCGTTTGTTCAAGTCCTTTGAATACAGGGCTGATTGAACTTCTTCAAAGGACAGGGACTCCCTTCCATACAGGCGAGTTTCTTTGAAGTGAGAATGTGATCGAGGCAAAGCGCACAATAGTAACAACGCTTGATCTTCATCATCGATCTTTACATTAATATTTTCAAGATCAAGAATCAGCTTGTTGAACATATCCAACTGCTCAGCTAACACTTTGTCTTCAACCATCTTGAATGAATACAAAGCTTGCTTCAGGTAGAGTCGATTTACCAGTGATTTGGTCATATACAAACTTTCATGTTTCGTCCATAACCCTGATGCCGTCGTCTCCTTTGATACCTGTCTGAGAATCCTATCACCAAGGCTCAACAAAATTGCGCTGTGTGCCTTCTCGGTCATAGTCGTCTTCTCCGCTGCCGTTAATGCAGCATTCATGGCTGCCTCTGCCTTCAACGCTTCCAAACAACCCTGTTGAACCAGTAGGGCTTTCATCTTCAAGCGCCACAGACCGAAATCATTCACTCCGGTGAACTTTTCAATCTCATACTTTGTTGAAGGCAACTTATCCACGCTCACTGCACCAATTTGTTGTGAAAAAACGATGTCAAGAACAAAATATAATAGGAATTAGGGAAGATAAGAAGAACACAAGAATTGGTTATAACTGCTATTTTTTTTACTTTCTCTTAAAAAAATATTACAAGTTTACAAGAATAACAAATAACCTCTCTCACCTCAAATTAGGATTTGCAGCTTAGCAATGATGAGAGACTAGTATGCTATTTATAATAAAACCTAACATACTAACTAATGGGCTTTTTCCACAAGGCCCATTACACAAGCCAACTTAATAAACAAGCTAACTTAACAAATTAGGGTTTAAACACTAAAACATAATTTAATATGCTAACAACCCTAGCATCTTCGACACAAGCATGTGAACAACCTTCGACTTCATGCTTAATCCTGTCGAACCAAGAAGCTACCCTTCGACCATACTAGAGTTTGATCCAATATTTCACATTCAAGTATACAAATCTAGAATTATCATACTTAGAGGTGGTGAAACCAAACTCTACCGATGCTTGGGTCAGTTTTTCATATATAGCTTTGTGAAGCTTGCTGACAAGAGTTTTATCAGGACTCACAAAACCAGGTGGTTGGGTCATATATACTTCATCATGAAGAGTACCATTCCAAAAGGAATTCTTGATATCAATGTGTTGTATGTCACATTTGTGTGTGATGGAAAGAGTTAAAATAACTCTAATAGTGGTAGGTTTTACCACTGGAGAGAATGTTTTAGTGTAATCAAAGTCTTGTTCTTGATGGAAGCCTTTAGCCACAAGCTTGCTTTGTGTTTGTTAATACTTCCATCTGCATTTTCTTTGATCTTAAATATCCATTTACAACCTAATGCCTTTCTGTTAGGAGGTAGGGTGGTCAAGGTCTAGGTTTTGGTGGCTTGTACAATATTGAACTCATATGTCATAGCCTTTACCCATTCAGGTTTGGACATGGCTTGCTTAATGCTAGTTGGCTCAGACTCAGTGTGGACTAAAAACACTTTGGGTTTTGACTTGCCAGTTTTGGCTCTAGTAAGCATATTGGTGATTATTTTCAAGAAGGGAATGAACTGTTATGCTGGTGCCAATGGAGGGAGACTAAGATAATTGAGATATAGGAATGCAAGATGACATAGTAAGTTCTTTAGAGCAAAAGGTGCTACTTAAGTCTTGCATTAATTTAGAATCTCTATTTGAGCTAGATTGTTGGGGTTTAGAGGCGTTGCATAAAAGGCTTTGTTTAACTTCATCCAATTATGGGACACATATTTGAGTAGGATTTAAACTATTGTCGTTACTTGGTACATGATTGTTTTGTCTAGACATACTGGTGGAGTTATTACCATTTGGAGAATGGGATTCAGCAGGCCATGTACTATGCACAGTGGGAATGGATAGGTCTTGATAAAGATTATTGTCATATGGATTGTTTAGGCTTTGTCTAGTAGGTAACTATTCAGTAGAAGAATTGGAGGACCTATGGACAGAGATAGGTTGAGTAGACAGATACTTGGGACCAAGTCACCAAGAGATTGAGATGAATTCGTTGAATTATAATCCTGGTTATTAGAAACTTGAATAATGTCCCTTCTTCAAAATAATGTCACTTTTTTTAAAAAAATAATTTTGTTTTGGTTATATATATATATATATATATATATTAAATTTAAGAAGTGGTAATGTAGGGTAATGTAGCTCAATTGGTACTGCACTAAAGGAGTTAAATAAGTGTGAACTAATGGTCTAAGGTTCAACTCCTGGCGGCAATACTTCTTAATATATATTTATGAAACTCCAACATTGATATTTATAAATATCAACAACTTGTATACATTAACACCTAATATATAAATAAATATTTTTGTTAATGATTGAAACCTAGACATCAATTTACAAATTTTTTTATTAAATAAAGATTAGTAATATTAGTTAAAATGAAAGAAAGAATATTAATAACTTTGTAATAAATGATCATTAAAAAATATGATTTGTTTACTTAATATGTCGTGGATTTTGATAGAATATTATATAATGAATATAGTAAATAATTTCTTAGAAGCGATATATTTTTCATCACATAATATGAAACATTAGTCTTAATACCGAACTTGAATATACGATAGCACATTTCTTTGGAGAAGAGGACTTAAACTACTTTTTATGATATGAATGTATAGATTTGTAGTTTTCCTTGCCTGAAGTGATATTTGTTGATGTCAGGGACAAATAAGACGTTCATGTCTTAAATGCACATGAATATTTATTTAAAGTTCCAAAAGAGATCATGAGACGTTAAGAAAGAGTTGGTAATATTGTAGAAAACTACTGGGTAATGATAAATCTAAGGGAACGGGTCATATATTAATATTAAGTTTGATGTTAGTACATGTAACTTAAGAAAGGTAACGCATTCATAATATGGTCAAAAAATTGAAATAATGTATGGTATGATTGGTTTCGTTCCTAATGTGAATATGTATGTCAATACGTGTGGTGATGTTGAAATACTCCAGAATGAGAACGTGATAAAATTTTGTTTCATGTTAAAGAGACTAAATGAATAATTGTTTGAATGGTCGCCTAACCTAAAATTATCCATGTGTTAAAGACTATTGCCAGCGTGTTTGCAAATTGCCAGAATGCAGTGTGTTTGGACGGAACGAAATGTGTTCCCTTGCCAATAAGCTCTAGCTTTGATGAAATTTCATAGAGAAATAGAAATCCTAGTACGTTTATTCAAAAAAAATTTAAATGAAAACAAATAGTAGGTTTTTAAGTGAAAAATAATACCTTAGAGAGGAAAAATATAGAAAAGCTTCAAGAAGGCAAAACTCAACTCAGAGTTATAATCTTGAATGCATGGTTCTAGCTTGATTCTATAGTTATTAAAACTCCTCGCATGGTTATTTAACTCGTAAGAAATATATGGATGGATTGTCTTGTTAGAACTCTAAATATGAACATTTTGAAAACTCATGTGTATAGAGAATATAACTATCGCACACACAAGCTAGCAAATTTAGGAATTTCTTTGCATAACCTTTATTCGTTGTCTGATTGCCCTTGTTATAATGAAAGATCTCACTATCAATTGGCTTTATCGCCCAACTTTTCCTTTTGCTAGAATGATAGTCTATTGCTCCCTTCTTCAAAATGTTGTCACTTTTTTTTAAAAAATAATTTTGTTTTGGTTGTGTATATATATATATATATATATATATATATATATATATATATATATATATATATTTATATAAATTCAACAAGTGGGTAATGTAGCTCAATTGGTACTGCACTAAAGGAGATAAATGAGTGTGAACTAGTGGTTTAAGGTTCAACTCCTGGCGACAACCCTTAATATATATTTATTAATGCAAACAAGTTGTTGATATTTATAAATCTACAACGTTGACATTTATAATATAAACCTAAATATAAATAAATATTGTTGTTATTGATTTAAACCTAGACATCAATTTACAATTTTTTTATTAAATAAAGATCAGTAATATTAGTTAAAGTGAAACAAAGAATATTATTAACTTTGTAAATAATGACCATTAAAAAATATTAACCAATGTAAGATTATTGATAAAACTGATATTAGGAAACTTTATTAAGATTTGTTTACTTAATTTAGATAATCATTGATATGATTTGTTTACTTAAAAAGTCGGGGATTTTGATAGAATATAATATAATGAATATAGTAATTAATTTCTTAGAAGGGATATATTTTTCATCACATAATATGAAACATTACTCTTAATATTGAACTTCAATATACGATAGCATATTTCTTGGGAGAAGAGGACTTAAACCATGTTTTATGAAAGGAATGCATAAATTTGTAGTTTTCCTTGCCTCAAGTGATATTTGTAGATGTCAGAGACAAATAAGACGTTCATGTCTTAAATGCACATGAATATTTATTTAAAGTTCCAAAAGAGATCATGAGACGTTTTGAAAGAGTTGGTAATATTGTAGAAAACTACTGGGTAATGATAAATCTAAGTGTACAGGTTATATATAATATTAAGTTTGATGTTAGTACATGTAACTTAAGAAGTGAAACACATTCATAATATGGTCAAAACATTTGAAATAGTTGATGGTATGGTTGGTTTCGTTCCTAATGTGAATATGTCTTTCCATACGTGTGGTGATGTTGAAATACTCCAGAATGAGAAGTAATAAAATTTTGTTGCATGTTAAAGAGACTAAATGAATAATTGTTTGAATGGCCGCCTAACCTAAAATTATCCATGTGTTGAGGACTATTGCCAACGTGTTTGCAAATTGCCAGAATGCAGCGTGTTTGGACAAAACAAAATGTGTTCCTTTGCCAATAAGCTCTAGCTTTGATGAAATTTCATATAAAATTAAAATCCTAGTACATTTATTCAAAAAAAAAATTATAAATGACAACAAATAGTAGGTTTTTAAGTGAAAATAATACCTTAGAGAAGAAAACATATAGAAAAGCTTCAGGAAGGCAAAGCTCAACTTAGAGTTATAGTGTTGAAGGCATGGTTCTAGTTTGATTCTCTAGTTATTAAAACTCCTCTCATGGTTCTTTAACTCGTAAGAAATAGATGGATGAATCGTCTTGCTAGAACTCCAAATATGAACATTTTGAAAACTCATGTGTATATAGAATATAACTATCGCACACACTAGTTAGCAAATTTAGGAATCTCTTTGCATAACCTTTATTCGTTGTCTGAGTGCCCTTGTTATAATGAAAGCCCTCACTATCAATAAGCATCATCGCCCAACTTTTCCTTTTGCTAGTATGATAGTCTTTTGCCCCCTTGTTCAAAATATTGTCACTTTTTTCAAAAAATAATTTTGTTTTGGTTGTATGTGTGTGTGTGTGTGTGTGTATATATATATATATATATATATATATATATATATATATATATATATATATATATATATATATATATATATATATATATATATATATATATATATATATATATATATATTAAATTCAACAAGTGGGTAGTGTAGCTCAATTGGTACTGCACTAAAGGAGTTAAATGAGTGTGAACTAGTGGTCTAAGGTTCAACTTAATATTTATAAATTTCCAACACTGATATTTATAAATATCAACAACTTATTTACATTAACACCTAAATATAAATAAATAATGTTGTTATTGATTGAAACCTTGACATCAATTTATAACTTTTTTTTATTAAATAAAGATTAGTAATATTAGTTAAAATGAAAGCATGAATATTATTAACTTTGTAATCAATGACCATTGAAAAATAATAATCAATGTTATCAGTGGCGGATCCAGAAATTATTTATAGTGGGGGCTAAAAAATAATACATATTTTTTTATTTAAAAAAATTTACGAATTTTTACAATACATATTATTTAAATGAAAAAATAACTCAAAATATATGAAAACTGTCAATTATTTGCTAAACTTTTTATTATATAAAAATATTCAAAGATACAAATAAAATTGATTAAAGAAAATTGTATTTTTAATTATTATTATTGAGAGATTGTGCTAGTAAACAATAAAAAAATAATGTTGAACTTATGAGAAGTAATGACAAGATAAATAAAAAAAATATCATTTATACTTAAACTTTTTTTTATTAAAATTTACGTTTAAATTTTAAAGAGATGAAAAATATTCCAAAAAAATTAAGAGAAAATAAAGACAAAGTTAAGAAAGAGTGGGTGAATATTCTAAATAATGATTTAAAAACAGGAATGTTAGAATTGTCTTAAATTGATAAATATAAATTTGTAAACTATTTATTTTTATGGGGGCTAAATATTTGAATATATTAGTATTTATAATAAGTTTTTTTTTTCTTTGTGGGGGCTTGAGCCCCCAATTCTTATAAAGTAGATCCGCCTCTGAATGTTATATTATTGATAAAAATGATATTAGAAAACTTTATTAAGATTTAGGTTAATTTAATAACAAACCCGTTTTAATTTAGATAATCAATAATATGATTTGTTTACTTAATATGTCATGGATTTTGATAGAATATTATATAATGAATATAGTAATTAATTTTTTAGAAGCGATATATTTTTCATCATATAATATGAAACATTAGTATTAATACTGAACTTGAATATACAATAGCACATTTCTTGGGAGAAGGGGACTTAAACCACTTTTTATGAAAGGAATGTATAGATTTGTAATTTTCCTTGCCTCAAGTGATATCTGTAGATGTTAAGGACGAATAAGACGTTGATGTCTTAAATGCACATGAATATTTATTTAAAGTTCCAAAAGAGATCATGGGACGTTAAGAAAGAGTTGGTAATATTGTAGGAAACTACCAGGTAATGATAAATCTAAGGGAACGGGTCATATATTAATAATAAGTTTGATGTTAGTACATGTAACTTAAGAAGTGAAAAACATTCATAATATGGTCAAAAAAATTGAAATACTGTATGGTATGGTTGGTTTCGTTCTTAATGTGAATATGTCTTTCAGCACGTGTGGTGATGTTCAAATACTCCAGAATGAGAGCGTGATAAAATTTTGTTGCATGTTAAAGAGACTAAATGAATAATTGTTTGAATGGTCGCCTAACCTAAATTATCCATGTGTTGAAGACTATTGCTAGTGTGTTTGCAAATTGCCAGAACACAACGTGTTTGGAGGAAACGAAATGTGTCCCCTTGCCAATATGCTCCAGCCTTAATGAAATTTCATAGAGAAATAGCAATCCTAGGACGTTTATTTTTTAAAAAAAATTATAAATGAAAACAAATAGTAGGTTTTTAAGTGAAAAATAATACCTTAGAGAAGAAAACATATAGAAAATCTTCAAGAAGGCAAAGCTCAACACAGAGTTATAGTGTTGAATGCATGGTTCTAGCTTGATTCTCTAGTTATGAAAACTCCTCGCATGGTTCTTTAACTCGTAAGAAATAGATGGATGAATCGTCTTGCTAGAACTCTAAATATGAACATTTTGAAAACTCATGTATATAGAGAATATAACTATCGCACACATTAGCTAGCAAATTTAGGAATTTCTTTACATAACCTTTATTCGTTGGCTGATCGCCCTTGTTATAATGAAAGCCCTCTCTATCAATAGGCTTCATCGCCCAACTTTTCCTTTTGCTAGTATGATAGTCTTTTGCTCCCTTCTTCAAAATATTGTCACTTTTAAAAAAAAAATTTGTTTTGGCTGAATGTATGTGTGTGTATATATATATATATATATATATATATATATATATATATATATATATATATATATATATATATATATATATATATATATATATATATATGAGGAGGGATCAAATTACACCATTTAATTACACCAAGTATTACACTCATTTACAACCTTTGATTTATTTAAGATCTAATGACTATTAAAAGAGCAAGCTTAGTATAATATTTCCTTTTTTCACATCACCATTCATTCCATATATATCTATCTAATAAATGCCATATATCTTTAACACAATATTATTTTTCTTACACATGAATAATCCAATTCATATATATATTTACTAATACGGTCAAATAAAAAAATAAATACCACATGACGCTATTCTTAAAAAAATAAATACCAAAAATAAATTTAATTATTTGTAATTAGCTTAAGTAACACTACTAAGAAATTGATCGGTGGACAATACTATTTATATTTACTAATAGAAGTTTACTATCAAATTTATAATATATGAAAAACTAAGTTTCTTTTAATTTTCAAACAAATTTCTCATCATTTTTTTTTTGTTTTATTTAAAATAAATTATATTCTGTTCACTTAAATTAAAGGGTAAAATTATATATATATATATATATATATATATATATATATATATATATATATATATATATATATATATATATATATATATATATATTTTTTGAATCAAGGATATTTTATTAATTCAAAAAACTATCTAATTACATAGGTGATCAAAGATCCAACCATCCAAAATACCAACAACACTACCTAACTAACACATTAAAGAAGCTATATGTTTTCTTAGTTTGGGGGAGTACCACCCTCTATATATCACTTTCTCTATGATTCTATCTCCAATATCTATACATGTGCTTCTATAAGTATTTCCTCTAAAAATGATGTCATTTCTATATTGCCAAATACCATAAATGGTTTCGGCCACAGCTACCTTCAGGACCTTAAATCTCCAACCTTTCTTCCCAATCATATTAGTAATCCAACAAATCTCAGTAGACCATGGTTGTGGATCATGTTGAATGCCAAGCCAGTGGAGGACAAATTTCCAAATATCCTTTGTAATGCTACAGCCAAACATGAGGTGATCAAGTGACTCATCACACATATTACAAAGGCTACAAACCCGGTCTGTTATCAAGCCAATCTTGTTCAGTCTATCCTTCGTGCCCAATCTACCATGGCAAGCCATCCACGTGGTGGTAATGGCTCTAGGTCTTGCACTATTGTTCTGTAAAACGTATCTCCAAGGCACTCTATCCGTACCCAGCATCCTAGTATACAGAAGCTGCATACAAAACTTTTTCTTTTGAATCATGTTATTCCATAAAGGTTGCAGGCTCGGTATTAGTTCTCTTAACCGCAGAATTTTCTTAAACACCCAAAAGTAACTACTTCTCATGTCAATCTCCATAAGATTCTTCTGTTTTAGGTAATGAGCATGCACCCACTTGATCCAAAGGTTATCTGTCTTTAAACTCAGATTCCACAAGCACTTTAGCAGGGCTATATCATTCCAATGATAGAGATTAAAAATATTCATACCTCCCATGCTTTTTGGCTTGCATACAGACTCCCACGCAATAGGGTTCTTCTTACTAATGGTAGCTTTTCCAGTACAAACAAAGCTCCTACATATACCATCAATATTTTTTATGACTGCCTTGGGGAGAGGAAGACAGTGCATCCAGAACTGTGCAATGGCAGTGGTGGTAGTTATGATTAGCTGGATACGACCTGCCATACTCAAGAGCCTAGAGGACCAATGATTCACCTTTGCCAGGATTTTATCAATGAGAGGGAGATAGTGCTTTCTATTCAATTTCCTTGTGGTAAGTGGCACCCCTAGATACCTGAAAGGAAGCAAACCTTCAGCATAAGAAGTAAGGGCTGTTATATCTCTCTTTGTATCCTCATCAACTCCTCCAAAGAAGACTTTGCATTTTCTTGGGTTCACAATAAGACCAGTAGTTCCAGCAAACTTATTAAGGCCTCTCATCATTACCTCCACAGAATCAGTATCACCCCTGCAAAACATGAGTACATCATCAGCAAAAGAGAGGTGTGTAATTCCCAGTTTCTGACAATTAGGGTGATGTTTGAACTTTGGATCCTTCTGCACTTTTGTCATTAATCTGTTCAGGTACTCCATCATTTCCACAAAGAGGAGTGGAGATATGGGATCTCCTTGTCTAACTCCTCTTTTAGCCTGCATCTCAGTAGTTAAGTCACCATTAACCCTGAACCTGTAAGTAACTGTCCTCACCACAGTCATAATCCAATTAACAAACCTGCAAGGAATTCCCAGCTCTCTCAAAACAGTCTCTAAAGCTTGCCAATCAACCATGTCATAAGCCTTTTGTAAATCCAGTTGAATCATAACCCTAGGGGTACCACCTTTTCTACTATAGCCTTTGATCAACTCATAAGCTAACATAATATGGTGGTGGATAACCTGACCAGGGATGAAAGCTGCCTGTGACAAATGGATGACACTTTTCAAAACATTGCCCAATCTATGAGTGAGTATCTTTGAAATGATTTTGTAGAAAGTTGTACAGCCTGCAATAGGTCTATAATCCTTAACATTTCTAGCCTCTTTTGTCTTAGGCACCAGAGTGACAACAGTTTGGTTGAAGGCCAGGAACAGTCTATCATTCTCAAAGAATTCTTGAACTGCTCTTATAACATCATCCTTGATGATATGCCAACAAGATTTAAAGAATTTGGCACCATATCCATCCACCCCAGGGGATTTTAAATCTCCAATGTCATGAACAGCTTTTTCTATCTCTGCAATTGTGACCTGACTAACAAGCATCTCCCTCTGTTCCTGATTTAGCTGGCTGCCTTCTCTTAGGGCTTCAAGATCAACATGATGGAGACTAGTGCTATCTTTCCCCATAAGGCCCTGGTAAAAATTATGAACCTCCTGAGTAATATCATCCTGAGAAGTGAGGATAGTCCCATCTTCTCTCTGAATTACATTCATTCTTTGGGAGCTTTGTTTGGCTTTAAGACATGCATGGAAATAAGCATTATTTCCATCTCCTAATCTTATCCAATTAATCTTTGTTCTTTGCTGGAGCATTTTTTCCTCCATCTCATTCCAATAAAGAACTTCATCAGTCCTGCTTTTGACCAATGCAATAGTGTTTGAATCCATCTTATTCCCTCTAAGCTTCTCATAAGCCTGGTCCAACAATTCCCTTGCCTTAAGCTTATTACTCTGAATGTCATTAGTTTGCTTCTGTAGTTTCAACAAGTCAAGCTTCAATCTCTCCAGCTTAAACCATAGTTTCTGCATAGGAGGCCCTCTAGCAGGCTGCTTCCAGTTTTTTTCCACACATTCAAGATAACCTCTGGTTTCAACCCAACAGTTATTGAATCTGAATTGCTTCCTACCACCATGAGCAGTGGGTAATTGTAGATACAGCAGTGCATGATCAGAAACATGAGGGGGCAGGATAGTAAGGGTAGCTTGGTTATAGGTTTGGAACCATTCAACATTGGCCAACAATCTATCAATACGAGAGTAGATAGGATTGTTAGCTTGCTTATTAGTCCATGTGTAAAATTCACCCTTGCTGTCCATTTCTCCAAGACCTGTATTTTCCATCATAAGATGCAAGTCCTCATATTCAGCTTCAGTAACTATATTCCCACCTATTCTATCTTGGCTAGACATCACATTGTTAAAATCACCCACAGTACACCAAGGCCCATGTTGATTCTTCTGGATATCCTCCAAATCCTTCCACAGCTGTTTCCTTTGGTTCAGATCATTATGAGCATATATGGCAGATAACCAATACTTCAAACTACCATCAATAGCATAAACACCACAATGAATAAATTGGCTCGAGCTACTAACATACCTCACACTAACTTTATTTGGATTCCACTCAACCCATAGTCTTCCATTAGCATGATGGCAATAGTTTTCAATGTACTCACCTTTAAGACCAAGTTTATCCCTTACCAAAGAGGCTTTATTTTGCTTTACACGAGTTTCAATAAGGACAATTATATCAGGCTGTAGCTTTAGGAGATGGGAGCTAATCTCCCTAAGCTTACCAGCTTTGTTTAGCCCCCTAATGTTCCAGGAAGCTAGCATGGTCCTCTATCAAAGGGATTTTGTGAGCCATTCAAAGCTCCCAAAGCCCCAAATCCATTGAGACATTGAACACTATCAGTATGAGTAGCTTTTAAGATGCCCTTACCTCTATCTCTAGCAGCTTTGCTCACAGGTGTCCAGGTATCTTCATCTTCCTCAGGCTGCTTAGGCTTTTCACTTTCTACTAACACTTCACTTTTCTCAGTCATAGCAGTCTCTGGTTGCTTTTGCCCTGGTGTTTCAGTGTCATACTTTTTCTTCTTTGGTTGCCATATCTTCTGTTGGGCAATGGTTTCACATTGGTGCCCAATCTTCTGACATCTCTCGCAAAATTTAGGCCGCCATTCATACTCTATAGCTTGCTTTCTTTTCCTACCTTCATTATCAGTGATGGTAATTTCATCAAGCAGCTTCTGTGTGATATCGACTTCAACCAAAATTCGCGCATACGACACTCTCAGCTTGTGTGTGGTACATTCATCTGTGACCAGAGGTATGCCAATGGCGCTACCTATCTTGTTCAAGCTTGTGGCTCCCCATAGATGTAGTGGCAGTTGTGGTAACTTGATCCAAATAGGTAGTGTGCGAAGCAAGTCCGTTTTGAGATTGAAATCAGGCCTCCATTCTCGCAGCAGCATCGAAATGTTACGAATGGTATAAGGACCTCGCATAAGCACTGCATCCATATCATCATGTGTATTGAAACGAAGGATAAAATATCCATCATCATGATAAAAAAGATCTGGTAATTGGATGAAGTTCCACGCCTTCATCATGAAACTCTTCAGCGCGTGCATACTCAGATCTTCCCCCAGCATATACAGGATCAAAGCATTCTCCCAAAACCGAAGTTCCGATTCAACATCAGCTTCTTCGATGACAATATCAACTTCCCCATTCACAATGGTTGGTGGAACATACATCATGGTTCTCCCCTTCGCCGGGTTCCGATTCCCACTGATGACATCAATCCATAGTTTTCTAGGTTCATCGTTCTCCTTCTTCTCCGCTTTCGAAAGGTTGTTAACAACCTCCTTCTTTGAAGTGTCTTGAGTGAACACAATCGCATCTGGCTCGGTTGCAGTTTCAGTAGCAGGTTCCGCTGTGTCCTTCACCGGTGGTGCCGCCGGTGTTGGAGGGGTAACAAGCACCGGAGACACCTGTTTTGGTGGCCGTCCCCGAGTTCTCCGAGACCCCGATGGCATTGCAACTTTTTTTTTCTAAAATTAATATATTTTTAAATAAAATAGAAAATAACATTCAAAATGCACATAAAACTTTTTAAAAAAAATAAAATTATAAATAAAAAGTACAAAATAATATAATTGCAAATCAAAATATAAAATAAAATAAAATGAAATTCATTTTAAAATAAGAAGAAACTATTCATTACTAAGACTTTTGAAGCATTATAATTATAATATCCTACTAGTATTATTATGACTCTATAATATTTATTCAAATAAAATATGATATTTACAAAATGAACATTAAAAATATATTAATTTTATCCATTAATTTAAGTGAAAAGAATAAAATGTAAATTAAAAAAATTGAAGAAAACAATGAGAATTTTTTTTCATATAACATCAGTTTTATAGTAAATATACAAATAGTATTGTTCACTGATAAATTACTAATTAGTAGTGTTACTTAAGCTAATTAAAAATAATAATTAAATTAATTTTTTTGAGAGTAAACTCATGTGGTATTAATTTTTTTTATTTAACCGTACATGTAAATATATATGAATTTGAAGTGAAAGAAAAATAATATTGTGTTAAGATATATGGCATTTATTAGATAGATATATATGGAATAATGGTCATGTTAAAAAAGGAAATATTTTACTAAGTTTGACTTTTTTAATCACCATTAGATTTTAAATAAATCAAAGGTTGTGAATGAGTGTAATACTTGGTGTAATTAAATGGTGTAATTTGATCCATCCTATATATATATATATATATATATATATATATATATATATATATATATATATATATATATATATATATATATATATTAAATTCAACAACTGGGTAATGTAGCTCAATTGGTATTGCACTAAAGGAGTTAAATGAGTGTGAACTAGTGGTCTAAGGTTCAACTCTTGGTAGCAACACTTCTTAATATCTATGTATTAATGCAAACAAGTTGTTGATATTTATAAATAAATCTCCAACGTTGATATTTATAAATATTATTGTTATTGATTGAAACCTTGACATCAATTTAACATTTTTTATTAAATAAAGATTTGTAATATTCATTAAAATGAAAGAAAGAATATTATACTTTGTCATAAATGACCATTAAAAAATATTAATTAATATAATATTATTGATAAAAATGATATTAGGAAACTTTATTAAGAATTCGGTTAATTTATTAACAAATTCGTTTTAATTTAGATAAGCCTTAATATGATTTGTTACTTAATATGTTGCGGATTTTGATAGAATATTATATAATGAATATAGTAATTAATTTCTTAGAAGCGATATATTTTTGATCACATAAAATGAAACATTACTCTTAATACTGAACTTGAATATACGATAGCAAATTTCTTGGGAGAATATGACTTAAACCACTTTTTATGAAAGGAATGTATACATTTGTAGTTTTTCTTGCCTCAAGTGATATTTATAGAAGTCAAGGACAAATAAGACGTTCATGTCTTAAATGCACATGAATATTCATTTAACGTTCCAAAAGAGATCATGAGACGTTAAGAAAGAGTTGGTAATCTTGTAGAAAACTACTGGGTAATGATAAATCTAAGGGAATGGGTCATATATTAATATTAAGTTTGATGTTAGTACATGTAACTTAAGAAGTGAAACATATTCATAATATGGTCAAAACATTTGAAATGATTGATGGTATGGTTGGTTTCGTTCCTAATGTGAAGATGTCTTTCAATACGTGTGGTGATGTAGAAATACTCCAGAATGAGAAGTGATAAAATTTTGTTGCATGTTAAAGAGACTAAGTGAATAATTGTTTGAATGGCCACCTAACCTAAAATTATCCATGCGTTGAAGACTATTGCCAGCGTGTTTGCAAATTGCTAGAATGCAGCTTGTTTGGACGAAACAAAATGTGTTGCCTTTGCCAATAATCTCTAGCTTTGATGAAATTTCATATAAAATAGAAATCCTAGTACGTTTATTCAAAAAAAATTATAAATGAAAACAAATAGTAGGTTTTTAAGTGAAAATAATACCTTAGAGAAGAAAACATATAGAAAAACTTTAGGAAGGCAAAGCTCAACTCAGAGTTATAGTGTTGAAGGCATGGTTCTAGCTTGATTCTCTAGTTATTAAAACTCCTCGCATGGTTCTTTAACTCGTAAGAAATAGATGGATGAATCGTCTTGCTAGAACTCTAAATATGAACATTTTGAAAACTCACGTGTATAGAGAATATAACTATCGCACACACAAGCTAGCAAGTTTAGGAATTTCTTTGCATGTCCTTTATTTGTTGTGTGATTTCCCTTGTTATAATGAAAGCCCTCGCTATCAATAGGCTTTATCGCTCAACTTTTCCTTTTGCTAGTATGATAGTCTTTTGTCCCTTCTTCAAAATATTGCCACTTTTTAAAAAAAATAATTTTGTATTGGTTGTGTATATATATATATATATATATATATATATATATATATATATATATATATATATATATATATATATATATATATATATATATATATAAAATTCAACAAATGGGTAATGTAGCTCAATTGGTACTGCACTAAAGGAGTTAAATGAGTGCAACCAAGTTGTTGATATTTATAAATCTCCAACATTGATATTTATAAATATCAACAACTTATTTACATTAACTCCAAAATATAAATAAATATTGTTGTTATTGATTGAAACCTTGACATCAATTTACAACTATTTTTATTAAATAAAGATTAGTAATATCTTATATATAAATGCAAGGTTGTCATGATGGCAACCCTAGCCATGTGTCATCATGATAACAACTTTTGACAACCTTTGACACATGTCACTCTAATATCAATCCTAATTCTACTTTTTAAATAATGATTTTACATTAATAACTATTAATAAAAGCTCTAATTATAAAGATAAAATGATATGATAGTTTAAAGTTTATAAGCATTTTATTTTAACTCTTTAGTAATATAAAATAAAGATCTCTTTCAACTTCATCGTAGGTTTTTTTATTCAAAATCAATCATAACCACACATTAATGTTAAATTTTTTGAAAAAATTTGATCATCTACTACAATATTGAATCAAGGGGTTAGTCCCTGAAGTTAACTTATGTTTTTTTTTGTATGTACGTATTTTGAAGACAATTTTAAAAAAAAATGAATCGTGAAAAATGGTAGATTAAAATATGAATGTTATATTCAAGAGCACTTACATGATATGATAATGATCTCTTTCACCTTAGTCATAGGTCTTAGGTTCGAATTCAATCATAACCACGAAACAATTTTCATTTTTTTGAATGTTTTGTCATCTAATAGAATTCTCATCGATTTGAGGGATTAGTCACTGTAATTATCCCATTTTTTCCTATTATTTTATTTTAGTTTTTTTTCCCACTCATTCATTTTACCTTATAATTTTATATAGGTACAAATTTTTATAGATTTTTTTTTAAAAAAAAAATGAATTCTAAAAAAATGGATGTTATATTGAAGAATACTTGCATGATATGATAAGGATCTCTTTCAACTTAATCATAGATTTTCTATTCAAAATAAATCCTAACCACACATCAATGTTAAATTTTTTGAGAAAATTTAATCATCTACTACAATATCGGATCAAAGGATTAGTCCCTGAAGTTAACTAATGTTTTTTTCTATTATTATTTTTCAATAATTCATTTTACCATTTAGGTTTTTCTTTTTCAGTGATTACATTATTATTAAAAAATATAATTATTTATCACGGACTAATATGTACTCTATATAATTAATAAATAATCATGTAATTTTTTTTTAACGTTCCACTATTATCCCACCTCTGCTATATATTTCTTCATGCTAGCATAAGAATTAAACTTTTGAATGTTAGGTTGAGACTATTTTAAGGTCATATCTTCATCTTCATTTTCTCTTATATTTTATTTTCATTTCATTAAAAAAATCACATTATATCATAATAAAACTACGGTAATATTCTTTTCATCTTACTCACATGCTTTTCCCTTTTTCAATCTATGTTTTACTTATTTTCTTATAATTGATATTTTTTTATATTAAAAATATAATTAACAAGTTATTAAGAGCAAATTATACAAACTTACCCGTGCATCGCACGGGCAAACTACTAGTTAGTTAAAATGAAAGCATGAATATTATTAACTTTGTAATCAATGACCATTAAAAAATAATAATCAATGTTATATTATTGATAAAAATGATATTAGTAAACTTTATTAAGATTTAGGTTAATTTAGTAACAAATTCGTTTTAATTTAGATAATCATTAATATAATTTGTTTACTTAATATGTCGTGGATTTTGATAGAATAATATATAATGAATATTGTAATTAATTTCATAGAAGCGATATATTTTTCATCACATAATATGAAACATTAGTATTAATACTGAACTTGAATATACGATAGCACATTTCTTTGGAGAAGGGGACTTAAACCACTTTTTATGAAAGGAATATATAGATTTGTTGTTTTCCTTGCCTCAAGTGATATCTGTAGATGTCATGGACGAATAAGATGTTCATGTCTTAACTGCGCCTGAATATTTTTTTAAAGTGCCAAAAGAGATCATGGGACATTAAGAAAGAGTTGGTAATATTGTAGGAAACTACTGGATAATGATAACTCTAAGGGAACGGGTCATATATTAATAATAAGTTTGATGTTAATACATGTAACTTAAGAAGTGAAACACATTCATAATATGGTCAAAAAATTGAAATAATGGATGGTATGGTTGGTTTCGTTCTTAATGTGAATATGTCTTTCAGCACGTGTGGTGATGTTCAGATACGCCAGAATGAGAGCGTGATAAAATTTTGTTGCATGTTAAGGAGACTAAATGAATAATTGTTTGAATGGTCGCCTAACCTAAAATTATCCATGTGTTGAAGACTATTGCCCATGTGTTTGCAAATTGCCAGAACGCTGCGTGTTTGGAGGAAACGAAATGTGTTCCCTTGCCAATAAGCTCTAGCTTTGATGAAATTTCATAGAGAAATAGAAATCCTAGTACGTTTATTTTTTAAAAAAAATTATAAATGAAAACAAATAGTAGGTTTTTAAGTGAAAAATAATACCTTAGAGAAGAAAACATATAGAAAAGCTTCAAGAAGGCAAAGCTCAACTTAGAGTTATAGTGTTGAATGCATGGTTCTAGCTTGATTCTCTTGTTATTAAAACTCCTTCCACGGTTCTTTAACTCGTAATAAATATATGGATTAATCGTCTTGCTAGAACTCTAAATATGAACATTTTGAAAACTCATGTGTATAGAGAATATAACTATCACACACAAGCTAGCAAATATAGGAATTTATTTGCATAAACTTTATTCGTTGTCTGATTGCCCTTGTTATAATGAAAGCCCTCACTATCAATAGGCTAGTATGATAGTCTTTTGCTCCCTTTTTCAAAATAATGTCACTTTTTTTTAAAAATAATTTTATTGAATATATTGTCTTCTTCAAAATATATTGTTCCCTTCTTCAATATATTGATCATATCCCTAATATAAATATATTGTTGTTACAAATTGAAACCTAGACAATAAATTACACCTTATTTTGTTGAGTAAAATAATATCAATAATTTAGTAAAAATCATATCATGGGTATTGTTAACTTAGTAATCAATGTAATTTTGTTGATAAAAGTGATATTAAGAAACTTTATTAAGATTTAGGATAATTTATAAACCCATATTTATGAATTTATTCGAATAATATATAACGATTAAAGTAATTAATCTTCAAAAGAGATATAATTTTATACACATAATATAAGACTTTTTTATTAATACTGAACTTGAATATATGATAGCAAATTTATCGGGAGAAGAGGACTTGAACCGCTATTTAAGAAAGGAATGTATAGATTTGTAGTTTTCCTTGAATCACATGATATTTGTAGACGTAAGGGACAAATATGATGTTCATGTCTTAAATGCACAAGTATATTGATTTAAAGTCCCAAAAGAAATCATGAGACATTAAGAAAGAGTTGGTATTATAGAAAACTATTGGGTAATGCCAAATCGCAGGAAACTAGTTACATATTAAAATTAAGTTTGATGTTAGTACATGCAACTTAATAAGTGAAGCTCATTCGTAGAATGGTTAAAATATTGAAATGATTGATGGTATGGTTGGTTTCATTCTTAGGGTGAATATGTCTTTCGATACGTGTGGTGACGTTGAAATACTCCTAAATGAGAAAGCGCTTGACTTTTGTTGCATGTTGAAGAAACAAAATGTGTTCCCTTGTCAATAAGCACTAATTTGGCTGAAATTTCAGAGAGAAAAAGAAATCCTAGTACTACTATTTAAAGAAAAATCGTAAAATAAAACAAATATTTGGGTTTTATATAAAAAATATTACCTTTGAGAAGAAAACACAATGAAAGCTTAAAGAAGGCATGACTCAACTTAGAGTTATAGTGCTGAAGGCATGGTTCCTAGCTTGCTACTTTAGTTATTAAAACTTCTCGCATGGTTCTTTTGCTCTTAAGAAATAGATGGAGGAATTGTCTAGCTAGAACTCTAAATATGAACTTTATGATAGCTCATGTGTATATAGAATGTTAGTATTGCAGAAACAAGCTAGAAAATATAGGAATTTCTTTGCATAACCTTGCCTGGTGGTCTGATTGCCTCTTGTTATAATGAAATATTTAAGGGTTAATAGTAATTCACCCCTGTAATGTTAGCAAATTTTGCTTTCCCCCTACCTACCTTTTGGCAACGGTTTTTTCAAAAAAACCGTTGCCAAAACCTGCCTTTAACAACGGTGGGGGTAAACCGAAATAAACTCATATTACAGGGGATAAATTACAATTAACCCAAGATTTAACTATAAATAGGCTTCGTAACCTAACTTTTGATTTTGCTAGTTTTATAGTCTTTTGGTTCCTTCTTTGTAATTCTGCCTCTTTTTCTTTATATATATATATATATATATATATATATATATATATATATATATATATATATATATATATATATATATATATATATATATATATATATATATATATATATTATGTGTGTGTATTAATTAAATGTGATTAATATTATAAATTATAGTAGTATTATAGAAATAAAGGTATTTTTGGTTTTTAAGACCTATTTGAAATTGCGATCAGAGAGAGGGGAAAATAAATAAATTCCACTAATGGACAGTTATTTCTAATCATTCATTCACTCATTTTCTCTTATGGACAATTATTTTTAAATTTATTATTTTCATTCATGTTCTTGTTTTTTTTTTTTTATGATTTTTATTTATTCCTTCCATTAACTTATTATAATTATTCTCCCTCTTCAAAATAAAAAGTATAATCACTGTAATTTATTATTTTTTATTATAATTTTTATTTTTATATTTATTTATGTTTTTTTTTCTAATTTTATTATGTATTCTATTAAATCGCTTTTTATATTAAATTTTAAATCATTCATTTATTTTGTTTATTATATAGTAATACATATATATATATATATATATATATATATATATATATATATATATATAAAATAAGTTATTTTATATATTCAAAAGTTGTTATCAACATATAGTTTATTTTGTGTCGAGAGTTATAATATGTATCAAGTGTACTAAATTTTTTTAACGTTATGTAGTAAGTTATGACTTTTTAATCACTCAATATTATAAATCTTATTTCCAAAAAAATATTTATGAAATTTTAACCTTTGAATATCATATCACATATATAAGGATAAAAATATAAATTATTAATAAAATCTCTTTCCTCTCCTTGTGAACCAAAACATATTTTTAATCAAAATCCTCCCCTCCCCTCCTGTCATTTGAACCAAACATATATATATATATATATATATATATATATATATATATATATATATATATATATATATATATAAAATTAAAAATAATATCTTCTCTCCCCTCCCCTTCCCTCCCCTCCATAAAAACTCCTTCCCCCCCCCCCCCCCCCCCCCCCCCCTCATTTGAACCAAACAGACTCTTAGTGCAAGTTAAAGAAAAAGAATCAAGAGAAAGAGGAAAGAAAAGACTAGGGAAAAAAAGAAAGCACGAGGAAGAGGAGCTTTATATTCCATTAGGAATGTTAGTATAGATATTGTGAATGTATGTTTATACTTGTATCTTTATACTTTCTTCATACCATATGTATTTAGTTTCGGTAGAGACACTTGTCTACTCTCTATTGGTCCCTAGATCTTTTCATATAAATACCTCATGTAAGCTATTGATTGAATAAGAAGATTCTCCATTTTATCCTACTTGTTTCGGTTATCTCTTTCTTTACTGCTGCTATCTTCTTCTTCCTCATGACTTCATGTGTCACCATTAACATGGTATCAGAGCTTTTGAAGCTCTGGTAGCCATCATTTTTAAGGTACCGCTTATGCGTCTTCCTCTTTCAATCCCCTTTCTCGCTTCTGCAAATTGTTTTCTCTTCCCGATTCTTGTTTCTGCGAATCGTTCTTTCTTCACGTTTCTTGCTTATGAGAAACGTGATTATAAATCTCTTCATTGATGGCTTTCCAAAACTTCAACGATTTCTCCACAAATTCCTCGAGTTCCTATTACTTACATCCAAATGAAAATTCGACGCTTGTCCTTGTTACTCCTCTTCTTGATGACAAGAATTATCACACTTGGTCTAGGTCAATGCACATTGCATTGATTTTGAAGAACAAGGAAAGATTCATTGACGGCATGTCGCCAAAGCCTCTGGTCTCGGATGTTCTTTACGCGGCTTGGGTTCGTTGTAATACCATGGTGCTAGCTTGGATTCACCGATCCATTTCTGAATCAATTGCCAAATAAATTCTATGGATTGAAAGTGCAGTTGGTGTATGGAGGAATATGCAAATCCTTTTTTCACAAGGTGACACTTTCCGCATCTCTGATATTCAAGAAAAATTTTATAAATTTCGTCAAGGTTCTCTAGATGTTTCCAATTATTTCACGCAAATGAAGGTTATGTGGGATGAACTCGAGGCTTATCGTCCTTTTACTACTTGCTCATGTGTCATTCCTTGCTCATGTGGTGCCCTTACTTCTGTCAAGCAATATTGAGAACAAGACTATGTTATCCGGTTTTTGAAGGGTTTGAATGAGAAGTTTGCTCAGTCTAAGACTCAAATCATGATGATGAATCTGTTGCCAAATATTCATAAGACATTTGCTCTTGTTATTCAAAAAGAAAGAGAGCTTAACAATTCCCAGTCTGTGATCTCCACTAGTACCAGTTCTGAAGAATCCATTGCACTACATTTGTCTGGAGCTTCTGGGAATAACACCAATAGGTATGGCAATAATTCCTTCAAAGGAAAGCATAATGGATATGAAGGAGCAAAAGGTCAGAATAAGGTTTGCACTCACTGCAATAGGACTAATCACACAGTTGAGACATGCTTTTTGAAGCATGGATATCCTATAGGTTTTAAAGGAAAAGGTAAATCTCCTCCTAATTCTCATTATCAATTTATGGCTTCTGTTGAAACAGGACAGGCATCTCCCAGCCAGCAGTCTACTTCACCGATGGTTGGTTTTACTCAAGAGCAATATCAAAGCATCCTGGAGTTACTTCAAAAATCCAAAACCAATCCAAAAGCCAACTCTATTTCCACCTCCCCATTTGTCATGAATTCTCAATCTACTCATGAACATGGTAAGAATTCTCATTTTTGGATCATTAACACAGGAGCTACTGACCACATAACTTTTGATATCACTAGTTTTATCTCTTACAAATCCATTATTCCTATTCATGTTAGTCTACCTAATGGTTCATATGTTACTGCTTTAATTTCTGGCAGTATTGCCCTCACTTCACCCTTAGTTTTGCACAATATGCTATACATACCTAGTTTCCTTGTCAACTTACTTTCTATAGCCAAACTTGTACAAAGTAATGATTGTGTTGTTCATTTTACTGACAACTCGTGCCAAATTCTGCAGAATCATTCCAAGGAAATGATTGTTATAGCTAAAATTCACAGAGGATTATATGTGCTAGATGCATCATAACATAACCATACTTGTAACTCTTCTATGCAATGTAATTCTTTACTATGGCATTTAAGGATATGACATATTTCCACTACAGGTTTACAACATGTATCCAAGATATTTCCTTTTATTTCTTCTAAATGTAATCAAGATTCTTTTCCATGTGATCCCTGCCATTTTAGTAAACAAAAGACATTGGTTTTTCCTCATAGTAGTACAACTTCTAAAGCTCACTTTGAATTGTTACATTCTGATATATGGGGCCCCTTTTCCACTATATCTATGCTATGACATAGGCACTTTTTGTAACGACCGTTTTTCTTTAATTCCTTATTTATGTGAATTAATTGTGATCTATGTGTTAATTATATGCTTAATTGATTTTATGTTGTTTTATTTGGGAATTATTGGTATATATTATAAGATAGTAAGTGTGGTTCATAATTGGGCCTAAGTTGGTATTAGTAAGTGAGGGGTGTTAATTAGAGCCCATTAGTAATTTAAGATAGTAAGGGTTTAACTAAAACAAGGGTTTTAGAGGAAATAAAAATTAGAAGTTCATTTTGGGGTTTTTGGTGAAAGAAGAAAAGAGTAGAGTGAAGAGAAAGAGGAGAATCTCAAGGTTGAAGATAGAGTTGGGAATATTTCATGCTAAAGGGATGTATGATGATGTTTTGGGTGGGGTTTTGATTATATGTTGTTATCCATGATTGTGTAGCAATTGAATAGAGATTGTTAGAGTTTATAATTGACTTCTATGAAATTGTGAATCTAAGCATGATTGAAGATGTTATGATGTTAGAAGACCCATAATAGGTGTTATAATTGTGTCTATAACACGTATTCTATTGATATTCGTGATGCTTGGTGTTTTCCAACTTGATTGGGTTGAGTTTAGGGGTTTTGGGATGGGTTTCGTATGCTGTTTTCTGTGTTTTGGGGGTTTCTGAAATCGCCAGTTCGCGCCGCGAACCTCTGTTGGCGCCGCGAACCTCTTGGCAGAAACTTGGAAAAAACTGGATCTGCTCAGTTCGCGCCGCGACCCCTTGTTGGCGCCGCGAACTGCTTGGCAGAAAGTTAGGGATTTTTGGATTCGCTCAGTTCGCGCCGCGAACCCTGTTGGCGCCGCGAACCCTGTTTTGCAGAACTTTTCCTAAACTTTGAAATGATGTAACTTTTGAACTGTAACTCCTTTTTAAGTGCCGTTTGAACCTAGGTGAAGCTATAATGAGACCTTTCTAATGAATATGATTTAGGAATGCTTATAAACCTTTTTAAATCCTTCTTTAAATGTATTTGTTTGATGTTATGATTTGTGTGGTGAAGTGGTGTGTCGTTGTATGATGATACAACGTAGCGACGTGATTGGGAAGAGGTGAATTACTATAAAAGTAATGATGTTTAGTCGGTATTTGTGATGTATTTGTGAATGTCGTGTTTGTATGGATGTTGCATTTAGTGAGTCACATCCATTGCATAAAGTGACGGTGGCCTTAATGGCAATTAGCGACGGTGTGCCCAATGGCAAATCTTGAGACGTGGGAGTTTTACTCCAAATGGTACCACATGCATCTTCATAAGTCGAGTCACATGTGAATTGCATTCGAGTCTTACTTGATTATGATGTGGTGACTTGATGATGAGATGTTTGTTGCAATTGTGTGGAATCTTACTTACGAATTGTATATATTGTCATAGTTGAATTGATGACATTGTTATCGTTCCTTACTTGATTATGTGTTGTGAAATCATTTTATTGAGTATGGGGATGAGAAGTGGTGACCAATGTATGATCTTTTCTCTTGCTTAGAATATTATCATACGTTTCTTTATAATGAATGATATCTCACCCCTTATGTTTGAATGTTACCCTCCGTTGGTAACGTGCAGGTAACGACGTGGAGTAGCCGTGTACCTTATAGCTCGAGTCGGTGTGTCAATGCTCTGATACGTAGCACTCGGGGGGAATGTTTGCGATACTTGCTTGTGTCTTGTTTTATGTTGATTATCTTTTCTTGAACTTTAATGCTTGCATCTTGTGGAGACGTTTTGGACACATTGTGCCATGTTGGCAAGGACATATGTTGATCTAGATATGTGTTATTATTTGGATTCCGCTGCAATATGATGAAGTTGTTTGGATTTATATGTTCGACGAATTATGAGTTTTCTCTGATATAAGTGTTATGTATCCATGTACTTTGAGCATGAATTGTAGTTTTGTTTAAGTCGAATATGTGATGCATCAAATTTGTTGCTTGTTTCGATGTTTTATACTCCGTTTGATCTTATTATTTGAGGGGTAGATTTGGGGTGTTACAATAGTGGTATCAGAGCAGGTCGGTCTTGTCCGGCCAAGTGTCGAGTCGTACTGTAGTCTAACAACGTTGTATTATTGTTTTGTGCTGATTGCTTTTGTGTTGTAGTGAAGAGTTGAGATGGCGGGAAGGAATGATGCTGCAATAGCTGCTGCTTTGGAAGCAATGGCTCAAGCTTTGGAGAATCAACCGAATGGTGGGGAGAGTGATGCTTCTCGGAGTTTGGCTACCTTCCAAAGAGAGAACCCTCCTGTGTTTAAGGGAACTTATGATCCTGATGGCGCTTTGACATGGCTTAAGGAGATTGAGAGGATTTTCCGTGTCATGGATTGCACTCCTGAACAGAAGGTTCGGTATGGGACACATATGCTAGTAGTTGAGGCGGATGATTGGTGGCTAGAGACCCGTAGGAGATTGGAAGCGAGTGGTGAAGAGATCTCTTGGATTGTGTTTCGCATGGAGTTCTTAAGGAAGTACTTTCCTGGAGATGTCCGTGGAAAGAAGGAAATTGAATTCCTTGAGCTGAGTCAAGGGAACAAATCTGTTGTGGAGTATGCTGCTAAGTTTGGTGAATTGGCTAAGTTTTACCAATACTATGATGGGCCGAATGGTGAGTTTTCCAAGTGCATTAAGTTTGAGAATGGGTTGCGTCCAGAGATTAAGAAGGCGATTAGTTACCAGAAGATTCGCATCTTTGCTGATTTGGTTAATTGTTGTCGGATCTATGAAGACGACAACAATGCTCATTATTGTGTGATAAGTGAGAAGAGGGGAAAGGGTTATCAAGGTCGTGGTAAGCCTTATGACGCTTCGAGTGGAAAGGGTAAGCAGAAAGTTACTGATGGCAAGAGAACTAGTGGGGGAGATGCACCTGCTGGTGTTACGTGCTTCAAGTGTGGCAAGGTTGGCCATAAGCGCACTGTGTGTACTGCTGGTGCCATGAGGTGTTACCGTTGTGGAGAGATTGGACATACGTCACCTGCTTGCAAGCATAAGCAGATGGTGTGTTTCAACTGTGGTGAAGAAGGACATATTGGAAGCAAGTGTCAGAAGCCAAAGAAGGAGCAATCTAGTGGAAAGGTGTTTGCCTTGTCGGGAACTCAGACCACTAGTGAGGATTCACTCATCAGAGGTACTTGTTTCATTAATAGCATTCCTTTAATTACTATTATTGATACCGGTGCTTCTCATTGCTTTATATCTGCTGATTGTGTTAATCGATTGGGTCTTGTGTTGTCTGCTATGAACGGAGAGATGGTTGTCGATACTCCGGCTAAGGGTTCGGTGACCACTTCTCTTGTGTGTTTGAAGTGTCCAGTGTCGATTTTTGACAGAGACTTCCTTGTTGATTTTGTGTGCTTGCCGTTGAGAGGTTTGGATGTGATCTTAGGGATGAACTGGTTAGAGCATAACCGTGTTCACATCAACTGCTATGATAAGTCTGTGAGGTTTTCTTCTCCTGAAGAGGAAGGTGTTGAGTTGTTGTCCGCTAGACAATTTCGTTTGTTAGTAAAAGAGGATGTTCAAGTGTTTGCCTTGGGTGCATCGATGTCTATTGAGAACGAAGCGATCATAGAAGAATTGAAGGTGGTGTGCGATTTTCCTGAAGTTTTCCCTGATGAAATTCCTGATGTACCGCCTGAGAGAGAAGTTGAGTTCTCTATTGATCTTGTACCTGGTACTAGACCTGTGTCTATGGCACTGTATAGGATGTCTGCATCTGAATTGTCTGAATTGAAGAAGCAGTTGGAAGAATTGCTTGAGAAGAGGTTTGTGAGACCTAGTGTGTCGCCGTGGGGAGCTCCAGTATTGTTGGTTAAGAAGAAAGATGGAAGTATGAGACTTTGTATTGATTATCGTCAGTTGAATAAGGTGACAATCAAGAACAAGTATCCACTTCCAAGAATTGATGACTTGATGGATCAATTGGTTGGTGCTCGTGTGTTTAGCAAGATCGATTTGAGGTCGGCTTACCATCAGATTAAAGTGAAAGATGAGGACATGTAGAAGACGGCTTTCAGAACACGTTATGGACATTATGAGTATTCTGTGATGCCCTTCGGCGTTACGAATGCACCTGGAGTATTTATGGAGTACATGAATCGTATTTTTCATGAATATCTGGATCGTTTTGTGGTGGTGTTCATTGATGACATTTTGATTTACTCTAAATCAGAATCAGATCATGCTGGGAATTTGAAGTTGACATTGCAAGTCTTGAAAGAGAAAAAGTTGTATGCTAAGTTATCCAAGTGTGAGTTCTGGCTGAAGGAAGTTAGTTTTCTGGGGCATGTCATTTCTGGTGATGGCATTGTCGTGGATCCGTCTAAAGTTGATGCCGTGTTGAGATGGGATACTCCTAAGTCGGCTACCGAGATTCGAAGCTTTTTAGGACTAGCTGGCTATTATAGAAGGTTCATTGAAGGTTTCTCTAAGTTAGCCCTTCCGTTGACTAAGTTGACTTGTAAGGGTAAGGCTTTCGTGTGGGATGTTTCTTGTGAAGATAGTTTTACCGAGTTGAAGAAAAGGTTGACGTCGGCACCGATTTTGATATTGCCTAATCCGGAAGAATCGTTTGTGGTTTATTGTGATGCTTCTAAGATGGGTTTAGGAGGTGTGCTCATGCAAAATGGTAAAGTTGTTGCTTATGCATCGAGACAGTTGAGAGTTCATGAGAATAACTATCCTACGCATGATTTAGAACTTGCTGCTGTAGTGTTCGTGTTGAAGATTTGGAGACATTATCTCTATGGTTCTAGATTTGAAGTCTTTAGCGACCATAAGAGTTTGAAGTATCTGTTTGATCAGAAGGAATTGAATATGAGACAACGAAGGTGGTTAGAACTGTTGAAAGATTATGATTTCAGTTTGAATTATCATCCAGGAAAAGCTAATGTTGTTGCTGATGCCTTAAGTCGCAGGACTTTGCATATGTCGGCAATGATGGTTAAGGAGTTGGAATTAATTGAGCAATTTCGAGATATGAGTTTGGTATGTGAAGTGACTCCTACGAGTGTTCGATTGGGTATGTTGAAGATTAACAATGATTTTCTGGATAGTGTCAGAGAAGCCCAGAAGTTGGATGTGAAATTGGTTGATTCGATGATTGGAGTCGATCAAGCTGAGGATGGTGATTTCAAGTTAGATGCGCACGGTGTGTTGAGGTTCCGTGATCGGATTTGTATACCTGATGATGTGGATTTGAAAAGATCTATTCTTGAGGAAGGTCATATGAGTAATCTGAGTATTCATCCCGGAGCTACGAAGATGTACCAAGATTTAAAGAATTTGTTTTGGTGGCCTGGAATGAAGCGTGACTGAAGGATAGAAAAACACTTAGAAAGGGGGGGTTTGAATAAGTGTAGCTTTAAAAACTTGACAGATAAAAATAAATTGCACAGTTATTTTTATCCTGGTTCGTTGTTAACTAAACTACTCCAGTCCACCCCCGCAGAGATGATTGACCTCAACTGAGGATTTAATCCACTAATCGCACGGATTACAATGGTTTTCCACTTAGTCAGCAACTAAGTCTTCCAGAGTCTTCTGATCACACACTGATCACTCCAGGAACACTGCTTAGATACCCTCTAAGACTTTTCTAGAGTCTACTGATCCACACGATCACTCTAGTTACAATCTGCTTAGTTCACTCCTAAGACTTCCTAGAGTATTCTGATCCACACGATCACTCTAGTTCCTTACAACTTAATGTAATTCTAAGAGTATTACAAATGCTTCTTGAAAGCGATAATCACAACTGTGATATTTCTCTTAACGTTTAAGCTTAATCTCACTAATATATTACAACAGCAATGTAGTGAGCTTTGATGAAGATGAAGATTCTGAGCTTTGAATTTGAACAGCGTTTCAGCAAGTTAATATGCATTGTTTATGTTCAGGATCGTTTAAATCGTCAACCTTGCTTCTCATCAGAACTTCATATTTATAGGCGTTGGAGAAGATGACCGTTGAATGCATTTAATGCTTTGCGTGTTCCGTACAGCATCGCATTTAATGTTATACGCTTTTGTCAACTACCTCGAGCCTTGTTCACGCCGTGTCTACTGACGTAGCCTTTAGTAGCTTTTAACGTTCCTTTTGTCAGTCAGCGTAGCCTGCCACTTGTACTTCCTTCTGATCTGATGTTTGTGAATACAACGTTTGAATATCATCAGAGTCAAACAGCTTGGTGCATAGCATCTTCTGATCTTCTGACCTTGAAGTGCTTCTGAGCGTGATACCATCAGAACTTCAGTGCTTCTGTTCTCTTGTTCTTCTGATGCTTCCATAGACCCATGTTCTGATTCTGCTTCGACCATCTTCTGATGTCTTGCCAGACCATGTTCTGATGTTGCATGCTGAATCATTTGAGACAAAGCTTCTGAGCGCTGAATTATGCGTACTCTTTATATATATTTCCTGAAAGGGAAATTGCATTGGATTAGAGTACCATATAATCTTAAGCAAAATTCATATTATTGTTATCATCAAAACTAAGATAATTGATCAGAACAAATCTTGTTCTAACAATCTCCCCCTTTTTGATGATGACAAAAACATATATAAATGATATGAATTTGCGATCAGAAAGAACAGACGGCAAAAGACAAATTACACAGCTATAGCATAAGCATATGAATATGTCTCCCCCTGAGATTAACAATCTCCCCCTGAGATAAATAATCTCCCCCTGAAATAAATACTCGAAGAACTTTAATAAAAGACTTCCCTGATTATTTCGGTAGAGACGATCATATAAGCTTCTGTCTTTAGAGAATTCATAGCTTCTGACTTCTGCTTCCATTGGACAGCTTCAGAACTAGAATTTCCTTAGATCCCTAGAACACTCACAGCTTCTGATTCCTGCTTCCATCTAGGACAGCTTCAGAACTTGAATTTCTTTGATCTTCTGAACATTCACAGCTTCTGATTTCTGCTTCCATTCAGGACAGCTTCAGAACTTAAATTTCTTTGATCTTCTGAACATTCACAGCTTCTGATTTCTGCTTCCATTTAGGACAGCTTCAGAACTTGAGTTTTCTGGATCTTTAGAACATTCGCAGCTTCTGATTTCTGCTTCCCTCGGATAGCTTCAGAGCTTTGAATTTCTACCAACATCACTTCATGCTAGATTTGTATCATAACATTGTTGAATGTACCAGAGCATCATCAGAGCATCTCTACATCCTGAAATGTTACAGAACAAAAAACTAAACGACAAAAGTCAGCATGAATGAGTTAGAACATAGAATATATGTTTGAACACATTATATGTATCAGAGCCATAACATTATATGTATCAGAGCAAATAGAATTTTGTCAAAAACAAATAGACAAATATGGATCAAATTCTATTATCAGTGCTTCTGATTCATTCTTCTTTCTTGCTTCTGATTTCTGAAGCTTGACAGCACTCAGCTTGCTTCAGTTTCCATGGTTTTGCTTCTTGTGTTTGCTTTGAAGATTCTCTTCACTTCTTTATACCTGCAAAACACTTAAACCATATAGAACTTGCAGTTCTTGTTAGTGAATGTGTGGGAGCTTTACCCAGCAACTGATAGATTTAATCAAATCATTTATCATTTATCTTCTCCCCCTTTTTGTCATAACATCAAAAAGAATATTTCAAAAGATTCAGATGTATAAAATGACAAATAAAAACACTGGAATGTAAAACAAAGAAACTTTTTCATTTATAATCAGAAGATATTACAAAAGGTTCCTATGTTTAACAAGATGATGCAACAAGGAAAAGAAAACTACAAAGACCAAAGCCTAAGACCCTAGCTAAGACAAAGTCTATGCCAGCATGCCATGAAGGAGTGAAACGCCTCATTGACTGCTTCTTGGGCTTCCAGGCGAGGGATCAGGGAGACTTGGTTCTGATGCAGATCTGCCACAATCTTTATCAGAGACAACATTCTCAGCGGGTGAAGATGAAGAGATTTCTTCGGAATGGATTAAGGGAGAGGAAAGGTTAGATGAAGAGGAGGTTGAGTCTAGAAGGAAACAAGATGAGGAAGAAGATGGAGATGATAGAGGGCTTTCACCAGGGGGATGAAACACGCGTCTAGAATAGTTTCCAGATAACATTGCTTCGAATGGATTCACCTTGAGAGGATCATAGGTGATTTTTATCTTTTTGGGTTTGGAAGGTGATGTTTCAACAGCTTTTCTCTTGTTGGTTTGATCATTTTCATGATTTCCTGGGCTTGATGAAGAGTTCATGATGGATTTGCAGAAAAATGAACAGGTAGGGTTTGATATGAATGCAAAAAGATAGAGTGAATAGAGAAAATATGAGAGGAAAGGAGAAGTGTTTGAAGAGTATTTAAAGGAAAATAAAATGAAACGAATGATGAATAGCATTTAATGTTACGTGACGTGAGGAGAGATAATAAAGACACATGAAGTGACTAGCACAGTTACCTATGGTCGGCATCCCTTCAACTGCACGCACGTTTATCCATGAATAGTAACGACAGGTTTACCATCCCGAGATAAAAACGTAACAGCTGTTTTGCTTTAAAAGAGGTTCTGAATCAACTTAGACAATGAAACGTTAGTAATAACCGAATCATAATTTCTAAAAGATTTCAATCAGAACTTCTGATAAAAAAATTGTTCCACATTCATTTCAGAAGATACTCATACATGAGAACTTCTCATCTTCTCATTCTGGGCATAAATCCATACTGATGTTCTTCAGAATGAATTTAAACCTATCTTCAGCCAGGGGTTTTGTAAAGATATCAGCCCATTGATGGTCTGTATCAACAAAGTTTAAAGATATAACACCCTTCTGAACATAGTCCCTTATGAAATGATGTTTAATCTCAATATGTTTAGCTTTTGAATGAAGAATAGGATTCTTAGATAAACATATAGCAGAAGTATTATCACAGAATATAGGAATGTTACTCTCAAATATCTGATAATCTTCTAACTGACTCTTCATCCAGAGCATCTGTGTACTGCAACCAGCAGCAGCGACATATTCTGCTTCTGTTGTTGATAGAGCAATAGTTGCTTGCTTCTTGCTGTACCAGGAGATCAAATGACTTCCAAGAAATTGGCAACTTCCTGAAGTACTTTTTCTTTCAATTCTGTCTCCAGCATAGTCAGCATCGCAGAATCCTACTAAGTTGTATTCTTTAGATTTTCTGTAAACTAAGCCAACATTAGTAGTACCTTTCAGATACCTTAGAATCCTCTTAACAGCAGTTAAATGAGATTCTCTAGGATCTGATTGGAATCTAGCATACAAACAAACACTGAACAGAATGTCAGGTCTAGAAGCAGTCAGATATAGAAGAGATCCAATCATACCTCTGTATAACTTCTGATCTACCTTCTTGCTTACCTCATCCTTACCTAGGATGCATGTTGGATGCATAGGAGTTTTGGCTTCTTTGCAGTCTAGGAGATTAAACTTCTTCAGAAGTTCCTTCACATACTTGGTTTGGTGAACATACGTTCCTTCTGATGTTTGATTTATTTGTATTCCAAGGAAATACTTGAGTTCTCCCATCATGCTCATTTCAAACTCAGCCTGCATAGACTCAGCAAACTCCTTTCCAAGTGTAGCATTAGATGTTCCAAAAATAATATCATCTACATATATTTGACAAATTAAAATATCCCTTTTAAAGGTTTTACAAAAGAGAGTAGTGTCCACTTTTCCTCTAGTGAAACCATTATCCAGAAGGAAAGAACTTAAGCGTTCATACCAAGCTCTGGGAGCCTGTTTCAATCCATACAATGATTTCTTAAGTTTAAAAACATGATTAGGAGACATAGAGTCTTCAAAACCAGGAGGTTGATGGACATAAACTTCTTCATCTATATAACCATTTAAGAAGGCACTCTTAACATCCATTTGATAGAGAGTGATGTTATGTTGAGTGGCAAATGAAATTAATAGACGAATAGATTCTAACCTGGCCACTGGTGCAAAGGTTTCTGTATAGTCAATCCCTTCTTGCTGACTATAACCCTGAGCCACCAGTCTGGCTTTGTTCCTTACCACTTCACCTTTCTCACTGAGCTTGTTTCTGAAGACCCATTTTGTACCAATTATATTGAATCCATCTGGTCTAGGAACAAGATCCCAAACATCATTCCTTGTAAACTGATTCAGTTCTTCTTGCATAGCAATTATCCAGTCTGGATCTTCTAGAGCATGATCAACAGAAGTTGGCTCGATCAAAGATACAAGACCTAATTGACAATCTGCATTGTTCTTAAGGAATGCTCTTGTTCTGATTGGATCATCCTTCTTTCCAAGAATGACATCTTCTGAATGACCAGAGATGAGTCTGGATGATCTTCTGACAGATGGTTCTTCAGAAATGCTTAGATCCTCCAGAGAAGCTGATACTTGATCTTCAGATTCTTTGCTTCTGAGAAGCTCTGCTTCTGATGCGTTGCTTCTTGGCTCAACAACTTCTGATATGTCAATATCACAATCTGCAAAATTATCAAACTGCTTTGGTTTTTCAGAACCAAGCTTATCATCAAACCTGATATTGATTGATTCTTCTACAATCAATGTTTCAGTATTGTATACTCTGTAGCCTTTTGAGCGTTCAGAATATCCAAGAAGGAAACATTTTTGAGCTTTTGAATCAAACTTACCAAGATGATCTTTAGTGTTCAGAATAAAGCATACACATCCAAAAGGATGGAAATATGAAATGTTGGGCTTTCTATTCTTCCACAATTCATAGGGAGTCTTATTTAGAATAGGTCTGATAGAGATTCTATTCTGAATATAGCATGCAGTGTTTATTGCTTCTGCCCAGAAATGCTTAGCCATATTGGTTTCATTGATCATGGTTCTGGCCATTTCTTGCAGAGTCATATTCTTTCGTTCTACAACCCCATTTTGCTGTGGAGTTCTAGGACAAGAGAAATCATGGGCAATACCATTTTCTTTGAAGAATTCTTCAAAGGATCTGTTCTCAAATTCACCACCATGATCACTTCTAACCTTTATGATTTTACACTCTTTTTCAGATTGAATCTGAATGCAGAAATCAAAGAACACTGAATGAGTCTCATCCTTGTGTTTCAAGAATTTTACCCATGTCCAGCGGCTATAATCATCAACGATGACTAATCCATATTTCTTCCCTCTGACAGATGCTGTTTTGACTGGGCCAAACAGATCAATGTGCAAGAGTTCTAATGGCCTTGAGGTAGAAACAACATTCTTGGACTTGAATGCAGGTTTGGAGAACTTGCCCTTCTGACATGCTTCACAAAGAGCATCTGATTTGAATTTCAGATTAGGGAGTCCTCTGACCAGATTCAGTTTGTTAATCTGAGAAATCTTTCTCAAACTAGCATGACCTAATCTTCTGTGCCAGACCCACTGCTCTTCAGAAACAGACATAAGACAAGTCACCTTCTGACTCATAAGATCTTGCAGATCTGTCTTATAAATGTTGTTCTTCCTCTTGCCTGTAAATAGGATTGAGCCATCCTTCTGATTTACAGCCTTGCAAGACTCTTGATTAAAGATTATATCATAACCATTGTCACTCAATTGACTGATAGATAAGAGGTTATGTGTTAATCCTTCTACAAGAAATACATTAGAAATGGAAGGAGAGTTACCAGACTTTATAGTTCCAGAGCCAATTATCTTGCCCTTCTGATCTCCTCCAAACTTGACTTCTCCTCCAGACTTAAGCACCAGGTCTTGGAACATAGACCTTCTTCCTGTCATGTGTCGCGAGCATCCAGAGTCCAGGTACCATGACATGTTGTGCTTTGTCCTTTTTGCAGTCAAGGATATCTGCAATAGGAATAATCTTATCCTTAGGTACCCACATTTTCTTGGGTCCTTTCTTGTTAGTTCTCCTCAAGTTCTGATTGAACTTGGGTTTAACATTGTAAGCAATAGGAGGAACAGCATGATAATTTTTAATGTGAGTTTCATGATATTTCCTAGGTTGTGTCACATGCTTTTTGGTGTGTGTTATGTGAAAACTTTGAGCATGTGAAGTGTGCCTAATATCATGAGAGTGGCCATACTTGAACTGATCATACAATGGCTTGTATGTGAGTTTCATTTCATCAACAGGTTCAAGTTTGTATGGGGTTTCACCCTCAAAACCAATGCCTACTCTTTTGTTTCCAGACACAGCATATATCATAGAAGCTAGCTGACTTCTGCCAATACTTCTAGATAAGAACTTCCTGAAACTTAAATCATATTCTTTCAGAATATGGTTTAGACTGGGAGTGGATTTTTCTGAATCAGAAGGAGATCCAACATCATTGGACAATTTTAAAAGTTTTTCTTTTAATTCAGAATTTTCCAACTCAAGCTTCTTTGTTTCAAATTCAAATAGCTTTTTCAGCTTTTTGTATTTGAGACTCATCTGAGACTTGAGTTCCAGAAGTTCAGTTAGACCGGAAACTAACTCATCTCTAGTAAGTTCAGAAAATACCTCTTCAGAATCTGATTCTGATGTAGATTCTGATCCGTCATCTTCTGTCGCCATCAGCGCACAGTTGGCATGCTCATCTTCAGAGTCTGAATCATCTTCTGACTCATCCCAGGTTGCCATAAGACCTTTCTTCTTATGAAACTTCTTCTTGGGATTTTCCTTCTGAAGATTTGGACATTCATTCTTGAAGTGTCCAGGCTCATTGCATTCATAGCACATGACCTTCTTCTTGTCAAATCTTCTGTCATCAGAAGATTCTCCACGTTCAAATTTCTTTGAACTTCTGAAGCTTCTGAACTTCCTTTGCTTGGTCTTCCAGAGTTGATTTAGCCTTCTGGAGATCAAAGACAGTTCATCTTCTTCTTCAGATTCTGATTCTTCAGGATCTTCTTCTCTAGCCTGAAAAGCGTTAGTGCATTTCTTGATATTTGATTTTAATGCAATAGACTTACCTTTCTTTTGAGGCTCATTCGCGTCCAGCTCTATTTCATGACTTCTCAAGGCACTGATAAGCTCTTCCAGAGAAACTTCATTCAGATTCTTTGCAATCTTGAATGCAGTCACCATAGGACCCCATCTTCTGGGTAAGCTTCTGATGATCTTCTTTACATGATCAGCCTTGGTGTATCCCTTGTCAAGAACTCTCAATCCAGCAGTAAGAGTTTGAAATCTTGAAAACATCTTTTCAATGTCTTCATCATCCTCCATCTTGAAGGCTTCATACTTCTGAATTAAAGCTAGAGCTTTAGTCTCCTTGACTTGAGCATTTCCTTCATGAGTCATTTTCAAGGACTCATATATGTCATAGGCCGTTTCCCTGTTAGATATCTTCTCATACTCAGCATGAGAGATAGCATTCAGCAAAACAGTTCTGCATTTATGATGATTCCTGAAAAGCTTCTTCTGATCATCATTCATTTCTTGCCTTGTCATCTTTACGCCACTGGCATTTACTGGATGTTTGTAACCATCCATCAGAAGATCCCATAGATCACCATCTAGACCAAGAAAGTAACTTTCCAGTTTATCTTTCCAGTATTCAAAGTTTTCACCATCAAATACCGGCGGTCTAGTATAACCATTGTTACCGTTGTATTGCTCAGCAGAGCCAGATGTAGATGCAGGTGTAGGTGTAGACTTTTCACTTTCATCAACCATCTTTTACTGAAGCGTTTTTCTCTTCCTGAATCTTTTCTAAACACGGTTAAGTGCTTGCACCTTAGAACCGGCGCTCTGATGCCAATTGAAGGATAGAAAAACACTTAGAAAGGGGGGGTTTGAATAAGTGTAGCTTTAAAAACTTGACAGATAAAAATAAATTGCACAGTTATTTTTATCCTGGTTCGTTGTTAACTAAACTACTCCAGTCCACCCCCGCAGAGATGATTTACCTCAACTGAGGATTTAATCCACTAATCGCACGGATTACAATGGTTTTCCACTTAGTCAGCAACTAAGTCTTCCAGAGTCTTCTGATCACACACTGATCACTCCAGGAACACTGCTTAGATACCCTCTAAGACTTTTCTAGAGTCTACTGATCCACACGATCACTCTAGTTACAATCTGCTTAGTTCACTCCTAAGACTTCCTAGAGTATTCTGATCCACACGATCACTCTAGTTCCTTACAACTTAATGTAATTCTAAGAGTATTACAAATGCTTCTTGAAAGCGATAATCACAACTGTGATATTTCTCTTAACGTTTAAGCTTAATCTCACTAATATATTACAACAGCAATGTAGTGAGCTTTGATGAAGATGAAGATTCTGAGCTTTGAATTTGAACAGCGTTTCAGCAAGTTAATATGCGTTGTTTATGTTCAGGATCGTTTAAATCGTCAACCTTGCTTCTCATCAGAACTTCATATTTATAGGCGTTGGAGAAGATGACCGTTGAATGCATTTAATGCTTTGCGTGTTCCGTACAGCATCGCATTTAATGTTATACGCTTTTGTCAACTACCTCGAGCCTTGTTCACGCTGTGTCTACTGACGTAGCCTTTAGTAGCTTTTAACGTTCCTTTTGTCAGTCAGCGTAGCCTGCCACTTGTACTTCCTTCTGATCTGATGTTTGTGAATACAACGTTTGAATATCATCAGAGTCAAACAGCTTGGTGCATAGCATCTTCTGATCTTCTGACCTTGAAGTGCTTCTGAGCGTGATACCATCAGAACTTCAGTGCTTCTGTTCTCTTGTTCTTCTGATGCTTCCATAGACCCATGTTCTGATTCTGCTTCGACCATCTTCTGATGTCTTGCCAGACCATGTTCTGATGTTGCATGCTGAATCATTTGAGACAAAGCTTCTGAGCGCTGAATTATGCGTACTCTTTATATATATTTCCTGAAAGGGAAATTGCATTGGATTAGAGTACCATATAATCTTAAGCAAAATTCATATTATTGTTATCATCAAAACTAAGATAATTGATCAGAACAAATCTTGTTCTAACAGTGACATAGCTCAATTTGTGTACGCATGTTTGACTTGTCAGAAGTCGAAGGTTGAACATCAGAAGCCTGCTGGATTAATGCAACCGTTGGAAGTCCCGGAATGGAAATGGGATAGTATTTCCATGGATTTTGTGACAAGTTTGCCGAATACCATGAGAGGACATGATTCGATTTGGGTGATCGTTGATAGGCTTACGAAGTCGGCTCATTTCATACCTATTAACATCACTTATCCGGTTTCGAAGTTGGCGGAAATCTATGTCCGTGTGATTGTGAAGTTGCATGGTGTTCCTTTGTGTATTGTTTCGGATAGAGACCCGAGGTTCACTTCAGATTTTTGGAAGAGTTTGCAAGAGGCGTTGGGTTCTAAGTTGAGGTTGAGTTCGGCGTATCATCCTCAGACCGATGGTCAAACGGAGAGAACGATTCAATCTTTGGAGGATTTGTTGAGATCTTGTGTTCTTGAGCAGGGAGGTACGTGGGATACTTATCTTCCATTGATAGAGTTCACATACAACAATAGTTACCATTCGAGTATCGGTATGGCACCATTTGAAGCGTTGTATGGTCGGAGGTGTAGGACTCCGTTGTGTTGGCATGAAACGGGTGAGAGTGTAGTACTTGGACCTGAGATTGTTCGAGAAACTACCGAGAAGGTTAAGTTGATCCGTGAGAAGATGAAGACTTCGCAAAGTAGGCAGAAGAGTTACCATGACAAGAGGAGGAAAGATTTAGAATTCCAAGCTGGTGACCACGTATTCTTGAGAGTTACGCCGGTTACCGGAGTAGGGAGAGCCTTGAAGTCGAAGAAGCTCACTCCTCGTTTTATTGGACCGTATCAGATTTCAGAGAAGGTTGGTAATGTGGCGTATAGGGTGGCTTTACCGCCCAATCTTTCAAATTTGCATGATGTGTTTCACGTGTCGCAACTTCGGAAGTACATTCCTGATCCTTCGCATGTAATTCATATGGATGATGTACAAGTGCGGGATAATCTCACGGTGGAGACTATGCCGATAAGAATTGAGGATCGAGAAACGAAGGGGCTTAGAGGAAAAGAGATTGCTTTGGTGAAGGTGGTTTGGTCGGGAACTACCGGTGAAAGTATGACGTGGGAATTGGAGAGCAAAATGCGCGAGTCGTATCCAGAGTTATTCGATCGAGGTAATTTTCGAGGACGAAAATATTCTAAGTGGGGGAGAGTTGTAACGACCGTTTTTCTTTAATTCCTTATTTATGTGAATTAATTGTGATCTATGTGTTAATTATATGCTTAATTGATTTTATGTTGTTTTATTTGGGAATTATTGGTATATAATATAAGATAGTAAGTGTGGTTGATAATTGGGCCTAAGTTGGTATTAGTAAGTGAGGGGTGTTAATTAGAGACCATTAGTAATTTAAGATAGTAAGGGTTTAACTAAAACAAGGGTTTTAGAGGAAATAGAAATTAGAAGTTCATTTTGGGGTTTTTGGTGAAAGAAGAAAAGAGTAGAGTGAAGAGAAAGAGGAGAATCTCAAGGTTGAAGATAGAGTTGGCTTCAATCCAAAACCTAAGGTAAGGGTGGGATTCTTTCATGCTAAAGGGATGTATGATGATGTTTTGGGTGGGGTTTTGATTATATGTTGTTATCCATGATTGTGTAGCAATTGAATAGAGATTGTTAGAGTTTATAATTGACTTCTATGAAATTGTGAATCTAAGCATGATTGAAGATGTTATGATGTTAGAAGACCCATAATAGGTGTTATAATTGTGTCCATAACACGTATTCTATTGATATTCGTGATGCTTGGTGTTTTCCAACTTGATTGGGTTGAGTTTAGGGGTTTTGGGATGGGTTTCGTATGCTGTTTTCTGTGTTTTGGGGGTTTCTGAAATCGCCAGTTCGCGCCGCGAACCTCTATTGGCGCCGCGAACCTCTTGGCAGAAACTTGGAAAAAACAGGATCTGCTCAGTTCGCGCCGCGACCCCTTGTTGGCGCCGCGAACTGCTTGGCAGAAAGTTAGGGATTTTTGGATTCGCTCAGTTCGCGCCGCGAACCCTGTTTTGCAGAACTTTTCCTAAACTTTGAAATGATGTAACTTTTGAACCGTAACTCCTTTTTAAGTGCCGTTTGAACCTATGTGAAGCTATAATTGAGACCTTTCTAATGAATATGATTTAGGAATGCTTATAAACCTTTTTAAATCCTTCTTTAAATGTATTTGTTTGATGTTATGATTTGTGTGGTGAAGTGGTGTGTCGTTGTATGATGATACAACGTAGCGACGTGATTGGGAAGAGGTGAATTACTATAAAAGTAATGATGTTTAGTCGGTATTTGTGATGTATTTGTGAATGTCGTGTTTGTATGGATGTTGCATTTAGTGAGTCACATCCATTGCATAAAGTGACGGTGGCCTTAATGGCAATTAGCGACGGTGTGCCCAATGGCAAATCTTGAGACGTGGGAGTTTTACTCCAAATGGTACCACATGCATCTTCATAAGTCGAGTCACATGTGAATTGCATTCGAGTCTTACTTGATTATGATGTGGTGACTTGATGATGAGATGTTTGTCGCAATTGTGTGGAATCTTACTTACGAATTGTATATATTGTCATAGTTGAATTGATGACATTGTTACCGTTCCTTACTTGATTATGTGTTGTGAAATCATTCTATTGAGTATGGGGATGAGAAGTGGTGACCAATGTATGATCTTTTCTCTTGCTTAGAATATTATCATACGTTTCTTTATAATGAATGATATCTCACCCCTTATGTTTGAATGTTACCCTCCGTTGGTAACGTGCAGGTAACGACGTGGAGTAGCCATGTAGCTTATAGCTCGAGTCGGTGTGTCAATGCTCTGATACATAGCACTCGGGGGGAATGTTTGCGATACTTTCTTGTGTCTTGTTTTATGTTGATTATCTTTTCTAGAACTTTAATGCTTGCATATTGTGGAGACGTTTTGGACACATTGTGCCATGTTGGCAAGGACATATGTTGATATAGATATGTGTTATTATTTGGATTCCGCTGCAATATGATGAAGTTGTTTGGATTTATATGTTCGATGAATTATGAGTTTCCTCTGATATAAGTGTTATGTATCCATGTACTTTGAGCATGAATTGTAGTTTTGTTTAAGTCGAATATGTGATGCCTCAAATTTGTTGCTTGTTTCGATGTTTTATACTCCGTTTGATCTTATTATTTGAGGGGTAGATTTGGGGTGTTACACTTTTTAACTCTTGTTGTTGATTTTAGTAGATATACTTGGACAATTTTCTTGAAAACCAAAGATCAAACCAAACAAAGTGTTATTCAGTTTCTAGCTGTAATATCCTAATTTTAATTTCAAGAGATTAAATAATAGGAATTTCCATTTTAGTTGAGATGGAACTAAGTGGCATTGTGGTTAATAAATTCTCAGTGTTCAATCATCTTCTACCTTTAGATCACGATAGGCAGACGTGCCTATCCGACTCTTCAGGTTTAAGAAGATTGAACAAGGGCAGCTGTCATACCCCAAAATTTGCCCTCTTATATTCAATCAAAGGTCCCTCAATTGCCCAAGAGCACTCATGGTTATATCAGACAAAGTTCCCCCTAATCCAAGATCTAAAAAACTAGGGTTTGCATTTTATCAAAGGATTTTGAATCTCCAAGGCCTCAAATGGATCTCAAGGTCCCTCATATGTCTCAAGGCGCCTCCATGTCAAAAGTCAAGCTTCAATTCTAAGGATTGCTCACTAAATGGCTCAGATGATCAAGAATCGACTATGTTAACTTAAAAGTCAACTATAGTCAAAATACAGTCAAACTTCGAGAGTTTTGATCAACATCAAGTATGTGAGGTTATATCCATCATTTGATCAAATATTGATCATGATCCATTAATAAAAACTCAGAAATGAACAAATACAAATGTTCAAATTAGGGTTTTTTATAGGAAAAGTCAACTCAACTTTGACTGGTCATAACTTCCACATGGAGTATCAGAAATTTCTCACTCAAAGCCTATTTCGAAGGAAATTGAATCCTCTACAACTTTGCCTCTCACATGCTAAGGCCAGAAATGCACCATTTGAGAGATATGGTACAAAAGATTATAGGTCCTTTTCAAAGGTCAACCGAAAGCAGTTTTTTGTCAAAGGGCATATCATCAAGATAAAATCTCCAAATGAAAAATATGTTCCAAAGTGGCCTGTAGAGGACATCTTGAGGTTTCCAAAAAGTTCTAGAACTCTTTCATATCTTAAAAATTGAGAGAGATATGCCTTGTCAAAGTTGGGCGATTTTGAAGGAAATATGTGAAACAAAAGTGATTCAAAATGATTATTTTTGCAAATGGGCCTATCTTATTATGACCCAAACTTGACTATAACGTTACTAGGAACCTCCAAATCCAAGGCCACGACCATGTTGATTTTTATTATAATTTTGGTGAATTTTTATTCATTTAAAACTTAGTTTAAATCAAATAAATGAAAAAATATGAAAGGATTTGATGTGATTATATTTTCCACTTGATTCCAATCATCAAATATACCAAAATATGGTTCAATTTCGGGCAAGGAATGATTGGAAAGAAGAGAATCAAATTTGGACTAATTTTAGAAAGAATTAAAAGTGATTTTTAATCAAAACTCAATCTCTTGATTCAAAGAGATTTGGATCAATATTGTTAACCTAATTCCCTCCAATATATAAGGGATTCGTGCTAGTACAGAGGGGGATTGGAATTGAGGATTTGCAGCCAGAAACCCGAGCAGAAATTTCAAATTTTTCTCAAAAAATACAAAATCGTTCTTGCCATTGTAGGGGGTTTCAAAGGATTTTAAACATTGCTACATGTTCCTTGGACATTCCTGGAACTTTTCCAATTACTCCCAGTCCACGCCGCGTCCGAATCATGCTCCTAGAACTCGCGGTTTATGTGTTTTCTTTTTTTGATTTCGATTCCATACATCTATGCGATTTAAATTGTGTTTGTTCATATACTCTGGATCGTGAAGAAGCTTAGATGCTTTCCGTGCCACTTAATTAAAGTTCAGTTGCAGGTTAAAGGAATCACCATTGCTAGGGTTCCTAAGCTCCAATTTGGGGATATTAAGCTAGAGGCAAAATTATCCCAAATTGATGATACCGCTGCATTTAGAGGCCGATTTCCAGTCAAACCGTATATTGCTTTGAGGTTTATATCGCGTGTGTTGAGATTTGGTTGGTTGCAGGGCTTTGGCTAGGACGGAAACGCAGCAAAGTCGTGGCTAATTCGTGGTCAAAAACAAGGTCCTGAGGAAGACGACGAGGAGCTTTGGCGCGCTGGGTATTTGAGTCACGTTTGAAAATTATGTTTTGTATATTATTCTTGGTAATGATTTAGTTAACAGCGAATAATAAATGGCTGAGTGGCAAAGGGATACACCTATCACAATCCAGTCAGGGGTTCGATCCCCGCGTGCTGGGTGCTATTATTCTTTATTTTTTCACATTTAACAAGTCTGTAGATTCCACGCGCGCTGCCTGAAGGTATCCACCGTGCACTCTCGACCAGTGGCCATAGGATCATACCAACAGTCAGATCCAACGCTTATCAGGATGGAGGCGCCCCATGCATGTCCAAAGGCTCACCACACAGGATTGGAGCCAGGTTTCTTTTATGTTTTTTATATTATTTGTTATTTAATTATTTAGTTATTCAGGTTAAATGTTTATTTAGTTATACTTAATTTAATTAATTTGTTAATTAGGGTTAGAACATAAATTAGGATTAAAAATATGATTATTTTAGAATTATTTTCCTGATTTTTCTCAATGATTCGATTTAATTTGTTTTAACCTTTAATTTATAAAAAATCATAAAACCCTAGAAAGGCTATCAACGTGTTAGGGTTCGCTCAATCCCACTGGCCGGTGGCCAAAGTATTAGGATTAGGGTTTTCTAACCGACTTAGGTTTTAGCCAAACAATTTTAGAATTTTATTCGCTTCGATTAAATTAATTGATCGCGATGGGTAATTATCAATCCTTTAAATAATTAAATACAAATTAAAATAACATTTATTTTGGCTAAATGGTGTTAACCGAAGCTATTGGTTACGATGATTAGCATTTCCCCTTTGTCGAATTCATTATTATTTGTAATCGAATCTATCGATTATGAGGAGTAATGAGAATTAAATTATTTAAAATACACACATTTGCTGTTCGTGATAATCGAATCTATCGATTATAGTGGTTAGCAATCCTCCCTTCAATCCGTTAGCCATGGTAATCAAACCTATTGATTATCACAACTAATGGTAACAAATTAAAATCAGGGTTGTACGCCAAACACTGAAAACACTCAAAATTCACCTCTTTAATGCCGCGATCTTCAAAACTACGATAAGGTAATTCAAAATACCTTCGAACTTCGCATTTCAAAAACTACGACAAGGTAACTCAAAATACCTTCATACATTCATAATCAATTCTAAGGCGTACAACCCTGGCCCGAACTACGTTGACTCTGATTCTCCATAAGGAGATACGTAGACACTTGGTAACAAGGCGAGTCCCCTTCCCTCTAAATCTCATGTTTTCCCGATTTTGTTTCCCTTAATTATCAACCCTCGAAAGCATAAACCTTGCCTTAATACTCTTAGCCATAAAACTGTTAACAACCTTAGGAAAGGGTTGAGGGTGCCTAACACCTTCCCTCGACCTGATTATAGTAATCTTACCCCGATCTCTAAACTGCATAGGGTTTCCTATTCGCCCTGGTAGAATAGGTGGCGACTCTAAAAGTCTTAATTTTTAGGGCAGGTTGCTACAGCTGGCGACTCTGCTGGGGATCACTATAATGGTGAATTATTATGTTCCTATAGTTTTGACAGGGTTTAGGTTTTTGGCAAACTATTTAGGTTTTTGGCAAACTTTTTAGGGTTTGGCTAATTCGCCATTTTAGGGTTTATTTATTTTCATAAATATTTAAATTTTTATTTTATTTATTTATTTATTTATATCTCCATCTATTTATGTTAGTTAAATAAATATATATTTATTTAAATATTTGCTGCTTTAATGCATTTTCTATATTATAAGCAGCCGGATTTTGAGGTTAGTTCTTTAAATATTTAAATTTAATTTAATTTATTTATTTACAGCCTTAAATTACCGTAACTTAAATCTTTATTTAATTGCTGCTTTACTATATTCTTGAATTATAAGCGGCTGGACTTTGAGGTTAGTTTTTTTAAATATTTAAATTTAAATTTATTTATTTATTTGCAGTCTCAAGCTACAATATTTTACAGTAATTTAAATAAATATTGTTGTAATTGCTTATTTATTCCTATTGCCTTTTTATTTTAAATTGCTGTTTTTATATTTTTTGGGATATATAAAATTGTTGTTAAACCTAAGTGTGGGAATTATCCTTAAGACCAGGGGGACTTGAATCGCCTACGAGTCTTATTGATAATTCCACTCAGAGTGGGTTGAATATCCAGAAATGTCTGATACGAGGCTTGACTTTGTTGAGGGCAGGACTTGGTATTTGGATGATCTCTCTGGGAACCTACCCCAAAAACTCGAACCTCATGGATAAAATGAGTTGTTCTAAAATCCAAAGAGACAAAAAGTCTCGGAGGCTACGAACGACCCCATGAGACCCTTGTCTAGAACATACCAATGGGAAGGGTAGCCTCCCTAAGCCGTCATGCCAAACCTATGAACTTAGGACTTATGTGCTTTTGTGCTTGTTATATGTTTGCCATTTATATGCTACGAATATATGCGTTTTAATTTTGTAGGTATCCCTACGTGTTCCCTAGCCTGTAGGGACTCTAATCCCAACTATGTGTCCTTCCCACGAAGGACATCTTCGTTTACGCACGTCGATTGGCCTCTCGATGGCCATGAGACCGAGTGACTGTCTGGAACAGTCACCCCGTGCTTACATCTACGTACTCCCTAGTCCGTAGGGATGTTCCTTCTTATATCTTACAACTACGTGTCCTTCCCACGAAGGACATCTTCGTTTACACACGTCAATTGGCCTCTCGATGGCCATGAGATCTAGTGACTGTCTAGAATGGTCACCCCGTGCTTACGTCCACGCGTTCCCTAGCCTGTAGGGATTCTATTTCTAAAATCGCATCCTTTGTATGAAAGACATCTTCGTTAACACATGTCGATTGGCCTATCAATGGCCATGAGATCTAGTGACTGTCTAGAACGGTCATCCCGTGCTTATTCCCGTATACCCCTAACTTGTAGGGTTTGGATTTCCGTTTATACATCTTTCATCCCTAGTCTGTAGGGATTTCTCTTCATCCGATATCGTCCTTAGATAGGTTTTATTCCGTATAGAGAACCTTCCCACGAGGGACAACTTCGTAAGTACACGTCAAACGGCCTCTTGATGGCTATGAGATTTGGTGATTGTCTTGAACGGTCATCAGCTGCTACTTTCCGCGCACTTCCTAATCTATTCCCATTGGCGTGTGTAATACGGTGAACTGACTTTTTATAATCGAAAAATGTTGCGGTTAAGCATGAGTCGCCACCGACTTTTATTTTATCCAATTTTAGGAAAGGCTAAAAGAACAGGAAAAGACCTTTTGAAAAGATTTTGAGTTCGGGGGGTAAGTTATACAAAGGGAAGGTGTAAGGCACCCTTTGCATCCATGGTTATCCATGGGCTCTTAATTGCTTAGCTCACTTTTGAATTGTTTGAAGTGTCGTGTGTGAATAGGAAAACTTCGTTTAAGGACTTTAGCTTGTAAATAAGCGTAGCCTTGTTTTGAAAGTGTTTGAAAAATGAGTGGGAAAAGTATTTTTGATTTGAATTTGAAAAGAGCAAGCAATTAGTAGCAACTACCCTAAGTTTTTAAAAATTATTCTTTTAGTCTTTCGGGTGAAAGGGTCTATCCATACCATAAAGGGTAGGAAGCCTTTCAATTGGATGTTTAAGGGTCATCGAGTAATCGTTCGCCATAAGACTGTCCCATGCCATAAAGAGGGCAGGTAGTCTAAGGGAATGATATAATAGTCATTAATCTTTTTAGGCATCATGCGAGGATACCTTAGCAATTGGGACAAATCATCATTTTACCGAGGCAACATCGAGGGACAACACTTTGATGATGAATGAACTGAGGGCAACGTTTGCTTTAGGTATCCTCGGAATCGAGGGACTTAGACTATTTAGTACAATTGAAGGCAACAGGCAACAGTAATAAAGGCAACCAGAGGGATTACCCTAAAGGTGTGTGGGTGCAACAATCATGTGGTTAACTTCGATTACATTTATCTTGTAGTTAGTTATAGTTATCTACCTCTGTTAAAGGCTTGCACTCCCTAAGATTACTAACCACGCAGTTAAAATGGCAGAAATTAAATGCAGAAAATAAATTCCTACGCTATTACAATAAACACCTGCGGGGAAGGGGGAAATTAAAAAGCGGAAAAAAATAAGAGAGATCAATAATTAGTAAAAAATCCTTGAGTGCCTTGATCTTCCTCGAACTCTGAAAATTAAAAGAAAAATAATAAGGGTGAGTGTATGAGGAGTTCATTGGTATTTAAAAGTATATCCTAATTAATTTTATAAGGTAAAAATAAATAATATTTAAAATAATAATCAAATCAGAGACTTAGCTTTTGATCTGATATGGCACGTGGTCGGAGATTAACCCTGAAAAGCTGCACAAAGAAAAAGGGCAAAATTCAGTGTAGGCATGATCTTTGTAAATTCTCATTTAGGGCACAACAGTTAATAACAGTGATTAGTTATCATGGCAAAATCAGGGTTTAAGGAACAAAATAATTTTAATTAGCCTAAAATTAAATTGTTATCCTAAAATAGTTATTAGCTTAAAAACCAAAAATAAATTATTTTTGATGTTATAAAAAATCGAATTTTCGATTAAATAACATTAAAATAAATTTTGTAGTTATAAAAGAACTTTATTATTATTAAAAGAAATTGGTAATAAATAATAAACTAACTAAAAAAGAATAAAGAAATAGCTAAAAAGAATTATTAATAGAAATAATAAAATAAATAAAAAGTTTAGAAAAAGAGACTTAGCTTCGGATCTAGTGTGGTTGGTTCTTGAGAGTCTATGGTGGTCCTGCAAACCGGGGAGCGTTAGATCTGCTTGCTGGGAGATCTAACGGTGATGAGGTGATGTTGTATGATGGTCTGGTATTGATTGCGCTGCATTGGATCCATCTGCAAACGAATTAAAAAAAATATGGCACAACCTGGGTATCGAACCCAGGTACCTTGGCTCACCATCCAGCATCGTTTAACCACCTGTGCTGTATTAACATCTTGTAATTTGTATGGAAAACAAATTTTAAATATTAAGATAACTCATAAAAGGAAAAAGTCAAAAGAGTAGTCCCTGTGGTCCCCAGTATTCGCGCTAGGCCAATCAGAGAAAGGGAGAGGGCATGCTGACTTTGACCAGCCAGTGGCGTCATCACGTGTGGAGAGAGAAAAGTGAGCATCTTTGACTGGCCAGTCCGTGTGCGCCACGCAGCTTCGTCTTTTTCATCTTTTTTTGCTGGGATTACCTGCGGATTTTGCTGGGAATTCTCCTGCAGTATTACCTGCGAAAAATACCTTCGAAAATTCTGCAAAATTAAACTTAAAAAAAACGTTATTCAACGACGGTGAGCGACCAGATCTACTAATTCCCATCTCCTGAATCCAATGGTGGTGTTATTTTTCCTTGAATCTCGCTGCAACCATGAAAACGAAGCGTATCCTTGTGGAAGCCCTAGCAATGGTGTTTGTAAAACGATCCGCCCACACGCCTAAACTATCATCCAAAGCTGTTACATATGACCTCAGAAGCATATCAGAGCGATTAGTTCACATTAAAAATTAACGATAATAAAAAAAAGCAAAAATACCACCATGGATGAAGGACACGTTCATGATGTGTGTATTCTGAACGTTTCAAAGCATGTCTTTTGACCAATACATACCCTTTGATACCTTAGGAGAGGGTTATGATCATTAGTTTGGTTTGAGAATGGCTGCAACAAAGGAATCCGCATGCCCTAGGTTTTGTTGTTTTTTACAACTTTGGAACCCTTGTTTCTTGGCCAATTTTTTCGTCCTTTGGCCCTTGGTTCTTCTCAGAATATATAATATGTGGATTAGGGTTGGAAATAAGGAAGAAAATCATGAGATTTGGTGACATGGACATATGAGAATATTTGAATGAAAATTTCTCCAAATCTTTCTATTTTTGCACCAATTCTATTTCTTGTATATTCCCCATTTAATCCTGGCCATTAGATGAGATTTAATCAAGGGAACAAATTTGATTTATTAATTATATTATTATTTGATGATATATTCAATTTTATTTGAAATTAAATGATTAAAATCAAATATAAATAAAATGATATCATAAAATAATAATATTTGATCATTGGACTCCTTTGGGCTTAATATTTGATTGGAAAAATAAATTCATGCATATCTTTCATATTTTCTATTATTTATTTTATTAAATTTGACTTTTAATGAATAAGAAATCAAATAAATAAAATAAATAATATAATCATGCATAAATGGGCTTTAGGAGTCTTGGACCATGTTAGAAATGAGTTTAGAACCAAAGAATTAGGCCCATTAAGCAATATCTTAAAAAATCATCACTTTGCCTTCCATGCATTTCCTCAAAATCGACCAACTTGTGCAAGCCATAACTCCCTCATTTTTTATTGTATGGAAGTGTTCTTGAGCATTTCAGAAAGCTTAGAGTGTCTTCTAAATGATGTTTTTGGTTTCATCTCAATTGAGTCTACCATGTTCAAGTTATGAGCTTTGAAAAAAAATGACTTTTTGCGATCGTTTAGAAGGACCTGTAATGTATTGGCTCATATCTCTCAAATGAAGCATTTTTAGACTTGGTATGTGAGAGCCAAAGTTGTAGAGAATTCAATTTCCTTCAAAATGAGCTTTGAATGGAAATTTTCTGAGAAAGTATGAGAAAGATATGGCTGGTCAAAGTTCCGTTGACATTCACCTAAAAACCCTAATTTAACAACTTAGGTTTTGATGATTTTTGGAGATTTTCTTGATGAATCATGATCAAATATTGATCAAATGATGAATTATACTTAAAAGTTAGGATGTTGACCAAAAATCAGGAACTTTGACTGTACTTTGACCACAATTTGACTTTTAGGTCAACCAGTCGATTATTGATCGTTTGAGCAATTGACTGAGCAATCTTTTGAATCGGGGTTTGAAACTTGTCATGAGGATATTATAAGACATGTGAGAGACCCTGAGGTCCACTTGAGGTGTCAGAACCTGATTTTTCTTTGAGAGGAGCAAACCCTAGTTTGAGGGTTGATGTTTAGGAGAGTGTATACCCAGTCGAGTATTGAGACTTTGATATTCAAATGAGCTTGAGTATGAAAATGTAATGGGCAAATTTTAGGGTATGACAGCTGCCCCTGTTCAATTATCTTAAACATGAAGATGTAGAGTGGTTTGTGTGCCAGTCGGTATCTGAAGGTGGAAGATGATTGAACACAAGAATACCAAGAAATTTGCCCTATTTGAAGCAGGGACTTTTGTCGGAGATGGGCTTGTAGATGCCATCTGGTAGTTGTTGGAGTATGGATTGTTGCAAAATTTCTGCTTTTGTTGTCTTCCCTTTTTTGAATGTTGAGGAACCGTCAAAGGTATCGACTCAAATCTGTGTTGGGTTATTTAAGGAACCGTCAAAGGTATCGACTTAAATTTGAAGCATATTGTTGAGGAACCGTCAAAGGTATCGACTCAGATATGCAGACAGATTGTATAAGGAACCGTCAAAGGTGTCGACTTATATCTGAAATGTGTTGTTAAGGAACCGTCAAAGGTGTCGACTTAACTCTTGATGTGGGTTGTTAAGGAACCGTCAAAGGTGTCGACTTAACTTTGAAGCATATCATTTAGGCACCGTCAAAGGTATCGACTCAGATATGCAGATAGATTGTATAAGGAACCGTCAAAGGTGTCGACTTATATCTGAAATGTGTTGTTAAGGAACCGTCAAAGGTGTCGACTTAACTCTTGATGTATTAAGGAACCGTCAAAGGTGTCGACTTAATAATTGAGAATAGATTGTTAAGGAACCGTCAAAGGTGTCGACTTAACTCTTGCAGATAGAGATAGTAATATCCTGAAAAATAGAGGTTAGTTTTCTTATGTCATGATGCATGCGTTTATGTGATGAGTATCTAAAAATAAATGAGAAACTTCGTATGTTATGGATTTGTTATATAGTGATGTATGCAATGTATGAATATGTTTGTGTCATATGGTATGCAAATATGATTTAGTCGAGAAAATAAATCTCCAAGTCTTTGTAGTTTGGATTTCGTCTTGAAGATGCTTAGCTGGGGATTTATAATTTCTGCTTGGGGATGATCAGTAACTTGATGTTCCCTGATTGGGGATAAAGGGAAACTATGTTGGGGAGCCATGCCTTTGTCGGGGTAGGAGTGTTGGAAGACATCTTTTTAGGGATTACTCTGTGGGGATATGATCTTGCGAAATCAGCTTTGTGGGAAGACGCAGATGTCTTGAATGTTGCCCCTAGTATTATAGTACCTGTCGTTCCTGGGCTTTAATTAGGGCACGCCACTGAATGTTGATCAAGATGTCAAGCTGGACTTGTATAGATTTGCCCCGGTTAGTAGGAACTTTGGAAAGATTCGCCTCGCGAGGGCTTTATGAGATGTGAACCATGGGCGACATGCCCCTTAGTAACCATTGGTCCAGGACAATGCCCCATATTGATTGGAAATAGCTTAAGATTTATTTGGATGCATGCCCCTGATTGTTTTTGGCATCTTTGAGAGATTCTCGGAATCTTGACTTGATCTCCCCAGATTGACCGGGAAATAGTTTGACTTCCGCTTGGGATGTATGCTTTTGACTTTTTGGCATTTGAGAGATTCTTCGAATCTTGATTTGATTGCCCCAGATTGATTGGGAGAAACGTGTCATGCCCCTTGTATATGTAGGAGACGTTGCCTATCGGGATAACTTTCTAGTCATTAGTTGTACCCTGTGCAAGTTCTTTCTGATGCTAACATTTGAAATTATGTAGCAGAATATGTTTAATAATGAATTCATGAGATGCAATGCATACGTTTGTCTTGAGTTTTTTTTTTTGAAAAACATTAAAACCAAAGATGTAAACGTGTGATGTTTGTAAAAAAAAAACATGATATTTGTAAAAACACGATATTTGTGACAACGTGATGTTTGTAGAAACGTGATATCAACTCGGCATTTTGGTAAACCTTAAGGAGTCGGGATACCTTTTGGTGACAGTATGCTTTCGAACTAACCATGCTTCAATTAGGACTTTCAAGGGTTGTAACGTGGCTTGGTTCACGGTTTAAGAAACAAAAGATAAAGGCTCAAAATTTATTTGTACCCATCCCAATCTTCGTGATGTTCTTCGATCCTATGCTCAGTTAATTCGACTTATGCATTCAGGTTCCAAGAGACTTTTGGATTTGCACCTTTGATACTGATGATGGTTCACAAGCAAAGAGAGCTTTTGAGATGGCAGTCACTTCTTCCTTTTGGTAGTCACAACATTGTGTTGTTCAGGAAGTTCTTGACTTCTCTTTTTTCATCTTTTTGATATCCCTAACTTTTGCCTGAACTGTCTATTTTGAGATCACAGTCAGCGGGATGCCTTGATTTTTGCCTAAGTCTTCTTTTTGATTTTTGACTTAGCAGGCTTTTCTTTGTATATATGTTTTTTCATTTTCTTTTGTTGAAAGATATTGACTGCCTTGCTTAATGATTGATGAACCATCATTGACTTTTGTTTTGACATCTCCGACACTTCTTTGATGTGTGCGGATGAGCGCTTGTGATTGAGGCCTTTATTGAAAGGTGTACTGAATGATTCTCTTTAAAATAGAATGCACAGCCAAATTAACTGAGAACTACCCTGCCCCAGGTTATGATCAAGGGTTTTAATTAGTATAAGAAAGAAACTTCTACTTCTTAGGCTCGAAGGGGTTGACGAGGGATTAACATCCTTATATCTCCACTGTTTAGAAATTGAAACAATGCCTGTACATCGTCAGCATAGTCCGTTCAAAAGCATACTGCATGAGGTTGTGGTATCGTTTTCGTCATCCTCCCTCAAAAGGTATACAACTTTAGCAGGAGTTGAATATCACAAAACATATGCAAAGTAAAGATGCAGTTTAAATGAGTGATAGCGAAATAATTTATTCAAGACAAACATATGCAATGCACTGATGATAATTATTAGAACAGATAATGTCTATCATGATTCGAATGTTTAAACAAACAGAATAAAATTTGCGCATGAAAGTAAATCCAATGATTAAAAGTTCATCCACTTAGACATAAATCAGTCTTGTCGTGACTAGGCATAAGAGCAGTGATCACCACAGGAGTTCTCGGATGGTTGAATTCAATTTCTCCAGCATCGATCATGTCTTGAATCTTGTTTTTCAATGACCAGCAACTATTTGTATCATGACCAGGACTATCAGAGTGATATGCACACCTCACATTAGGATTATAGCTACGAGCAGAAGTACTAGGATTCTTAGGGGGATCCTTTAAAGTGATCAACTCCGACTTCAGTAGGTGTTGTAATGCTTGAGCCAATGACATATTGATCTTTGTGAATTGATGCTTAGGTACATCTGCCTTACGTCGTTGTTGTGGAACTGGTGTAGAGATTCAGAGTATCCGGGGTTCGAGCTTCCGGAATGTGTATCTGATAGGAATGTTTCAGAATGTTCGGGGTTCGAGCTTCCGGAATGTATATTTGATTGGAATGTTTCAGAAGTCTGGGGGTCAAGCTTCCAGAATGTTCATCTGATTGGAACTTTCAGAATGTCCGGGGTTCGAGCTTCCGGAATGTATATCTGATTGGAATGTTTCAGAATGTCCGGGGTTCGAGCTTCCGGAATGTATATCTGATTGGAACTTTCAGAATGTCCGGGGTTCGAGCTTCCGGAATGTATATCTGATTGGAATGTTTCAGAATGTCCGGGGTTCGAGCTTCCGGAATGTATATCTGATTGGAATGTTTCAGAAGTCTGGGGGTCAAGCTTCCAGAATGTTCATCTGATAGAGATTGATTTGTTGAAGGTATCTGTCTGACTAGTTGGTCGACCTGAAAGGAAAAGTTAGTTCTATGTGATGTTATGAATGCAAATGCAATCTTTTCAAGGATCTTTAGGAATTTAGTTAACAACATTAGAAAATGGTTTGGTCGCGTCTCTGTCTGAAGAATTCTGACTTTTGTCTTTGAATGTCTTTCTTTGAGAATCAAGCTCACCATATCCAGTGGGTCATAGCCTCTGATTCGGGCTACTCTGAATTTGAAGGTATATGGCTAGAGGAAAATAAATCCTCTTGCCCCTTGATAGGTGTAGAGTCTCTGAATAGGAAGGTATGTGGCCAGAGGAAAATAAATCCTTTTGCCCCTTGATTAGGAATTCGGTCCTTGATAAGAGTACCTGAAATTGTGCGCCCTAAATTCCTAAGATCCTTGAAAGGGTTAGTTAAATCATGTTATGCTTATGATGTCATGATGTCATGATGTCATGATGTCATGTAGATGCAATGCATTAAGTAAAGCATAAGGTAACAAGGACGAACGAGTCCTACAAACCATTCCTGCAAGGAGATAGATAGGTTAGTAGAATATACAAGTAACAAGCAAGTCACACAAGTGTTCTTAGGTTTAAAGGCTTGCGTGAAGTTCGTGGGTAAGTACCCTCCCCACTGAAGTTGAGTTGGTTCAACCTGTCCTACATAAAGATCGGGTTCTAGGGAGCTCATATCATTGACCTTTCTCGAAGGCGCTTATCTCAGTTCGACAATCGAATCACCAACCGAGAAGGTCCCGAAAGTCCAGTCCATATGAGTGTAGCTTCGAGTATCAACCAACTTCAGTCGGAACCAAAGCCAGCCATCTCGCTACTTTCTAATAGGCCAAAGTCAAGTTCAACTAAGGTTCTAAGGGCAAATTAGTGCTTAATGACACCACGCAGCAGCCAAGTGTTTCCTCGAGTCGGATCCCAAGGAACACCAGGACAAACCAATGTGTCACACTAACGATGGCCACCATATCAACCACATCAGTATACGCTGTGCAGTCTCCTTGATCTCATGCCATTTACCTAAGGTACTCAGATCCGGGTTAGGATCTTTCACACAAGTAATATTCCCAAAACAGCCTTTAAGAATAAATCAAACAAATCAACAATTTTAAAGTGAATCCTAAGCTTTAAGATAACCCCTCTTTTAATCGAAAGCATCCCCAGCAGAGTCGCCAGTTCTGTAATACGGTGAACTGACTTTTTATAATCGAAAAATGTTGCGGTTAAGCATGAGTCGCCACCGACTTTTATTTTATCCAATTTTAGGAAAGGCTAAAAGAACAGGAAAAGACCTTTTGAAAAGATTTTGAGTTCGGGGGGTAAGTTATACAAAGGGAAGGTGTAAGGCACCCTTTGCATCCATGGTTATCCATGGGCTCTTAATTGCTTAGCTCACTTTTGAATTGTTTGAAGTGTCGTGTGTGAATAGGAAAACTTCGTTTAAGGACTTTAGCTTGTAAATAAGCGTAGCCTTGTTTTGAAAGTGTTTGAAAAATGAGTGGGAAAAGTATTTTTGATTTGAATTTGAAAAGAGCAAGCAATTAGTAGCAACTACCCTAAGTTTTTAAAAATTATTCTTTTAGTCTTTCGGGTGAAAGGGTCTATCCATACCATAAAGGGGAAGCCTTTCAATTGGATGTTTAAGGGTCATCGAGTAATCGTTCGCCATAAGACTGTCCCATGCCATAAAGAGGGCAGGTAGTCTAAGGGAATGATATAATAGTCATTAATCTTTTTAGGCATCATGCGAGGATACCTTAGCAATTGGGACAAATCATCATTTTACCGAGGCAACATCGAGGGACAACACTTTGATGATGAATGAACTGAGGGCAACGTTTGCTTTAGGTATCCTCGGAATCGAGGGACTTAGACTATTTAGTACAATTGAAGGCAACAGGCAACAGTAATAAAGGCAACCAGAGGGATTACCCTAAAGGTGTGTGGGTGCAACAATCATGTGGTTAACTTCGATTACATTTATCTTGTAGTTAGTTATAGTTATCTACCTCTGTTAAAGGCTTGCACTCCCTAAGATTACTAACCACGCAGTTAAAATGGCAGAAATTAAATGCAGAAAATAAATTCCTACGCTATTACAATAAACACCTGCGGGGAAGGGGGAAATTAAAAAGCGGAAAAAAATAAGAGAGATCAATAATTAGTAAAAAATCCTTGAGTGCCTTGATCTTCCTCGAACTCTGAAAATTAAAAGAAAAATAATAAGGGTGAGTGTATGAGGAGTTCATTGGTATTTAAAAGTATATCCTAATTAATTTTATAAGGTAAAAATAAATAATATTTAAAATAATAATCAAATCAGAGACTTAGCTTTTGATCTGATATGGCACGTGGTCGGAGATTAACCCTGAAAAGCTGCACAAAGAAAAAGGGCAAAATTCAGTGTAGGCATGATCTTTGTAAATTCTCATTTAGGGCACAACAGTTAATAACAGTGATTAGTTATCATGGCAAAATCAGGGTTTAAGGAACAAAATAATTTTAATTAGCCTAAAATTAAATTGTTATCCTAAAATAGTTATTAGCTTAAAAACCAAAAATAAATTATTTTTGATGTTATAAAAAATCGAATTTTCGATTAAATAACATTAAAATAAATTTTGTAGTTATAAAAGAACTTTATTATTATTAAAAGAAATTGGTAATAAATAATAAACTAACTAAAAAAGAATAAAGAAATAGCTAAAAAGAATTATTAATAGAAATAATAAAATAAATAAAAAGTTTAGAAAAAGAGACTTAGCTTCGGATCTAGTGTGGTTGGTTCTTGAGAGTCTATGGTGGTCCTGCAAACCGGGAGCGTTAGATCTGCTTGCTGGGAGATCTAACGGTGATGAGGTGATGTTGTATGATGGTCTGGTATTGATTGCGCTGCATTGGATCCATCTGCAAACGAATTAAAAAAAATATGGCACAACCTGGGTATCGAACCCAGGTACCTTGGCTCACCATCCAGCATCGTTTAACCACCTGTGCTGTATTAACATCTTGTAATTTGTATGGAAAACAAATTTTAAATATTAAGATAACTCATAAAAGGAAAAAGTCAAAAGAGTAGTCCCTGTGGTCCCCAGTATTCGCGCTAGGCCAATCAGAGAAAGGGAGAGGGCATGCTGACTTTGACCAGCCAGTGGCGTCATCACGTGTGGAGAGAGAAAAGTGAGCATCTTTGACTGGCCAGTCCGTGTGCGCCACGCAGCTTCGTCTTTTTCATCTTTTTTTGCTGGGATTACCTGCGGATTTTGCTGGGAATTCTCCTGCAGTATTACCTGCGAAAAATACCTTCGAAAATTCTGCAAAATTAAACTTAAAAAAAACGTTATTCAACGACGGTGAGCGACCAGATCTACTAATTCCCATCTCCTGAATCCAATGGTGGTGTTATTTTTCCTTGAATCTCGCTGCAACCATGAAAACGAAGCGTATCCTTGTGGAAGCCCTAGCAATGGTGTTTGTAAAACGATCCGCCCACACGCCTAAACTATCATCCAAAGCTGTTACATATGACCTCAGAAGCATATCAGAGCGATTAGTTCACATTAAAAATTAACGATAATAAAAAAAAGCAAAAATACCACCATGGATGAAGGACACGTTCATGATGTGTGTATTCTGAACGTTTCAAAGCATGTCTTTTGACCAATACATACCCTTTGATACCTTAGGAGAGGGTTATGATCATTAGTTTGGTTTGAGAATGGCTGCAACAAAGGAATCCGCATGCCCTAGGTTTTGTTGTTTTTTACAACTTTGGAACCCTTGTTTCTTGGCCAATTTTTTCGTCCTTTGGCCCTTGGTTCTTCTCAGAATATATAATATGTGGATTAGGGTTGGAAATAAGGAAGAAAATCATGAGATTTGGTGACATGGACATATGAGAATATTTGAATGAAAATTTCTCCAAATCTTTCTATTTTTGCACCAATTCTATTTCTTGTATATTCCCCATTTAATCCTGGCCATTAGATGAGATTTAATCAAGGGAACAAATTTGATTTATTAATTATATTATTATTTGATGATATATTCAATTTTATTTGAAATTAAATGATTAAAATCAAATATAAATAAAATGATATCATAAAATAATAATATTTGATCATTGGACTCCTTTGGGCTTAATATTTGATTGGAAAAATAAATTCATGCATATCTTTCATATTTTCTATTATTTATTTTATTAAATTTGACTTTTAATGAATAAGAAATCAAATAAATAAAATAAATAATATAATCATGCATAAATGGGCTTTAGGAGTCTTGGACCATGTTAGAAATGAGTTTAGAACCAAAGAATTAGGCCCATTAAGCAATATCTTAAAAAATCATCACTTTGCCTTCCATGCATTTCCTCAAAATCGACCAACTTGTGCAAGCCATAACTCCCTCATTTTTTATTGTATGGAAGTGTTCTTGAGCATTTCAGAAAGCTTAGAGTGTCTTCTAAATGATGTTTTTGGTTTCATCTCAATTGAGTCTACCATGTTCAAGTTATGAGCTTTGAAAAAAATGACTTTTTGCGATCGTTTAGAAGGACCTGTAATGTATTGGCTCATATCTCTCAAATGAAGCATTTTTAGACTTGGTATGTGAGAGCCAAAGTTGTAGAGAATTCAATTTCCTTCAAAATGAGCTTTGAATGGAAATTTTCTGAGAAAGTATGAGAAAGATATGGCTGGTCAAAGTTCCGTTGACATTCACCTAAAAACCCTAATTTAACAACTTAGGTTTTGATGATTTTTGGAGATTTTCTTGATGAATCATGATCAAATATTGATCAAATGATGAATTATACTTAAAAGTTAGGATGTTGACCAAAAATCAGGAACTTTGACTGTACTTTGACCACAATTTGACTTTTAGGTCAACCAGTCGATTATTGATCGTTTGAGCAATTGACTGAGCAATCTTTTGAATCGGGGTTTGAAACTTGTCATGAGGATATTATAAGACATGTGAGAGACCCTGAGGTCCACTTGAGGTGTCAGAACCTGATTTTTCTTTGAGAGGAGCAAAACCCTAGTTTGAGGGTTGATGTTTAGGAGAGTGTATACCCAGTCGAGTATTGAGACTTTGATATTCAAATGAGCTTGAGTATGAAAATGTAATGGGCAAATTTTAGGGTATGACAGCTGCCCCTGTTCAATTATCTTAAACATGAAGATGTAGAGTGGTTTGTGTGCCAGTCGGTATCTGAAGGTGGAAGATGATTGAACACAAGAATACCAAGAAATTTGCCCTATTTGAAGCAGGGACTTTTGTCGGAGATGGGCTTGTAGATGCCATCTGGTAGTTGTTGGAGTATGGATTGTTGCAAAATTTCTGCTTTTGTTGTCTTCCCTTTTTTGAATGTTGAGGAACCGTCAAAGGTATCGACTCAAATCTGTGTTGGGTTATTTAAGGAACCGTCAAAGGTATCGACTTAAATTTGAAGCATATTGTTGAGGAACCGTCAAAGGTATCGACTCAGATATGCAGACAGATTGTATAAGGAACCGTCAAAGGTGTCGACTTATATCTGAAATGTGTTGTTAAGGAACCGTCAAAGGTGTCGACTTAACTCTTGATGTGGGTTGTTAAGGAACCGTCAAAGGTGTCGACTTAACTTTGAAGCATATCATTTAGGCACCGTCAAAGGTATCGACTCAGATATGCAGATAGATTGTATAAGGAACCGTCAAAGGTGTCGACTTATATCTGAAATGTGTTGTTAAGGAACCGTCAAAGGTGTCGACTTAACTCTTGATGTATTAAGGAACCGTCAAAGGTGTCGACTTAATAATTGAGAATAGATTGTTAAGGAACCGTCAAAGGTGTCGACTTAACTCTTGCAGATAGAGATAGTAATATCCTGAAAAATAGAGGTTAGTTTTCTTATGTCATGATGCATGCGTTTATGTGATGAGTATCTAAAAATAAATGAGAAACTTCGTATGTTATGGATTTGTTATATAGTGATGTATGCAATGTATGAATATGTTTGTGTCATATGGTATGCAAATATGATTTAGTCGAGAAAATAAATCTCCAAGTCTTTGTAGTTTGGATTTCGTCTTGAAGATGCTTAGCTGGGGATTTATAATTTCTGCTTGGGGATGATCAGTAACTTGATGTTCCCTGATTGGGGATAAAGGGAAACTATGTTGGGGAGCCATGCCTTTGTCGGGGTAGGAGTGTTGGAAGACATCTTTTTAGGGATTACTCTGTGGGGATATGATCTTGCGAAATCAGCTTTGTGGGAAGACGCAGATGTCTTGAATGTTGCCCCTAGTATTATAGTACCTGTCGTTCCTGGGCTTTAATTAGGGCACGCCACTGAATGTTGATCAAGATGTCAAGCTGGACTTGTATAGATTTGCCCCGGTTAGTAGGAACTTTGGAAAGATTCGCCTCGCGAGGGCTTTATGAGATGTGAACCATGGGCGACATGCCCCTTAGTAACCATTGGTCCAGGACAATGCCCCATATTGATTGGAAATAGCTTAAGATTTATTTGGATGCATGCCCCTGATTGTTTTTGGCATCTTTGAGAGATTCTCGGAATCTTGACTTGATCTCCCCAGATTGACCGGGAAATAGTTTGACTTCCGCTTGGGATGTATGCTTTTGACTTTTTGGCATTTGAGAGATTCTTCGAATCTTGATTTGATTGCCCCAGATTGATTGGGAGAAACGTGTCATGCCCCTTGTATATGTAGGAGACGTTGCCTATCGGGATAACTTTCTAGTCATTAGTTGTACCCTGTGCAAGTTCTTTCTGATGCTAACATTTGAAATTATGTAGCAGAATATGTTTAATAATGAATTCATGAGATGCAATGCATACGTTTGTCTTGAGTTTTTTTTTTTGAAAAACATTAAAACCAAAGATGTAAACGTGTGATGTTTGTAAAAAAAAAAACATGATATTTGTAAAAACACGATATTTGTGACAACGTGATGTTTGTAGAAACGTGATATCAACTCGGCATTTTGGTAAACCTTAAGGAGTCGGGATACCTTTTGGTGACAGTATGCTTTCGAACTAACCATGCTTCAATTAGGACTTTCAAGGGTTGTAACGTGGCTTGGTTCACGGTTTAAGAAACAAAAGATAAAGGCTCAAAATTTATTTGTACCCATCCCAATCTTCGTGATGTTCTTCGATCCTATGCTCAGTTAATTCGACTTATGCATTCAGGTTCCAAGAGACTTTTGGATTTGCACCTTTGATACTGATGATGGTTCACAAGCAAAGAGAGCTTTTGAGATGGCAGTCACTTCTTCCTTTTGGTAGTCACAACATTGTGTTGTTCAGGAAGTTCTTGACTTCTCTTTTTTCATCTTTTTGATATCCCTAACTTTTGCCTGAACTGTCTATTTTGAGATCACAGTCAGCGGGATGCCTTGATTTTTGCCTAAGTCTTCTTTTTGATTTTTGACTTAGCAGGCTTTTCTTTGTATATATGTTTTTTCATTTTCTTTTGTTGAAAGATATTGACTGCCTTGCTTAATGATTGATGAACCATCATTGACTTTTGTTTTGACATCTCCGACACTTCTTTGATGTGTGCGGATGAGCGCTTGTGATTGAGGCCTTTATTGAAAGGTGTACTGAATGATTCTCTTTAAAATAGAATGCACAGCCAAATTAACTGAGAACTACCCTGCCCCAGGTTATGATCAAGGGTTTTAATTAGTATAAGAAAGAAACTTCTACTTCTTAGGCTCGAAGGGGTTGACGAGGGATTAACATCCTTATATCTCCACTGTTTAGAAATTGAAACAATGCCTGTACATCGTCAGCATAGTCCGTTCAAAAGCATACTGCATGAGGTTGTGGTATCGTTTTCGTCATCCTCCCTCAAAAGGTATACAACTTTAGCAGGAGTTGAATATCACAAAACATATGCAAAGTAAAGATGCAGTTTAAATGAGTGATAGCGAAATAATTTATTCAAGACAAACATATGCAATGCACTGATGATAATTATTAGAACAGATAATGTCTATCATGATTCGAATGTTTAAACAAACAGAATAAAATTTGCGCATGAAAGTAAATCCAATGATTAAAAGTTCATCCACTTAGACATAAATCAGTCTTGTCGTGACTAGGCATAAGAGCAGTGATCACCACAGGAGTTCTCGGATGGTTGAATTCAATTTCTCCAGCATCGATCATGTCTTGAATCTTGTTTTTCAATGACCAGCAACTATTTGTATCATGACCAGGACTATCAGAGTGATATGCACACCTCACATTAGGATTATAGCTACGAGCAGAAGTACTAGGATTCTTAGGGGGATCCTTTAAAGTGATCAACTCCGACTTCAGTAGGTGTTGTAATGCTTGAGCCAATGACATATTGATCTTTGTGAATTGATGCTTAGGTACATCTGCCTTACGTCGTTGTTGTGGAACTGGTGTAGAGATTCAGAGTATCCGGGGTTCGAGCTTCCGGAATGTGTATCTGATAGGAATGTTTCAGAATGTTCGGGGTTCGAGCTTCCGGAATGTATATTTGATTGGAATGTTTCAGAAGTCTGGGGGTCAAGCTTCCAGAATGTTCATCTGATTGGAACTTTCAGAATGTCCGGGGTTCGAGCTTCCGGAATGTATATCTGATTGGAATGTTTCAGAATGTCCGGGGTTCGAGCTTCCGGAATGTATATCTGATTGGAACTTTCAGAATGTCCGGGGTTCGAGCTTCCGGAATGTATATCTGATTGGAATGTTTCAGAATGTCCGGGGTTCGAGCTTCCGGAATGTATATCTGATTGGAATGTTTCAGAAGTCTGGGGGTCAAGCTTCCAGAATGTTCATCTGATAGAGATTGATTTGTTGAAGGTATCTGTCTGACTAGTTGGTCGACCTGAAAGGAAAAGTTAGTTCTATGTGATGTTATGAATGCAAATGCAATCTTTTCAAGGATCTTTAGGAATTTAGTTAACAACATTAGAAAATGGTTTGGTCGCGTCTCTGTCTGAAGAATTCTGACTTTTGTCTTTGAATGTCTTTCTTTGAGAATCAAGCTCACCATATCCAGTGGGTCATAGCCTCTGATTCGGGCTACTCTGAATTTGAAGGTATATGGCTAGAGGAAAATAAATCCTCTTGCCCCTTGATAGGTGTAGAGTCTCTGAATAGGAAGGTATGTGGCCAGAGGAAAATAAATCCTTTTGCCCCTTGATTAGGAATTCGGTCCTTGATAAGAGTACCTGAAATTGTGCGCCCTAAATTCCTAAGATCCTTGAAAGGGTTAGTTAAATCATGTTATGCTTATGATGTCATGATGTCATGATGTCATGATGTCATGTAGATGCAATGCATTAAGTAAAGCATAAGGTAACAAGGACGAACGAGTCCTACAAACCATTCCTGCAAGGAGATAGATAGGTTAGTAGAATATACAAGTAACAAGCAAGTCACACAAGTGTTCTTAGGTTTAAAGGCTTGCGTGAAGTTCGTGGGTAAGTACCCTCCCCACTGAAGTTGAGTTGGTTCAACCTGTCCTACATAAAGATCGGGTTCTAGGGAGCTCATATCATTGACCTTTCTCGAAGGCGCTTATCTCAGTTCGACAATCGAATCACCAACCGAGAAGGTCCCGAAAGTCCAGTCCATATGAGTGTAGCTTCGAGTATCAACCAACTTCAGTCGGAACCAAAGCCAGCCATCTCGCTACTTTCTAATAGGCCAAAGTCAAGTTCAACTAAGGTTCTAAGGGCAAATTAGTGCTTAATGACACCACGCAGCAGCCAAGTGTTTCCTCGAGTCGGATCCCAAGGAACACCAGGACAAACCAATGTGTCACACTAACGATGGCCACCATATCAACCACATCAGTATACGCTGTGCAGTCTCCTTGATCTCATGCCATTTACCTAAGGTACTCAGATCCGGGTTAGGATCTTTCACACAAGTAATATTCCCAAAACAGCCTTTAAGAATAAATCAAACAAATCAACAATTTTAAAGTGAATCCTAAGCTTTAAGATAACCCCTCTTTTAATCGAAAGCATCCCCAGCAGAGTCGCCAGTTCTGTAATACGGTGAACTGACTTTTTATAATCGAAAAATGTTGCGGTTAAGCATGAGTCGCCACCGACTTTTATTTTATCCAATTTTAGGAAAGGCTAAAAGAACAGGAAAAGACCTTTTGAAAAGATTTTGAGTTCGGGGGGTAAGTTATACAAAGGGAAGGTGTAAGGCACCCTTTGCATCCATGGTTATCCATGGGCTCTTAATTGCTTAGCTCACTTTTGAATTGTTTGAAGTGTCGTGTGTGAATAGGAAAACTTCGTTTAAGGACTTTAGCTTGTAAATAAGCGTAGCCTTGTTTTGAAAGTGTTTGAAAAATGAGTGGGAAAAGTATTTTTGATTTGAATTTGAAAAGAGCAAGCAATTAGTAGCAACTACCCTAAGTTTTTAAAAATTATTCTTTTAGTCTTTCGGGTGAAAGGGTCTATCCATACCATAAAGGGGAAGCCTTTCAATTGGATGTTTAAGGGTCATCGAGTAATCGTTCGCCATAAGACTGTCCCATGCCATAAAGAGGGCAGGTAGTCTAAGGGAATGATATAATAGTCATTAATCTTTTTAGGCATCATGCGAGGATACCTTAGCAATTGGGACAAATCATCATTTTACCGAGGCAACATCGAGGGACAACACTTTGATGATGAATGAACTGAGGGCAACGTTTGCTTTAGGTATCCTCGGAATCGAGGGACTTAGACTATTTAGTACAATTGAAGGCAACAGGCAACAGTAATAAAGGCAACCAGAGGGATTACCCTAAAGGTGTGTGGGTGCAACAATCATGTGGTTAACTTCGATTACATTTATCTTGTAGTTAGTTATAGTTATCTACCTCTGTTAAAGGCTTGTACTCCCTAAGATTACTAACCACGCAGTTAAAATGGCAGAAATTAAATGCAGAAAATAAATTCCTACGCTATTACAATAAACACCTGCGGGGAAGGGGGAAATTAAAAAGCGGAAAAAAATAAGAGAGATCAATAATTAGTAAAAAATCCTTGAGTGCCTTGATCTTCCTCGAACTCTGAAAATTAAAAGAAAAATAATAAGGGTGAGTGTATGAGGAGTTCATTGGTATTTAAAAGTATATCCTAATTAATTTTATAAGGTAAAAATAAATAATATTTAAAATAATAATCAAATCAGAGACTTAGCTTTTGATCTGATATGGCACGTGGTCGGAGATTAACCCTGAAAAGCTGCACAAAGAAAAAGGGCAAAATTCAGTGTAGGCATGATCTTTGTAAATTCTCATTTAGGGCACAACAGTTAATAACAGTGATTAGTTATCATGGCAAAATCAGGGTTTAAGGAACAAAATAATTTTAATTAGCCTAAAATTAAATTGTTATCCTAAAATAGTTATTAGCTTAAAAACCAAAAATAAATTATTTTTGATGTTATAAAAAATCGAATTTTCGATTAAATAACATTAAAATAAATTTTGTAGTTATAAAAGAACTTTATTATTATTAAAAGAAATTGGTAATAAATAATAAACTAACTAAAAAAGAATAAAGAAATAGCTAAAAAGAATTATTAATAGAAATAATAAAATAAATAAAAAGTTTAGAAAAAGAGACTTAGCTTCGGATCTAGTGTGGTTGGTTCTTGAGAGTCTATGGTGGTCCTGCAAACCGGGGAGCGTTAGATCTGCTTGCTGGGAGATCTAACGGTGATGAGGTGATGTTGTATGATGGTCTGGTATTGATTGCGCTGCATTGGATCCATCTGCAAACGAATTAAAAAAAATATGGCACAACCTGGGTATCGAACCCAGGTACCTTGGCTCACCATCCAGCATCGTTTAACCACCTGTGCTGTATTAACATCTTGTAATTTGTATGGAAAACAAATTTTAAATATTAAGATAACTCATAAAAGGAAAAAGTCAAAAGAGTAGTCCCTGTGGTCCCCAGTATTCGCGCTAGGCCAATCAGAGAAAGGGAGAGGGCATGCTGACTTTGACCAGCCAGTGGCGTCATCACGTGTGGAGAGAGAAAAGTGAGCATCTTTGACTGGCCAGTCCGTGTGCGCCACGCAGCTTCGTCTTTTTCATCTTTTTTTGCTGGGATTACCTGCGGATTTTGCTGGGAATTCTCCTGCAGTATTACCTGCGAAAAATACCTTCGAAAATTCTGCAAAATTAAACTTAAAAAAAACGTTATTCAACGACGGTGAGCGACCAGATCTACTAATTCCCATCTCCTGAATCCAATGGTGGTGTTATTTTTCCTTGAATCTCGCTGCAACCATGAAAACGAAGCGTATCCTTGTGGAAGCCCTAGCAATGGTGTTTGTAAAACGATCCGCCCACACGCCTAAACTATCATCCAAAGCTGTTACATATGACCTCAGAAGCATATCAGAGCGATTAGTTCACATTAAAAATTAACGATAATAAAAAAAAGCAAAAATACCACCATGGATGAAGGACACGTTCATGATGTGTGTATTCTGAACGTTTCAAAGCATGTCTTTTGACCAATACATACCCTTTGATACCTTAGGAGAGGGTTATGATCATTAGTTTGGTTTGAGAATGGCTGCAACAAAGGAATCCGCATGCCCTAGGTTTTGTTGTTTTTTACAACTTTGGAACCCTTGTTTCTTGGCCAATTTTTTCGTCCTTTGGCCCTTGGTTCTTCTCAGAATATATAATATGTGGATTAGGGTTGGAAATAAGGAAGAAAATCATGAGATTTGGTGACATGGACATATGAGAATATTTGAATGAAAATTTCTCCAAATCTTTCTATTTTTGCACCAATTCTATTTCTTGTATATTCCCCATTTAATCCTGGCCATTAGATGAGATTTAATCAAGGGAACAAATTTGATTTATTAATTATATTATTATTTGATGATATATTCAATTTTATTTGAAATTAAATGATTAAAATCAAATATAAATAAAATGATATCATAAAATAATAATATTTGATCATTGGACTCCTTTGGGCTTAATATTTGATTGGAAAAATAAATTCATGCATATCTTTCATATTTTCTATTATTTATTTTATTAAATTTGACTTTTAATGAATAAGAAATCAAATAAATAAAATAAATAATATAATCATGCATAAATGGGCTTTAGGAGTCTTGGACCATGTTAGAAATGAGTTTAGAACCAAAGAATTAGGCCCATTAAGCAATATCTTAAAAAATCATCACTTTGCCTTCCATGCATTTCCTCAAAATCGACCAACTTGTGCAAGCCATAACTCCCTCATTTTTTATTGTATGGAAGTGTTCTTGAGCATTTCAGAAAGCTTAGAGTGTCTTCTAAATGATGTTTTTGGTTTCATCTCAATTGAGTCTACCATGTTCAAGTTATGAGCTTTGAAAAAAATGACTTTTTGCGATCGTTTAGAAGGACCTGTAATGTATTGGCTCATATCTCTCAAATGAAGCATTTTTAGACTTGGTATGTGAGAGCCAAAGTTGTAGAGAATTCAATTTCCTTCAAAATGAGCTTTGGATGGAAATTTTCTGAGAAAGTATGAGAAAGATATGGCTGGTCAAAGTTCCGTTGACATTCACCTAAAAACCCTAATTTAACAACTTAGGTTTTGATGATTTTTGGAGATTTTCTTGATGAATCATGATCAAATATTGATCAAATGATGAATTATACTTAAAAGTTAGGATGTTGACCAAAAATCAGGAACTTTGACTGTACTTTGACCACAATTTGACTTTTAGGTCAACCAGTCGATTATTGATCGTTTGAGCAATTGACTGAGCAATCTTTTGAATCGGGGTTTGAAACTTGTCATGAGGATATTATAAGACATGTGAGAGACCCTGAGGTCCACTTGAGGTGTCAGAACCTGATTTTTCTTTGAGAGGAGCAAAACCCTAGTTTGAGGGTTGATGTTTAGGAGAGTGTATACCCAGTCGAGTATTGAGACTTTGATATTCAAATGAGCTTGAGTATGAAAATGTAATGGGCAAATTTTAGGGTATGACAGCGTGTCATAATATCTAACTTGCAATGATTTTGCTAAGGTCTAATGTCACCTCTAAATCCGCATAAGCTATCCTTAGGATTATATCTGTTGCACGTCTGCATTGCATTACATACAAGGTGTTATAATACGCAAAACAGAAAGGAGTCTTTTTCATACGCATACATGCACATTTTCATGCATTTGCATTTACATTTACATTTGCATTTCTATCTTCGCCCGCATCCATACTTACCATGCTAGCCGGTTTCCCGAAACTCCCAAAGAAATAAAAAGGATTATAAACTATGGAGAAAGGAGGATGGATTATTGCGAATAAGCCTGGTCTTACCAAAAAGAGGATGTCTTCCACTATGCCAGCCACGTGTTCATACCTTTTCGTAACAAGATTATAAATATAACAAAGGTTATCATCGAGCAAGGATTAGTTCAACAAAGAAGTTCCCTCATAGATGCACGCAAGAGGTATCTAGCCATTAAGGGGTTCATCTATGAACATAACAAAACTTACATGGACGCTCTACGATAACTTGGAGGCAAGGGTCAGCCCAACTGGGGCAATATCCTAAACAAAGATGCACAACCACGATGAAGGGAAAGCGACATATGTTAATTCCGCACCAAGGGGCAAAAGGGCCATAGGTTTCTCTATCAATCTACAAACTCTGAAGGTTGCAAACGGTGTGATACTATCCTTAGAAGAAGCAAAAGAGGTTCAGTCAAAGGAAACTCATGAAGTTCCGATACGATGAAAACCCACCGCTAACAATTCATTCCCGACAGGTTTGACGTGCCCAAGGAAAGTTCGAGATTACCCTTTACTCCTACAAGTCCAAGAACTCAGGAGTAAAACAAGGTCAACAGATCAGCAAAGGAGATTTCCCCTAGGATCAATAGGTTTATCATTTCGAGTTGTAACTGCTACGAGCACAAGGTGTTATTTGATGTAAAACGTTGTACCTATCAAATAGTAATTCAATAAAAAAAGTCATGCATGTTTTGAAATCAATTCGTTCGCTTCGCTCTTGCATTACTACGATCTTCCATTTCAAATTATCACTCCCAATTATTAACAAACTTGAGGGAGAATGACGAATACAAATAACTAAGTCTCGCTAAACGTATGCTTTCAAGTTAAAACCAAACCGACGATGTACAGGCATTGTTTCAATTCCCAAACAGTGGAGATATAAGGATGCTAATCCCTCGTTACCCCCTCGAGCTAGAAGTTGGAGTTTGTTTCTAATTTTCAAATAAACCTTGATTTCAACCAGGGGCAGGGTAGATTTCGATTAATTCAATGGTGTATTTTGGTTGTCAAGAGAATCAGTCATTCTAAGCAAGGATTCAAGTAAAGGTTCAAGCATATCTTTTTCCTCGCACTCATCAAAAATGAGGAAGCAATGGAGATAACATTCACAACATCTTCTTCCTTAACACATCATTCAAGATCGAGGAAGTATCAAAGTCGAAGCTTACAAATCAAAATCAGCATGGCACTCACAACATTCAATATCCAAGGATCAAATTTCAAAATTGGATTTCAAAAGAAAAAAACGTCCGATAAGTCAAAATGGAAAATTCCATAAAAGAAAACAAAAAAGGCTTAGGCAAAAATTAGGGCATCCCGATGGATCAAATTCAAAGGATTTTGTTCATGCAAAAATAAGGGATCAAAACAAAACGAAGGCGAAATACAAAGGATGGTCTTGCGACTGCTAACTCATCGAAGCTTCCCATCAATGCTTGGACTTCTACAACATTTTTCATCGGTGCTTGGATCTCTACTAAGGCTTCTGCTCAACATCGAAACTGAAACGATTCTCTTGCAAACAAAGCACATTCATTGGCTTAAGCGAATTTTTAGGATTTGGAGAACATCATGGAGAAATGGGTGGGTTAAATAAATTTTGAGCCTTATATCCGATGTTTCTTAAACCTTGAACCAAGCCAAGTTACAACATTCAAAAGTCCTAATTGAGGCAAGGTTAACTACGAAAGCATATTAAGCAGGATTTTGTTATACCGACTCCTAAGTTTGTTAAAACTACTTCTAACCACTACACTTCTTCAAGCATTCATTTCCAATCATCCAGTCCTAATTCATAACGGACTTCGATTTCAAAACTTGCATACGCATCGCATTGGAGTTACTTCTCAAAGGGTACAACGTCATCTACGAATATACACTTAGCATCAAAGAGATCTTGAAATTGGTTAATCAAAGGTGATCATTTCTGATAAAGATTCTTGAATGGGGAAACCACGTCCAGAGGGTTTTCCTAAACAGGGGCAAAATTTCAAGGATTACAGGGGCATACAATCAAGGATCCTTTTAACTAGGGGCATTCATCCTAAAGTTCAATCGACTTGGGTCACATCTCGAAGCAATATCAATCAAGGGCATGTCAAACATGGGAGAAATTTAAACTAAATGGATAGAACACTACGGATAACCCTCCATATCCTAGAGATCAAGGGCATGCCCTTCAATCTAAACGTCGAAGCATATGACAAGGTTATTTCCCAGGGCACTTCCCTCATGACTTGGAAATCATAGGCATTTTTTCCCACTAAACATTGGGGCCTTGGATATCAAATGCATAAAGAAAACCTCAAAAGGTTAAAGGTGTGAAGTACCTCAAAGGGTTAAAGACGTGGAGAACTTCGAAAATTCAAAGGCGTGGAGTAATTCAAAGAGTCAAACCAGAGCAAGGCGCACAACAAAAGGAAAAGGCATCCTCACACTTTACAACCTCGAACCAATCTTTCTCCTAACTACGATCTTTAAAGTTCAAAAAAACAGGTATTGGGAAATCGCGCTAGCATCCCACAACCTTACAACATTAAGCGAACTATATACGCTTTGGTTATCAACAACCTATCATTGAAGCATCTTGCAAATACATATAAATCATGCATCACATACATTATACCACACCTTTTTAGGTAGTCTTCTTTAAGACATTCTAAGAACATTTCTAGGTAGTCTCCTTTAAGACAATCATCGTCATTTCCAAGAACCTTTTTTAGGTAGTCTTCTTCAAGACATTCTTTTTCTAAGTACCTTTTAGGGTAGTCTTCTCCAAGACATTCTTTTTCTAAGTACCTTTTCAGGTAGTCTTCTCCAAGACATTCTTTTTCTAAATACCTTTTCAGGTAGTCTTCTTTAAGACAGTTTGTCATCCTTTTCAGGAACCTCTCCAGGTAGTCTTCTTTAAGACATTCTAAGAACCTTTTTAGGTGGCCTTTTTCTAAGACATCCATTATCCTTTCCAAGAACCTTTGTAGGTAGTCTTTTTAATACATATCTTTCAGCCTTTCTAGGCAGTCTTCTTTAAGACATTCCTTATACTTCGCTCAGAACCTTTTCAGGTAGTCTTCTTTAAGACAAATTACGTCCTTTGCTAAGAACCTTTTCAGGTAGTCTTCTTTAGGACAGATGTTCATATCCATTCCAAAAACCTTTTCAGGTAGTCTTATATAAGACATTATTTCGTTCCACTCATTACATCAACCAACATATGCATGAGCATAAGCATTATCCCATACATCAAAACAGCCAAGTCATTACTCTGGTGCTAAACCACATTGTCGACATGCCTCCCAGTAACCTTACCGATGCCAGTAACCCTACTGAGATATTTTTCCCAATCACCTGATTGATGCTTTCCGGTAACCTTACCGATGCCAGTAACCTTACTGAGTGTTTATTCTCCAATCACCAGATCGAGGCACCCCGGTAACCTTACCGATGATAGCAACCTTGTTGTTCATTTCACTCATAAACATATACATACGCACTAGCATATACATATCATCTAGCGCATTCACATATTACAAAAAGCCCAGTTCCAACCCTCGTGTTATGATAGGTGTGTTTTCCGACCCACGAGTCGCGAGTTTCCAACCCTAGTGTTGTGATAGGTGTGTTCTCCGACCCTCGAGTCGTGAATATCCGACCCTCGAGTCATGAGTTTCTGAACATATCGTTTCCTTCCGACCCGCGAGTCGTAAAACATTTGACATGCTATTGTCTCCGACCCACGAGTCGTAAAACATTTGACATGCTTTTTTCTCTGATCCGCGAGTCGTAAAACATTTGACGTGCTATTTTCTCCGACCCGCGAGTCGTAAAACTTTTGACGTGCTATTTTCTCCGACCCACGAGTCTCGAGTCTCTAAACAAGTGATGTTTCCCAACTGCTATTCCCAATTTTGATGACAAGGAAGTGGTCCTCACCACAAAACTTGTTTCCCAACTGCTATTCCCAATTTTGATGACAAGGAAGTAGTCATCACCACAAAACTTGTTTCCCAACTGCTATTCCCAATTTTGACGACAAGGAAGTGGTCCTCACCACAAAACTTGTTTCCCAACTGCTATTCCCAATTTTGACGACAAGGAAGTGGTCCTCACCACAAAACTTGTTTCCCAACTTCTATTCCCAATTTTGACGACAAGGAAGTGGGCCACACCATAAACTTGTTTCCCAACTATGATGGCAAGGAGGTATGGCCGCCCGCGACAACTTACTAGAGCTAGTAAGTGGGCCACACCACAAACTTGTTTCCCAACTACGATGGCAAGGAGGTATGGCCGCCCACGACGACTTACTAGAGCTAGTAAGTGGGCCACACCACAAACTTGTTTCCAACTACGATAGGGAGTAGGTATACCGACCGCGACGACTTACTAGGCTATAGTAAGTGGGTTATCTACGAACTTCAAACCCTTGCTAGCACCATAGCAAGGTAAACTCCTCCTACACAGCATTCATCACGTTAGTCCCTTGGCAGTGATCTCCTTCAAATCATCTCGCTGATTAACATCACGTTAGTCCCCTGGCAATGATATAAAGGTAAGTCTCTTTGCAAATAGGGATTTATTTTCCCTGATCACAAGGTTTCTCAAACAGTTCTTCAATTGGGTTTATCACGTTAGTCCCTCGGCAGTGATCTTCTTCAAAATTTCATCAATAACAGACAAGGTTCTATTTTTCTTTTCCAAAGTTACTAACTTCAACTAACATAACTAACAATCATGCATCATTCAATTGCATATCTCATTCATACATAATGCATATACATACATCGCTCTCATTTATTTTGAGAAGCTCACTGCATCATACATCGCATGCATCATGCCATTGCATAAAATTCAGGTTGCCTTTTTAGGACGTGCTACGATCAAAACACAGTGGTTCCGTTCAAAAGCATATGCTTCACACTCTAAAAGAAGAGGGGTATTTACCTTGGATGGCATCTTTAAAGCCCATCTCCCATAGAACTTTTTCCGACAAATGCAAGTTTCAGGGCATTCTCAGTGTTCAATCATCTTCTACCTTTAGATCACGATAGGCAGACGTGCCTATCTGACTCTTCAGGTTTAAGAAGATTGAACAGGGGCAGCTGTCATACCCCAAAATTTGCCCTCTTATATTCAATCAAAGGTCCCTCAGTTGCCCAAGAGCACTCATGGTTCTATTAGACATAGTTCCCCCTAATCCAAGATCTAAAAAACTAGGGTTTGCATTTTATCAAAGGATTTTGAATCTCCAAGGCCTCAAATGGATCTCAAGGTCCCTCATATGTCTCAAGGCGCCTCCATGTCAAAATTCAAGCTTCAATTCTAAGGATTGCTCCCTCAATGGCTCAGATGATCAATAATCGACTATGTTAACTTAAAAGTCAACTATAGTCAAAATACAGTCAAACTTCGAGAGTTTTGATCAACATCAAGTATGTGAGGTTATATCCATCATTTGATCAAATATTGATCATGATCCATTAATAAAAACTCAGAAATGAATAAATACAAATGTTCAAATTAGGGTTTTTTATAGGAAAAGTCAACTCAACTTTGAATGGTCATAACTTCCACATGGAGTATCATAAATTTCTCACTCAAAGCCTATTTCGAAGGAAATTGAGTCCTCTGTAACTTTGCCTCTCACATGCCAAGGCCAGAAATGCACCATTTGAGCGATATGGTACAAAAGATTATAGGTCCTTTTCAAAGGTCAACCGAAAGCAGTTTTTTGTCAAAGGGCATATCATCAAGATAAAATCTCCAAATGAAAAATATGTTCCAAAGTGGCCTATAGAGGACATCTTGAGGTTTCCAAAAAGTCCTAGAACTCTTTCATATCTTAAAAATTGAGAGAGATATGCCTTGTCAAAGTTGGGCGATTTTGAAGGAAATATGTGAAACAAAAGTGGTTCAAAATGATTATTTTTGCAAATGGGCCTATCTTATTATGACCCAAACTTGACTATAAGGTTACTAGGAACCTCCAAATCCAAGGCCACGACCATGTTGATTTTTATTATAATTTTGGTGAATTTTTATTCATTTAAAACTTAGTTTAAATCATATAAATGAAAAAATATGAAAGGATTTGATGTGATTATATTTTCCACTTAATTCCAATCATCCAATATACCAAAATATGGTTCAATTTCGGGCAAGGAATGATTAGAAAGAAGAGAATCAAATTTGGACTAATTTTACAAAGAATTAAAAGTGATTTTTAATCAAAACTCAATCTCTTGATTCAAAGAGATTTGGATCAATATTGTTAACCTAATTCCCTCTAATATATATAAGGGATTCGTGCTAGTATAGAGGGGGATTGGAATTGAGGATTTGCAGCCACAAACCCGAGCAGAAGCTTCAAATTTTTCTCAAAAAATACAAAATCGTTCTTGCCATTGTAGGGGGTTTCAAAGGATTTTAAACATTGCTACATGTTCCTTGGACATTCCTGAAACTTTTCCAATTACTCCCAGTCCACGCCGCGTCCGAATCATGCTCCTAGAACTCGCGGTTTATGTGTTTTCTTTTTTTGATTTCGATTCCATACATTTATGTGATTTAAATTGTGTTTGTTCATATACTCTGGATCGTGAAGAAGCTTAGATGCTTTCTGTGCCACTTAATTGAAGTTCAGTTGCAGGTTAAAGGAATCACCATTGCTAGGGTTCCTAAGCTCCAATTTGGGGATATTAAGTTAGAGGCAAAATTATCCCAAATTGATGATACCGCTGCATTCAGAGGCCGATTTCCAGTCAGACCGTATATCGCTTTGAGGTTTATATCGCGTGTGTTGAGATTTGGTTGGTTGCAGGGCTTTGGCTAGGACGGAAACACAGCAAAGTCGTGGCTAATTCGTGGTAAAAAACAAGGTCCTGAGGAAGACGACGAAGAGCTTTGGCGTGCTGGGTATTTGAATCACGTTTGAAAATTATGTTTTGTATATTATTCTTGGTTAATGATTTAGTTAACAGCGAATAATAAATGGCTGAGTGGCAAAGGGATACACCTATCACAATCCAGTCAGGGGTTCGATCCCCGCGTGCTGGGTGCTATTATTCTTTATTTTTTCACATTTAATAAGTCTGTAGATTCCACGCGCGCTGCCTGAAGGTATCCACCGTGCACTCTCGACCAGTGGCCATAGGATCATACCAACAGTCAGATCCAACGCTTATCAGGATGGAGGCGCACCATGCATGTCCAAAGTCTCACCACACAGGATTGGATCCAGGTTTCTTTTATGTTTTTTATATTATTTGTTATGTATTTATTTAGTTATTTAGGTTAAATATTTATTTAGTTATACTTAATTTAATTAATTTGTTAATTAGGGTTAGAACATAAATTAGGATTAAAAATATGATTATTTTAGAATTATTTTCCCGATTTTTCTCAATGATTCGATTTAATTTGTTTTAACCTTTAATTTATAAAAAATCATAAAACCCTAGAAAGGCTATCAACGTGTTAGGGTTCGCTCAATCTCACTGGCCGGTGGCCAAAGTATTAGGATTAGGGTTTTCTAACCGACTTAGATTTTAGCCAAACAATTTTAGAATTTTATTCGCTTCGATTAAATTAATTGATCGCGGTGGGTAATAATCAATCCTTTAAATAATTAAATACAAATTAAAATAACATTTATTTTGGCTAAATGGTTTTAACCGAAGCTATTGGTTATGATGATTAGCATTTCCCCTTTGTCGAATTCATTATTATTTGTCATCGAATCTATCGATTATGAGGAGTAATGATAATTAAATTATTTAAAATACACACATTTGCTATTCGTGATAATCGAATCTATCGATTATAGTGGTTAGCAATCCTCCCTTCAATCCGTTAGCCATGGTAATCAAACCTATTGATTATCGCAACTAATGGTAACAAATTAAAATCAGGGTTGTACGCCAAACACTGAAAACACTCAAAATTCAACTCTTTAATGCTGCGATCTTCAAAACTACGATAAGGTAATTCAAAATACCTTCGAACTTCGCATTTCAAAAACTACGACAAGGTAACTCAAAATACCTTCATACATTCATAATCAATTCTAAGGCGTACAACCCTGGCCCGAACTACGTTGACTCTGATTCTCCATAAGGAGATACGTAGGCACTTGGTAACAAGGCGAGTCCCCTTCCCTCTAAATCTCATTTTTCCCGATTTTGTTTCCCTTAATTATCAACCCTCGAAAGCATAAAACTTGCCTTAATACTCTTAGCCATAAAACTGTTAACAACCTTAGGAAAGATTTGAGGGTGCCTAACACCTTCCCTCGACCTAATTATAATAATCTTACCCCGATCTCTAAACTGCGTAGGGTTTCCTATTCGCCCTGGTAGAATAGGTGGCGATTCTAAAAGTCTTAATTTTTAGGGCAGGTTGCTACATTTGGCTAAGGACTATTTGGCATTTGTGAATCAAAAACAGAATTTGGGAGAAGAAGGAGAAGGAAACGTGAAACAAGAGGGAAGAAGAGAAATACCCACATCACAACTTCATCTTCAACCTTGCATGCATCTTTGATTCAACCATTTTCATCATCTACTACTGATTTTCGCAGCTGCTACTGCTCCTCTTCAAGGTGAGTCTCATAGATAGAGACCTTGGGGTATTTCATGGGTTTATGCTATTTTAGGGTCAAGGGTTTTGAGAATAAATGCTTTGATGATCCTTACAAATGCATGTTTTACTCCCCATTTTAGTAGTAGTTGGTGTATATGTATGCTTACCATAACTTGTTTGTGATCAATAATGGATGCATGTGGAAATTTGGGACCCCAAATGCGTTTCTGATTTTTTTGAGTGCAGCAGAGTTTGCTGTAGCGAACTTTGGTTCACTATAGCGAACTGAGTAGCGAATAAGTTTGCGAGTTGACTTGATTTATTCGCTGGAGCTCGCTACCGTTCGCTGTAGCGAATCGAGGCTTCACTGGAAGTTCGCTGTAGCGAACTTACCTGTGATGGAGAAAGTTTGCTTCTGTTTGAGTTTGCTGTAGCGAACAGAAGTTCGCTGTAGCGAACTAGTCTAATACAGAACTGGTAATTTTTCCCTCTGTAACACGGTGAACTGACTTTTTATCAATCGAAATGTCGCGGTTAAGCATGAGTCGCCACCGACTTTTATTTTATCCAATTGGAAAGGCAAAAAGAACAGGAAAGGCCTTTAAAAGATTTTGAGTTCGGGGGGTAAGTTATACAAAGGGAAGGTGTAAGGCACCCTTTGTATCCATGGTTATCCATGGGCTCTTAATTGCTTAGCTCACTTTGAAAATGTTTGAATTGTTTGAAAAGTAGTGTATGAATAGAAATTCGGATAAGAACTTTAGCTTGTAAATAAGCGTAGTCTTTTGAAAAGTACTTGAAAATTAGTGGAAAAAGAGTTTGAATTTGATTTTGAATTTGAAATAGAGCAAGCAATTAATAGCAACTACCCTAAGTTTGAAAAAACATTCTTTTAGCTTTTCAGGCGAAAGGATCTATCCATACCATGAGAAGGCAGGAAGTCTTTCAATTGGATGTTTAAGGGTCATCGAGTAATTATCGTTCGCCACAAGACTGTCCCATGCCATAAAGAGGGCAGGTAGTCTAAGGGAAGGATATAATAGTCATTTTTATATCTTTAGGCATCATGCGAGGATACCTTAGCAATTGGGACAATTATTCTGTGTAAGGCAGCTTCGAGGGAGTTTCAATAACTTTGAAGGCAACATTGCTTTAGGTATCCTCGGAATCGAGGGACTTGACTATTTTAAAGGCAACAATGATTAAGGCAACAAGGCAACGATATTAGGCAACAAGGCAACAAGAAGGGTTACCCTAAAGGTGTGTGGGTGCACAATCACGTGGTTCAATTCAGTGGTATTTATCTTGTAAAAATTAGTGATCTATGTTCAGTTCATGATTGCACTCCCTATTTTACTAACCACGCAGTAAAATAAATATTACAGATTAAGTGCCTTCAAGGCCAAACAATACAACCAGTAAACAGTTACATAATAATAGGGGAAGGGGACAATGAAACCAGCGGATCCCTTAATAGGGTTTGACATAAGTACTAATGAACAAAGAAAAATATCAAGGTTTAGGGTTTAGGTTTACCAAACTCGTAGCTTTGGCGACTTGACAAACCTTTAGCTTTGATTGATGAAGGTTGATAGGCAGAGGTTTTGCCTTGAGCATGAAGCATTGACCCTGACCATTAAAGAGTTGGCAAAAGAAAAAGAAAACGGTGAGTGTATGGCTAATTCATTAATTACTCGAGGCAAACCCTATTTTAAAATAATAAAAATAAAAAGACATTAAAATAAATAAAGAAATAAGTAAGAAACTTAGCTTTTTGATCGCCATGGCGAGTAGTCGGAGGATACCCTGATGATGACCCTGAATAACTGCACAAAGAAGAAGGGCGAATTTTAGTGTAGGAATGATCTTCTTAAACCCTGATTAGGGCACAAGTTAACCATGGTTAATAGAATAAATAAAAATCGAATTAATTAATTATTGGTTTTTTAACCTAATTAATTAAATCGGTGAAAATAAAATCTCGATTAAGAAAAACCTAACCCTAATATTTATTTTCATCAATCAATAAAAGTTTGATAATTAACTAAATAATCGAACAATTAAATGGACGTAAATATCTAATTATTTCAAATCAAAATAATCATATTATTAATAAAATGGTAAGTAATTGAAATCTCGAAAAAAAAAACAATAATAAAATTATTATATAAAAAGCTAAATCGTAACAAATAAAAGTAATAAACATATAATAATAATAAACAATAAATAAAAACATTTATGTAGTTAAGAAGAAATAAGACTAAGGAAAATTAGAGTTCTTAGCTTCGATTCAGTGTGCACACAGCCTGGGGATGCATAGTGGACTAGCGTCTTGCTGGGCGTTGGATCTGAATTGAGATAGATCCGATGGCTGCTGCTTGAGGGCGCATCATGGTCACGCGCGAGAGGGGTGTATCGGATCAACTAGCAAACCATAACATAATTTTAGTTAAAAATAAGGGTTGGCCTCAGTGGGGTTCGAACCCTGGTTTTATCCTTCAACAATAGCGCCCTTTGCCAACTGCTCCATCTGTTCATGCTGTTAATGAAATCAACCACGATTATAATATAAGAAATCTAATCAATCACAATTTTGAAAACTCCAGAAACGCGCGCCTGGCAGCCGTCACCTTCGTTTTCAATTTTTTTATTGCCAGGCTTTTACCCACAGACTAAGTCGTTGGTATAGCCTATAGCCATGGATTTCGTGTGTCACTACACACCTGCAACCATCAAATTCATGATACAATCTAAATAAATTCCAATTAAACATACAGATTAACTAAAGGCTACCCTCTGAACGTGATAGGACTATTAATTTCTGCCGATTTTACCTCTATTCAGGATTCCCCAGTTTGGAGTTTATGAACCCTAACAATGGCATAAATCTAAACCTGCACTTAAAACTCAATTAACATGTCCAGAAAGCTTGCAAACTTCAGTATAAGCATGAATATACAATCCAAAGGCGTTAATGATGCGTAAATATACGAAAACGAAAATCAACTTGATGAAGGTAAAACGTGACCTCATACGTGCAATTTGTTGTGCTTTACGTCTGGAACTTGATTTGAACCGCTTCCTCAATCCCCAAGGGTTGCGTTTAGATGCTCAAAGACCTCTTAAACCTTCTGCAATTGCCAAACGAGTTTATGATTCTTTGAAAAAATTTGAAGCTTCGCTTGCCTTCTTCTGTCTGCCCAATCCTCTTTTTTTTCCCTCTTTTGCTGAACGTGTTTTTGCTATATATGAGGACCAAATTAGGGTTAACATGGGCTTGGATCTTTTGTGTTTCAAGAGAGAAAATTTTTGATTAAAAGTCACATGATTTTCTTTCTATTCTTGTCCAATCTTTTCCCATTAATCACCAACGAATTTCCCTTGATTCACATCAATATTAGGCTTAATATTTGATTGGTAAATTAACTAAGATCATATTTTATATAATTATCATTATTCCTTTTATTAAACTTTAAATTATAATGAAATATAATTTAAAAATAAAATAAATAATAATAATAATAATAATAAGGAAACAGATGGAGTTGTGGGCTTCTAATCCTACCATGGACATGTTTAAAAGTTCAAACTTAAGCCCATTATTACAAGATTGGACAATTAGGTTTTCATGCGTTTCTCAAAAAGTAGGCCAACTTATATCAAACATATCTCTCTCAATTTTTATCGTATGAGAGTGTTCTTGAGCTTTGTATCTTGATTTGAATTTGAATAGGAGAAAATGTATGGGCAAATTTTGGGGTATGACAGCTGCCCCTGTTCAATTATCTTAAACCTGAAGATGTAGAGTGGTTTGTGTGCCAGTCGGTATCTGAAGGTGGAAGATGATTGAACACTAGAATACCAAGAAATTTGCCCTATTTGCAGTAGGGACTTTTTGTCGGAGATGGGCTTGTAGATGCCATATGGTAGTTGAAGTTTGAGAAATGTCGTTTGCGCGTTGATCGTGTCATTACCGTTCGTAGTAAATGAATTAGATCTTTTGGAGAGATAATCGTGTCTACATCGTTCGTGATGATAGAATTAGACTCTCTTGTCGTGTCAGCACCGTTCGTAGTAACTGAATTAGACCGTGGACGTCAGTGATCGTGTCTACACCGTTCGTGATGATTAGACCTCTGAAATTTAATCGTGTCAGTACCGTTCGTAGTATCTGAATTAGATCTTCTGTCGTGTCAGTACCGTTCGTAGTAACTGAATTAGACCGTGGACGTCAGTGATCGTGTCTACACCGTTCGTGATGATAGAATTAGACCTCTGAGAGTTGACCGTGTCAGTACCGTTCGTAGTATCTGAATTAGATCTTCTGTCGTGTCAGTACCGTTCGTAGTAGCTGAATTAGACTGGAAAGGTCAGTGATCGTGTCTACACCGTTCGTGGTGATAGAATTAGATCTCTGAGAGTTGACCGTGTCAGTACCGTTCGTAGTATCTGAATTAGATCTTCTGTCGTGTCAGTACCATTCGTAGTAGCTGAATTAGACTGGAAAGGTCAGTGATCGTGTCTACACCGTTCGTGGTGATAGAATTAGATCTCTGAGAGTTGACCGTGTCAGTACCGTTCGTAGTATCTGAATTAGATCTTCTGTCGTGTCAGTACCATTCGTAGTAGCTGAATTAGACTGGAAAGGTCAGTGATCGTGTCTACACCGTTCGTGGTGATAGAATTAGATCTCGGAGAGTTGGAGTTTTCGTTCGTTTGTCTGTACCTGTATTCTGCAAAAGATTAAATTTTATGCAATGTCATGATGCATGGGTCATGTAATGAGCTTCTCAAAATAAATGAGAAACTTTGCATGTCATGCCTGAATTATGAGGTAAGGTATGCAATGTATGAATATGTTTATGCCATATGATATGTGAATATGATTTATGTTGTTTTGACACATCTTGATTGAGAAGGTGGATCTCCATGTCATTGTAATTTTGATGTTTGATCTTATCTTGAAGATGCTCAGCTGGGGATTTATGGTTTCTGCTTGGGGATGATTAATAGTTTGATGTACCCTGATTGGTGATAAAGATATTGATAAATCATGTTGGAGGAGAGCGACAGTGTTGAAGATGTAAACTCTGTTGGGTAGTCATGTCTCTATCGGGAGCGTTTGAAGATATCTTCTTAATGATTACTCTGTGGGGATATGATCTTGTGAACCCGGCTTTGTGGGGAGACATGGGTGAAAGTTGCCCCCAGTATTATAGTAACTACTACTTGATTTAGGACACGTCACTTAAAATGTCAAACTGGACTTGTATAGATTTGCCCCCAGTTAGCAGGAACTTTGGAAAGATTCGCCTTGCGAGGAATTTATAAGATGCGCACTTTAGGAGACATGCCCCCTAGTAATCATATGCCCAATATGATGTCCTATGTTGGTTGAGAAGTAGCTTCAGATTTTTCTTGGATGCGTGCCCCTGATTATTTTGGCATCCTTGAGAAGTTCTCGGAACCTTGACTTGATTGCCCCAGATTGTTTGGACAAATAGTTTGAAACCCACTTGAGGTGTATGCCTTTGATTGTTTGGCTTTTGAGAGATTCTTATAATCTTGACTGGATTGCCCCAGATTGATTGGGCAAAGCATGCCATGCCCCTTGTATACGTAGGATACATTGCTTCTTGGCGTAATCTTGTCTGTCGGGATAACTTTCAGTCATTAGTTGTACCCTGTGCAAGTTCTTTCTGATGCTAACATTTGAAATTATGTAGCAAAATATGTTTAATAATGAATTCATGAGATGCAATGCATACGTTTGTCTTGAGTTTTTAAAAAAAAACATTAAAACAAGAGATGTAAAAACGTGATATTTGTAAAAACATGTTTGTAAAGAACAGGATATCAACTCAGCATTTGTAGTAAACCTTAAGGAGTCGGGATACCTTTTTGGTGACAGTATGCTTTCGAACTAACCATGCTTCAGTTAGGACTTTCAAGGGTTGTAACGCGGCTTGGTTCACGGTTTAAGAAACAAAGGATAATGGCTCAAAATTTGATTGTACCCACCCCTCTTCGTGATGATCTTCAGTCCTAAGCTCAGTTAATTCAACTTACGCATTCAGGTTCCAAGAGACTTTTGGATTTGCACCTTTGATAATGATGATGGTTCACAAGCAGAGAGAACTTTTGAGATGGCAGTCACTTCTTCCTTTTGGTAGTCACAACTTTGAGTTGTTCAAGAATTTATTGACTTCTTTTTTCTTTTCATCTTTTTGATATCCCTAACTTTTGCCTGAACTGTCTATTTTGAGCTTACAGTCAGCGGGATGCCTTGATTTTTTGCCTAAGTTATCTTTTGATTTTTTGAATTAGCAGGCTTTTCTTTGTATATACGTTTTTTCATTTTTTTTTCTTTTTGAAAGATATTGACTGTCTTGTTTGATGATTGACGAACCATCATTGTCTTTTGATTGACATCTCCAACACTTCTTTGATGTGTGCGGATGACTGTTTGTGATTGAAACCTTTGTTGAAAGGTGTACTGAATGATTCTCTTAAAATAGAATGCACAGCCAAATCAACTGAGAACTACCCTGCCCCAGGTTATGATTAAGGGTTCAATTTGCATATGAAAAAAAAACTTCTACACCTTAGGCTCAACGGGGTTGACGAGGGATTAACATCCTTATATCTCCACTGTTAGGAACTGAAACAATGCCTGTACATCGTCAGCATAGTCCGCTCAAAAGCATACTGTATGAGGTTGCGGTATCGTTTTCGTCATCCTCCCTCAAAAGGTATACAACTTTAGCACAAATTGAGTATCACAAAACACATGCAAAGTAAAGATGCAGTTTAGAATGAGCGGTAGCGAAATAATTTATTCAATACAAACATATGCAATGCACTGATGATGATTATTAAAACAGATCATGTCTATCATAATTTGAATGTTTAAACAAACAGAGAAGAAACATGCAAATGAAAGTAGATCTAATGATCCAAAAGTTCATCCGTCGAGATGTCAATCAATCTTGTCATGACTAGGCATAGGAGCGGTGATCACCACAGGGGTTTCAGGAGGGCTGGATTTGATTTCTCCGTCATTGATCAGATCTTGAATCTTATTCTTTAATGTCCAGCAATTGTTTGTGTCATGTCCAGGACTGTTGGAATGGTACGCGCACCTCGCATTGGGTTTATAGTAGGTGTTAGAATTCTTAGGAGCATCCCTCAGAGTAATCAATCTGATTTTCAACAGATGTTGTAATGCTTGAGCCAGCGACATATTGATCTTGGTGAATTGACGCTTAGGTACGTCTGACTTTCTTCGTTGTTGTGGGACTTGGTGTAGAGATTCAGAGTATCCGGGGTTCGAGCTTCTGGAATGTGTATCTGATTGAGAAGACCAGAACGGGTCATGCTTTAGACCATATCTGTAGAGGAGTGTCAGAACGGGTCATGCTTTAGACCATATCTGTAGAGGAGTGTCAGAACGAGTCATACATTAGACCGTATCTGAGGAGGAATATCAGAACGAGCCATACATTAGACTATATCTGTTGAGGAATATCAGAACGAGCCATACATTAGACTATATCTGTTGAGGAATATCAGAACGAGCCATACATTAGACTATATCTGTTGAGGAATAGCAGAACGAGTCGTACGTTAGACCATATCTGTTGGAATGTCAGAACGAGTCATACATTGGACTATATCTGTTGAAGGATATCAGAACGAGTTATTCATTAAACCATATCTGAAGGGGAATGTCAGAACGAATCATACATTAGACCATATCTGATGAATAATGCCAGAACGAGTCATACATTAGACCATATCTGACTGAAGATACCGGAACGGGTCATACATTGGACCATATCTGATAGGAAATATCGGAACGGGTCGCACATTAGACCATATCTGATAGAGAATGCTTGCTTGTTAGAGTCGATGAGTTATTTGACGAAGTTTTGGAATGTAAAAGGGCTTGTCAGAATGAATCTCCAGCTCGATTATATCTGAGAGGAATGATTGTCGAGGCGGAACCTGAAAACAAAGTTAGAAATATGCGATGTCATGAATGAGAATGCAATGTTTTCAAGGATCTTTAGGAGTTAAGTTAGCAACATTGGAAAGTGATTTGGTCGCATTTTTGTTTGAAGAATTCTGACTCTTGTCTTTGAACATCCTTCTTTGAGAATCAAGCTCACCATATCGAGTGGGTCATCGCCTCTGATTCGGGATACTTTTAAATTTGAAGATACATGGCTAGAGGAAAATAAATCCTCTTGCCCCTTGATAGGTGCGATGTCTTTGAATTGGAAGGGACGTGGCCAGAGGAAAATAAATCATCTTGCCCCTGGATAGGAATTCAGTCCTTGATAAGAGTACTTGAAATTGTGCGTTATAAATCCCTAAGATCCTTGAAAGGGTTAGTTAATTATGTTATGCTTATGATGTCATGATGTCATGATGTTATGTGAATGCAGTGCATCAAGCAAAGCGTAAGATAATAAGGGTAAACAAGTCTTTTAGTAAAACCTGCAGGGAAACAAAGGTTAGTAGTAAACACAAACAAACCACACAAGTCACACAATTTTGGCTTAAGGCTTGCATGGAGTCTGATCAGGTGTCCTTCCCAAGGGTATTTCTATGGATAAGGATATTACAGCAACGGGTTCTACCAAGTGACTCAGAATTGTCAGCCCCTCTAAAGCACCCTCGAACATGATACATACATACCATGCAATGATACTTTGAGAAAGAACCTATCTGAGTTGTAGTATCGGGTAGCGACTATGCTCTTAACATACATCAAGAGTGGTCCCCCCACTACGTTCCTAAAAGTCAGGATGGGTTAAAGGTTACTAACGGTCCTTGAGCTCCGACTCACCCACAGGTATCCACACGAACCTCCCTCATACAAGAGAAGCATGTAAACACCTATAGAGGCCTAACTCAAGCGTGAACTTTCATATTGACCAATCCCAAGCATACACAAGGGAGGTCGCCATGACTATGCCACTCTTATCTTAAGGTGCACTCGAATCCGGGTATAGGATTCATCTTCCATTCAATACCCAAAACAACCTTGAAAAGTAAAGCAAGCAAAGCAAACATTAAGTGATCCTAAACTTTAAGGTAACCCCTCTTTTATTCGAAAGCGTCCCCAGCAGAGTCGCCAGTTCTGTAACACGGTGAACTGACTTTTTATCAATCGAAATGTCGCGGTTAAGCATGAGTCGCCACCGACTTTTATTTTATCCAATTGGAAAGGCAAAAAGAACAGGAAAGGCCTTTAAAAGATTTTGAGTTCGGGGGGTAAGTTATACAAAGGGAAGGTGTAAGGCACCCTTTGTATCCATGGTTATCCATGGGCTCTTAATTGCTTAGCTCACTTTGAAAATGTTTGAATTGTTTGAAAAGTAGTGTATGAATAGAAATTCGGATAAGAACTTTAGCTTGTAAATAAGCGTAGTCTTTTGAAAAGTACTTGAAAATTAGTGGAAAAAGAGTTTGAATTTGATTTTGAATTTGAAATAGAGCAAGCAATTAATAGCAACTACCCTAAGTTTGAAAAAACATTCTTTTAGCTTTTCAGGCGAAAGGATCTATCCATACCATGAGAAGGCAGGAAGTCTTTCAATTGGATGTTTAAGGGTCATCGAGTAATTATCGTTCGCCACAAGACTGTCCCATGCCATAAAGAGGGCAGGTAGTCTAAGGGAAGGATATAATAGTCATTTTTATATCTTTAGGCATCATGCGAGGATACCTTAGCAATTGGGACAATTATTCTGTGTAAGGCAGCTTCGAGGGAGTTTCAATAACTTTGAAGGCAACATTGCTTTAGGTATCCTCGGAATCGAGGGACTTGACTATTTTAAAGGCAACAATGATTAAGGCAACAAGGCAACGATATTAGGCAACAAGGCAACAAGAAGGGTTACCCTAAAGGTGTGTGGGTGCACAATCACGTGGTTCAATTCAGTGGTATTTATCTTGTAAAAATTAGTGATCTATGTTCAGTTCATGATTGCACTCCCTATTTTACTAACCACGCAGTAAAATAAATATTACAGATTAAGTGCCTTCAAGGCCAAACAATACAACCAGTAAACAGTTACATAATAATAGGGGAAGGGGACAATGAAACCAGCGGATCCCTTAATAGGGTTTGACATAAGTACTAATGAACAAAGAAAAATATCAAGGTTTAGGGTTTAGGTTTACCAAACTCGTAGCTTTGGCGACTTGACAAACTTGACAAACCTTTAGCTTTGATTGATGAAGGTTGATAGGCAGAGGTTTTGCCTTGAGCATGAAGCATTGACCCTGACCATTAAAGAGTTGGCAAAAGAAAAAGAAAACGGTGAGTGTATGGCTAATTCATTAATTACTCGAGGCAAACCCTATTTTAAAATAATAAAAATAAAAAGACATTAAAATAAATAAAGAAATAAGTAAGAAACTTAGCTTTTTGATCGCCATGGCGAGTAGTCGGAGGATACCCTGATGATGACCCTGAATAACTGCACAAAGAAGAAGGGCGAATTTTAGTGTAGGAATGATCTTCTTAAACCCTGATTAGGGCACAAGTTAACCATGGTTAATAGAATAAATAAAAATCGAATTAATTAATTATTGGTTTTTTAACCTAATTAATTAAATCGGTGAAAATAAAATCTCGATTAAGAAAAACCTAACCCTAATATTTATTTTCATCAATCAATAAAAGTTTGATAATTAACTAAATAATCGAACAATTAAATGGACGTAAATATCTAATTATTTCAAATCAAAATAATCATATTATTAATAAAATGGTAAGTAATTGAAATCTCGAAAAAAAAAACAATAATAAAATTATTATATAAAAAGCTAAATCGTAACAAATAAAAGTAATAAACATATAATAATAATAAACAATAAATAAAAACATTTATGTAGTTAAGAAGAAATAAGACTAAGGAAAATTAGAGTTCTTAGCTTCGATTCAGTGTGCACACAGCCTGGGGATGCATAGTGGACTAGCGTCTTGCTGGGCGTTGGATCTGAATTGAGATAGATCCGATGGCTGCTGCTTGAGGGCGCATCATGGTCACGCGCGAGAGGGGTGTATCGGATCAACTAGCAAACCATAACATAATTTTAGTTAAAAATAAGGGTTGGCCTCAGTGGGGTTCGAACCCTGGTTTTATCCTTCAACAATAGCGCCCTTTGCCAACTGCTCCATCTGTTCATGCTGTTAATGAAATCAACCACGATTATAATATAAGAAATCTAATCAATCACAATTTTGAAAACTCCAGAAACGCGCGCCTGGCAGCCGTCACCTTCGTTTTCAATTTTTTTATTGCCAGGCTTTTACCCACAGACTAAGTCGTTGGTATAGCCTATAGCCATGGATTTCGTGTGTCACTACACACCTGCAACCATCAAATTCATGATACAATCTAAATAAATTCCAATTAAACATACAGATTAACTAAAGGCTACCCTCTGAACGTGATAGGACTATTAATTTCTGCCGATTTTACCTCTATTCAGGATTCCCCAGTTTGGAGTTTATGAACCCTAACAATGGCATAAATCTAAACCTGCACTTAAAACTCAATTAACATGTCCAGAAAGCTTGCAAACTTCAGTATAAGCATGAATATACAATCCAAAGGCGTTAATGATGCGTAAATATACGAAAACGAAAATCAACTTGATGAAGGTAAAACGTGACCTCATACGTGCAATTTGTTGTGCTTTACGTCTGGAACTTGATTTGAACCGCTTCCTCAATCCCCAAGGGTTGCGTTTAGATGCTCAAAGACCTCTTAAACCTTCTGCAATTGCCAAACGAGTTTATGATTCTTTGAAAAAATTTGAAGCTTCGCTTGCCTTCTTCTGTCTGCCCAATCCTCTTTTTTTTCCCTCTTTTGCTGAACGTGTTTTTGCTATATATGAGGACCAAATTAGGGTTAACATGGGCTTGGATCTTTTGTGTTTCAAGAGAGAAAATTTTTGATTAAAAGTCACATGATTTTCTTTCTATTCTTGTCCAATCTTTTCCCATTAATCACCAACGAATTTCCCTTGATTCACATCAATATTAGGCTTAATATTTGATTGGTAAATTAACTAAGATCATATTTTATATAATTATCATTATTCCTTTTATTAAACTTTAAATTATAATGAAATATAATTTAAAAATAAAATAAATAATAATAATAATAATAATAAGGAAACAGATGGAGTTGTGGGCTTCTAATCCTACCATGGACATGTTTAAAAGTTCAAACTTAAGCCCATTATTACAAGATTGGACAATTAGGTTTTCATGCGTTTCTCAAAAAGTAGGCCAACTTATATCAAACATATCTCTCTCAATTTTTATCGTATGAGAGTGTTCTTGAGCTTTGTATCTTGATTTGAATTTGAATAGGAGAAAATGTATGGGCAAATTTTGGGGTATGACACCCTCTGAGTGTAGTTTCGTTCCAAAACGAGAATCAAAAGCCTCTTGTTTGAGATGAGAATTTTCATGGAAATGTCAGACTAAATACATGTGCCAATGATGATTAAATGCATGATCATACTTTGAATATATCTTTGATTTCGTGTTTGATGGATTGTGAATCACACGTAATGCCATGTATGAAAATGCCTTGTTCCTGTCTGTTTTGGTTGATCATTCAGGTCTGTTTGGGTTGTGTGGCTCTTGGAGCATGATTGTTATGTATGCTTGAATCGGAGTATACTTAAGCTACTAGGTGGTAAGGCCTGTTTATGGACTTAGTTCCATCATTTACCATTGTGGTGTGAAGGTGAGGGTCTTGAATGGCGTTTCCCACCTTGATGTGACACACATGCGTGCTCGGTATGTTTATGCACCTGAGCTACCATTGCAATATGAAGGTAAGGGTCTTGAAAAGCGTTTCCCACCTTGATGTAACTGTAGCAACCTGCCCTAAAAATTTATATTTAGAGTCGCCACCTATTCTGGAGGGCGAATAGGAAACCCTACGCAGTATAGAGATCAGGGTAAGATACTATATTCAGGTCGAGGGAAGGTGTTAGGCACCCTCAACCCTTTCCTAAAGGTTAACATTGCAAAGATAAGGGTTATGGCAAAACATAAAGAAAGGTGACAAACAGTTAATAGGGTTAAAGACATGATTAATATTTGGGGGAAGGGGACTCGCCTTGTTGCCAAGTGCCTACGTATCTCCTTATGGAGAATCAGAGTCAACGTAGTTCGGGATCAGGGTTGTACGCCTTAGAATTAGTATGAGGTTGTTTGTAATTGTTTGGAGGCTTTTTGAATGGCCTATCGCAGTTTTGAATAAGGATAAAAATCCGTAGTTTGATTTGAAGTGTTTTGAATGTTTTGGGCGTACAACCCTGATTTTAATTTGTTACCGTTAGTTGCAATAATCAATAGGTTTGATTACCATGGCTAACGGATTTAAGGGAGGATTGCTAACCACTATAATCGATAGATTGATTATCGCGAATAGCAAATGTGCGTATTTTGATTATCGTTACTCCTCATAATCGATAGATTCGATTACAAATAATAACGAGTTATGATAAAGGGAAAATGCTAATCATCGTAACCAATAGCTTTGGTTAAAACCATTTAGCAGAATAAATTATTTTAATTTTATAGGATTTGATTAAAGAATTAAATAATTACTTGATTATTACCCACCGCGATCAATTGATTTAATCGAAGCGAATAATAAATTAAATCCTAATGTCTTTGGCCAAATGGCCAGTGAGATTCGGCAAACCCTAATGTATTGGTAACTTTTATAGGGTTTTTGTGATTTATAATAATTAAGATTAAAATTAATTAGATAATTAAGTCGAATAATCGGGGAAGATAATCGGGATGAAATCCTAATATTAACTTAATATAATTATATAAATAATACTAATTAAATAAATTAATTAAATCAAACATATTAGTTTATTTTTAATCTAAATAGATAAAAGTAAATACAAAAATATAAAAAAAACCTGGCTTGGATTGCATGTGACTGGGTTGAGTATCCATGGCATGCACCTTCATCTTTCCGAACGTTAGATCAGAATTGTAGAAGATCCAATGGCAGGACGCCGAAGGTGCATCGTACGCATAGGCTTACCTAAAGCACTGGATCTGAAGGTAGAAACCTTGTTAAAAATAAGTGGACAGGCTGGGGTTCGAACCCACGACTTGTATGACCATACATCTGCCTATTTGCAAACTAAGCTGCGCATATGTAATGTTAAGTAACCACAGAAAATTAAATATATATGAAACGCCTGGGGATTCGTGGAAAGTCAAAAAGCTCATCAGCCTGGGCCCACGCTTCCTGTACGCGCCAATCAACAAGAGAGGTGAATAGTTGGTCTCGTTGACTGTCCAATTAGAAACGGTGAGAGAATTGAGTTTGGTCCACCAACCAATCAAAGCGCTATAGAGGGCCACGCGTGCAAGTTCATGAACCAGATTACTGTTCACCTTCTTCCTTCTTTTTTTTAAACCCAGAATTTGCTACGGGTTACCCTCGATTCTGCTACGAGTTCATCATGCCGTTTCCGTAGCTAATCCTGCAAGAATCAAAACCTACACAAACGCATGTAAACGAACGCGAGTGGTGCCCAGATCACCTAAACGTGGCCTTACGAACACGATGGCGCTGTTATTTCGCTCTGATATGGCCTGAGTCGTGAACATGAAAGATGAGATCTTTCTTGCCCTAACAATGGTGTATTTCGGTCTAGCCCTTAAAACCCCATGAAACCGATTCTAAGCTCTTCCATACGTCCTCAGGAACTCATCAATATCGTTATTTTCAATTAATACGTACTAAGAATCAAGATTCGATTAACAGAAAAGACACAAACGAGACGAGTTCATACCTGGGGTCACACGACGTGTTATCCTTATATTTAGATCCGGACTTACTCTTTGTTATCCCAGAAATTGATTGGAACGAAGAAAGAGTCTTGAAAGCGATTGAAGAGGCTACCACAGTTTTCTCCTATCCTTGAGTATTTTTTCTTTTGAAAACCCTAGTCCTCCCCTTCTCTTTTCGTCCCCCCTTAGTGGCTGCCCCTATTTTATGTATATATATGAATCATTTAGGTTAAAAATATGAGAGTTTGAATCAAGCTTTGAATGAGAAAATATTATTTGATTTTCTTGAACCAAAAGTTTCTATTTTTGAACTTAATCTATTACATGCACTTTTCAATTCTTTCTTGGCCCTTGGATCAAGCTAAGATCTGATTAAATCAAAGAAAAAAATTAGAACATAAAATCATATAATTGTTCCATGATTTTATTTGATTCTTAAATGATTAAAAAAATCATGTAAATAAAATAATATTGCAAAAATAGTAATATTTGGCCAAGGAACTCTTATGGGCCCTAAATCACGTGGTTAAGTCAACCGTTGTGGCCCATGTGAGAAATAATCAAGATTGCTCAATATTGACTTCGTGTACTTTCTCCAAAAATTGGTCAACTTCAACGATTCACAGCTCTCTTAATTTTTATCATTTTGGGATGTTCTTGGACTTTTTTGAAAGCTCAAAGAGTCCTATAAATGACCTTTTTGGTTTCATCTCCATTGAATTTTCTATGCTCAAGTTATTGGAGATGCAATGAAGAACCTTTGATTGACTATAGGAGGGCAAATTTTGGGGTATGACAGCTGCCCCTGTTCAATCTTCTTAAACCTGAAGAGTCAGATAGGCACGTCTGCCTGTCGTGATCTAAAGGTAGAAGATGATTGGACACTGAAATGCCCTGAAATTTGCCTTTATTGGGAAAGAATTCCGCGGGAGATGGGCTTATAGATGCCACCCAAGGTGAATACCACTCTTTCTTCTTCTTCTTCTTTTTTTTTTTTTTTTTTGGAGCAGATGCTCTCTCTCTTTTTTTTTTTTTTGAGGAGCTACGCATTTAGATCGTAGCGTGGCCTAAAAAGGCAATTTTAACTTTATGCAATGTTTATGATGCATGCGATGCATGATGCAGTGTGCTTCTCAAAATAAATGAGAGCCAGGTATGTATATGCGTGATGTATGAATGAAGTATGTTAGTTGAAATGATGCATGATGGTTAGTTATGTTAATCGGAGTATGTTAGTAATTCTGAAAAGAAAGATATCACCTTTGATTGTTATGGGTGATGTTTTGGACGGTATCACTGCCGAGGGACTAACGTGATAAACCCAGTTGAGGAATCGTTTGAAAAATCTTGTGTGCTTGGAAAAGCTCCTAGAAAGGATGGAATACGTCTTGAAGAAGACTTCCTGGAAAGGTTCCTGAAAAGGAATAGCGAGGACCTTCTGTTGATTGTGTAATTGGCTTGCTATGGCCAGCAAGCCTCCGCAGTTTGTGAACCCCTCACTTACCATAGTGCTGGTAAGCTACTCGCAGTTTGTGAATTTCTCACTTACCATAGTGCTGGTAAGCTACTCGCAGTTTGTGGATTTCTCACTTACCATAGTGCTGGTAAGTGTCGCTACCGCGAAAATTAACAGAGTCGCCACTAACATATTTATCCTGAAAAGGAAGGGAATGCCAGCAAACCACAAAATAAAACAACGGTCTCACGACCAGAGAAAAAGGGTAAGGGAGTCGGTTACGCGAGGGGAAGGTATTAGCACCCCTCGCGCCCATCGTACTCGATGGTATCCACGCCTGTGTCTAAATCTATGGGTGTGTAACAAATCTATGCTAATCTGGACTAAAATGAATGCAGAATGTAGGGAAAAGAAAGGATTGTGCTCGCACGGGCCCTACCCCGCTGCCTACGTATCTGTTTTGCAGAATCAGAGCTACCGTAGCTCGGCTAACTAGTTTCTATTTGTTTTTGTGTTTTTTAGGTGAACAAGTTACATTCACACTCCGCTGCTCGACCTTTGGAGGCTTACGCTTGGGAATGGAGCGGAAATAACAAGCTCTTAAGAAAAGAAAATCAAAGAGTGTGGTTTGTGTTTTAAAGAATGCATGAGGAAGACCTAAGCTAAGGGGGAAAGCTTGCTACCTAATGTTATCATACAAAGGGTACAAGTCTAAACTAAACTAGCAACCTATGAGAAACGGGGAAGCACACAATAATCACACAAACGAGCATCCACTCGTAAAGCAAACAAACCAACGGTACTGACCGAATGATAGAAAAGCGGTCCCGCCATAGCCAAGGGGAGCAGCTCAACCCAAGTCAACCAAGCATTAGACCTCGCGAAAATGATCGGGCCATAGACAAGAGGGCGGACCCCTCTCAGCAACCAAGCCGTCACAGATCGTAAAGGAAAACGGTGCGTGCGTACACCGAGCATCAACGTCGAGCGACGCGAGCTATAAGAAAGGCGGGGGTCCGATTGCATGAACCCTTTACCTGACATACTCGATAACAAGATCTTTTGCACGTTCGGAAGCAAGCAACGCGAGGCGTGCGCATACCAAACAGACTCGATGAGACTAGGCGGGGGTTGATTACGAACCCTTGACCGCATGCCTTCCATGAGGACTTAACGGAGTGCCATATAGGACTTATTACACCGTGACTCCCTGCCGCAAAGCACAAATGTAAACACACCAACAAAAACAGAGCCTCTTTCGAGGGCTTGGCCAGATGCATGTCTAAGTACTACTTCTCATGTTATAGGATGATGCGAGAAAACGGTAAAAGGGACAGGAGACAATACCGAACGGATAGCAAATCCGCAATGAGCTAGCAGGCATAAACAGAGAAGAAACTTCACGTAATCTAACATCCATCAAAGCCAGGAGTCCAGCATAAGCATCAAAGCGATGCGGTGTGAAAATAAATCACAACCGCTATGTAGTGCGTATCAAACACAACCACATAAGCAACCTGCAAGAGAAACACAATCCAGACAATACAGGAATATACATCTCAATGAATGAGAGATCAGGTGAATCGCATCGGTAATAAGTTCGTGTCCCACAAATAAAGTGGAACACAACGCATATCAATCGCACCGGAAGCGAATTCGTGTCCCACAAATAAAGTGGAACACGAAGTAAGTCGAATCGCAATCGAAGGCTCTCTCGAAGTACCTCGCACATCTCAACAACCAAATCAGTAATAACAAGGAGGCATGCACCCGCCATAGAAAATAATAGAAATTAAATTCTAAGTAAATTCTAAAATAAAATCTAACAAGATTAAATTGTTTTTTATGGCATTTTTATCTAAGAATCAACGGAACAAAACTATATACAAGACAATTAAATTCTAATGAGCAAAATGTATTACTTGTTTTTATTCATTTTTTATCAATGCGAGAAAGCTAATCAAACATCATATTTTTTTCATGGCATTTCCAAAGAATTAGAACTAAACTATGTAACGAAACAAATAAATTCTAACAAAAGAACATATTGCGTGTTTTTTATTATTCTTTTTTATCAAGCAAAAATCTAACAAAACAATTGATTTTATATGTTTTTATTACATGAAAGAAATAGGAAACAAAACTAGTTAAAACAACTAATTCTAACATGAATTAATAATGAAACAGAGGGGTTTAATGTGAAAACAGGTGGTGCAGGGAGCAAGTCAGGCGCTACAGCCCAAAGAATTGGCCCATCAGAGTGTGTTTTGTTTATTCAGATTTTTCTGGCCAAAAACCATGGTGTACACGGGCTGTTAGGGAGGTGTGGCTAGCATTTCGTGTGGCAGGCCCATGGAGTATGATCCAACAACAGTTTATTTTCAGATTTTTTTGTATGTCATTCCAGTTAATGAAACAATTAAAACTCGGATTAATCAATTAATGGCAATCATTCATACTAAGTCATTCAGATCTCCTTCATTTCAAATTCCACTTAATTCTAATTAATCAAATTAAGCATAAAAGGGAATTAGGGTTACATTACATGTGACGTTCAGACTTGTTCTTCTTCCCCTCTCCTCATCGTGACCGGCGCCGGAGTTCAATTTCTCTTCTCCGATCTCTCCCTGCCGTAGGAACATCGTCCAACCAACATCTCTCTCTCGACTTTCAACTCGTCTCTCTCGCCTTTGAATTTCACTCTCGATCTCTCTGCTTCTCGCATCCTCAGTCTCGGATTCAATGAGCTCAACGGCGCAGAACCTTAGGCACTTCCCTGAAAATCCTTGTTCTCGTCGTAGATGCTGATGGAGAATAGTCACCGATTGCGTTGAAGTCATCGTTGGTGAAGTGGAATGATTAGGGAATTTTGAAGATTCGTATTAAATGTGATCGTGAAAGTGAAAATTTGCACGCGGTGTATTTGTCGAAGAAAACAAAGATGCAAATCGGTGATTGAGGCTGTGGAGGCGGTTCGATGATGAAGTTTTCAGGTTTTGATTCTCTTCCTTCTTGAATTCTTGTTGCGTTTTTGTTTCATTGATTTCGTTCCATTGAAGCTGATGAAGGTGATGTTTGTGAAGAATTTGATGAAGATCGAGGCGTGGTTCGAGGGTGATGATGAACGCTGAATGTGATGTTTGCGGAGTCGTTGATAACGTCACTGAGAAGATTGAAGACATACGAGGGAGATCGAAGATTGATTACAATTTCCCTTTTTCGATTTTCTTGCAGATTGAAAGCTTTTGATTGAAGTTTCTTGAAGAAATGTACAGGGAGAATGAAGATTCGTGGATGAAGAGAGAAGATTGGAGATTGAATCCAGAAGTTTTGTCACGTTTCTGTTAGAGTTTTCTGGAGAATTTAGATGAAGAACGATGGTGGTGAAAGATGAGAGACGAGAAGGTTTCTGTGATTCTCTTGCAGGTTGAATATTGGCGATTGAAGGAGAATATGAAGATGATTATGGTGGTGATTCACGGTTGAGAATCCAGAGAGAATGTTCAAGATTGAAGGTGATTGATTCTGTTCAATTGGTGATGAAGGTGGAGTCGAGAGGATTCGAGAAGTTTGTTACGTTTTTTTTGTGGAATTCTGTTAGAGCTCTTTTTCTGTTATGAATCCCTCTCCTCTGGAAAAACGATTCAAGCCTTTTAGTTATGTGTATTTTTTCTTTTTTCGGTTATGCAGGTTCACGAAGCATAAGACACCTCATGGCGTTCTTGCACATGGAAAGTTTGAAGGTTCAAGAAATCGACCATTAGCATAGCAAAAGGAATTTTAGGATCACCTGACTATTTTTTGACTCAATTTTTGTAATCTTTTTTGGTAATCTGAATGGAACTATAATTTGGGCTTTTTGTATGGACAAACATGAATTCTTGTAATATCACTTGGGCTTCTGATTTGTGATGGGCTTTGTACTGAATATAATGATGATTTTTTTTATCTTGTAGATCGTATTCCAAACAAACCAAAATGAACTAATCTTCCATCTTAGCATACTTCAAAGAACCTTGATCTAATCCTTGAATTATAAGGAACTCAAAATATCACTTGAATGAACTTCACTTCAACGAAATCCTAACTCAACCAATGAATCAAATTATTCGCATTAGAAACGACAAATAACAACCTTGACCGCCATTTCACTTCTCTATGCCAAGATTCCATTCGAACTCCAAATCAACATAACAATCCCGCCCTAAGGAATCCTTGGAGAAGATAATGATCGAAGCACATAAGAACATCTCGACATGAAGTCCAATGAATCTCAGTTGAATTAACAATTGCAAGCACCTTATAAGAAACTCTTTATTATTTTTCTTGATTTTTAAGCGACGAAATAAACGTCCTTGATAACTTATAGCACAGAGAAAGAGGGCAAATTTTGGGGTGCAACAGCTGCCCCTATTCAAACTTCTTGAACCTGACGAGTGAGAAAGGAAAGTTTCGAACCGTTGAGGTGGAAGGAGATTGAATACCAGAATGAACTCGAAAATTTGCGCTCTTGATCAACAGAAGATTCCATCTTCCAATAAGAAGGAATATACCACCCCGCAAGCAGGGAGAAAAAACTTCAATTGACCTGGATAATTAAATAAGCTCCAACTCGCGATAAGGAGGAACGGGCAACCCCATTGCTGAGGGAAAAACTTCAATTGATCTGGGCACCAAGAGAAGGTCGACATCTTCGGTTGATCTGTGTATCAAAGCGAAATAGACGTCTTTGGCCGATCTGAATATCGGAAATAAGAATGTCTTCAACTGATCTGGGGACATCAGGACTGAGCAGACATGTCTTCTTCTGACGAAAATAAATCGTCAGGTGGGTGGATATCCTCAACTGATCGGAACCATCAGGAATGTGTCTTCTACTGATCTGGGGACATCAGGAAGAAAATGGATATCCTCAACCGATCTGGGGGCATCGGGAATTTTAAAGAATGCTTTCAACTGATCTGGGGACATCAGGACTGAGCAAGCAAGTCTTCTTCCGACGAAAATAAATCGTCAGGTGGGTGGAAGTCCTCAACTGATCGGAAACATCAGGATTGTGCCTTCTACTGATCTGGGGGCATCAGGAAGAAAATGGACCTCCTCAACCGATCTGGGGGCATCGGGAATCAAGATTGTCTTCAACTGATCTGGGGACATCAGGACTGAGCAGACATATCTTCTTCTGAACGAACTAAATCGTCAGGGAATGGATATTTCCGACTGATCTGGGGCATCAGAGGGCTTGCTCCTTCGGAAGATCTTAGAGATCCGGAGGCGGTTCTTTCAACTGAACTGAATTTCAGGATAAGAACAAATATCCTCAACCGATCTGGGGACATCGGGAATAGGAGTGTCTTCAACTGACCTGGCGATATCAGGAATAATAGACAGTCCTCTTCTGATGAAATAAATCATCAGGAGATATCTCCGACTGATCTGAGGCATCAGTGGGCTAGCTCCTTAGGAAGATCTTGGGAGATCCGGAGGCGGTTCCTTCAACTAATCTGGATATTAGGATAGGAACAGATATCTTCAACCGATCTGGGGACATCGGGAATAAGCATGACTTTCATCTGGTCTGACAATATCAGGGAGAGGGAGACAAACTTCTTCTGATTTAGACATCAGGATAAGTGCCTGTAATGATTAGGCGAATTGCTCTCTAGGAGGCATTTGTATCTTGATAACTTTCCTGCAGAAAGAAACAGATATGATATGATTTATGCATGATGCATGTATGAATGCGTATGGAATAACGTTTCCGAGAAGGAAGGCGCTATACGCTTTTGAGAATGTTATGTGAATGATGCATGATTCGGACGCTGCTTGGGGAAACAACGGAAGAGCACTGAATTGCTGAAGAAGTCCTAGAGAGATTATGGAACTCTGCGGGGAGGACAAGATGAGTGACCAGAAGTCACAAACTGCGAGCTGACAAAGATGGATCGGAAATTTACTGGAGATGATCAAATCTAGACGTGAGCTCTGCTTGGGGAATGAATCCTGCTTGAGGATATGACCATCCCAATTAACTGCTTGGGGGGAAACCCTGACAACTTCACGGGAGAAGCAAATTCTCGACACCCTGGGGATGTGGAGATAAGACAAGTTATGGAGACAACTCTGATGGGGAGTGACCAACTTGCTCGTGTAGGACGCACTCCGCTGGGGAAATCCTTGAAGGATACAGATTCTGCTGAGGATGCATGTGAATCTTTGCTGAGGAAAGAAAACTCAGTGGGGAAGATGAATACTTATGCAAAGCGAGCTGCTGAGTATATGAGAGATCCGCTGGGGATAAGGAACTTAGCATAAGAACCTTTTGTTTAGGCAACTCCACTGGGGAATAAGATGACTCTCCTGGGGAAAACAGGTCCATCTGATGGAGAGAGAAGCGCTCTACTGGGGAAAGAGAGGCATTCGGGCAAGGAACCTCATTAAGAGCTTGCTAGGGAATCACATACCATTCAATCATGATTCAACTGGGGAGAAGACATTCCACCGGGAATAAGGCTTCTGAAGCACGAAGAATGCATCAAGATGTGCTTCACTGAGGAAATGAGAATCTTGGAACAAAGAAGACCTCATCTGAATGCACTCAGCTGGGGAATTAGAATCTTTCACTCGGCTAGATCCGCCGATGTGCTGACATGGTGTACTCGAAAGGATGTACCTGTGAGATAAACAGATAAGAATGCCCCAGGATATGGCATGACGTCACAGGGTTTCCTCACATGGAAGAGGATAGTGATGCTCACCCACAATGGGCAAATGCAAGAGCAAACAGATTATCAGACATCTGAGCCTTGAAACTTTCCATAAAGGCAATGGATTCACGAGTTAACAAGCAAGCAGTGATTGGAACATCAAACAAGTATTGGCCGGAGCATCAAACATGCATTGGTTCTCCAAGAGAATGCCACCAGGAAGTGGGCTTAAGGGGTCAAGCAAGTGTTGACTTCAAAGGGACCAAACATGCATTGGATTTCACAGAATTCTGCAGATTCACATTGGTTGTAAAGATGCCAACAAGTATTGGACTTTCAGCTTCTAACTGCTGAGGATGACGACCCTGACGGTTCTCAAGTTCATAAGTTGTTTAGCTCACACCTGAACTTTAAACTGAATACCTCCTGATGAGGAAAGAATGCCACTGCATAGTGTTTTGCCCCAGCCTTAAGGACCTTCTTGAGATTCGTGCTATCATAGCCAACTTGCCCCAGTAGCATGACTTTGAAAACGTGCCCCTACATGGCCTGTGTTGGAGGTAGCTTCAGCTACGCTTTGGTGAATGCCCCTGATTGCTTAGCATTTTGAGAGATTCTTCGAATCTTGACCTGGTTGCCTCAGATTGACTGAAAACTTACTTGATAGAGTAATCAAACGCTTTTGTTCCCCTAAGGGTGATCAAACATGAGATATTGATGCCTCTGCGCAACGAAGTACTGAAGACAATTTGTCCTTCGGGAGGATAAAACTTTTCATCTGAAGTTCATGATGGAAACCTTCTTGATGTCAAGAACTTGTTCATATGCAAAGAATGTTTATCATGAGAAATATAATTCTAATGCAAAGAGTATGTTTGTCTTGAAGTTTAAAGAAACTTTATGAAAGGATGTCGTAACATCGAGTTTTTACGAAATAAAGAAAAGATGGTGTGATACCAACTCAAACGTTTAGCGGATCTCCTAGGAGTCAGTTTACTGTATTCTCATGTATAGCATGCCTTCGAATTAACCATGCTTCAATTAGGACTTTTCAGGGTTGTAACGTGGTCAGGTTCACGGTTTGAGAAAAAAAGGATTTTTAGGCTCAAAATATTTGGTGCCCACCCCCTTCATGATGTTCTCCAATCCTATGTTCAGTTAACTCGACACGAGCCTTCATCTTTAAAGAGGAGTATGGAAATGATTGAGGAATCAATGAGGCGTTCGGACACGGCAGTCACTTTACCTTTTGTTTTTGGTGTCTGATCACACGACTTTGTTCTTTTGATGAGGATCCTTATTTTGTAATCCTTGTTTTTCACTTTTGCTTTGCTTTTTTTTGTTTCCCTAACTTTTGCCTGGACAAATTCTTTTGAATTTTGATTTGGATGTCCAGCGGGATGCCCTAACTTTTGCCTAAGTCACATGCTTTCAACTTGTTGACTTAGCGGGATTTTTTTTCATTCTTTCTTCCCTTTTTTTTTGAACAAGTCGTGTGATTCTGAATCTCGGATTTGTTGGAAGTGATTGTGACTGCCCGAGTCATTGATTGATGAAGAATTACCATTGTGGTATCGTCATATCTTGACCTCTTGATGTGAGGGATAAACCACAACGACTTTGATTGGTCTCGACCTCCTGATGTGAGGGATAAATTTGATGTCTCAACCTCCTGAGGTGAGGGATAACCGTTGTGGATTTGACTTTCCCCAACCTTTTGAAAGATAGCCATTATTGTATCCTTAGATGTGTGCTTCTGATGAATTTCAAACACTCGATCAGGTTAACTGAATACTACCCTGCCCCAGGGTTAAAATAAGGGTTTTTTCTGCATAGAAAAGAAACTCCCACTTCGAAGGCTCAGAGGGGGTTATCGAGGGTCTATCTCCCTTATATCTCCAGTGTTTGGGGATTTGAAACAATGCCTGTACATCATCAACAGGGTTCTACTCAAAAGCATACCATTTGAGGTTCTTGGTATTATGTTCATCATTCTCCCTTTGGAGTTATCATGCTTTGTTAACAAGAGTTAGATATCACAAAAAGCATAGAAAAACATATAAGAGCAAAAGCGAATGGATTTTTTCAAGACAAACATATCCAATGCATTATGATTATAGTTCAAAAATAAACAAGTTTTGCATGCAAACAGAATTGACAAAACAAGAAAGCTTAAACATGAACATGCATGATGATTCAGGAGTTGTCAAAGTTGAGGAGATCCTCTCTGTATGGACCTATTGCTTCAGAAGATCCAGCGAGATAGAGGAGAATTTCAATTCTGGCCTTCAGGTGCGAATGTGATAACCTTTGAGTCAATCAGGTCTTGAACCTTTTCTTTGAATGACTTTCAGTCTTCAATCGGATAACCAAATGCCCCATAGTGGAAAACACACCAAGCACTACGTCAAAACACTTTAGACCACTTCCTGGATGAAGATTTCGGCAAAGTCATACAATAGTTGCAAGTGTCCAGCTTTTAGGGATTTGAGCCATGCAAGTGGTGCACAAACTCAAGATACAAGGCGTCTTGCTTATCCCTCGGTCGGGAGCCCCAAATATAGCGATTGGAGTTTGTTAATGTTTTAGGGATTTGAGCTGCCAATGATGTGAACTCAAGAACACGGAGTCTTGCTTATCCCTCGGTCGGGAGCCCTAAACATGGCTGCTGAAACAGTAATCACCATCATGAATCGAGGAAACTTTGTATTATTATCGGCGAACAACAATAACCTCTGACACTTGGCTGTCAAAGTCATGACTTGGAACACACAATAGTTGTTACGAAGGAAACCTCTGGCAGTACCAATTGCAAGTGATTATCATGAGTTACTCCTCGAGGAAGAACAAACATTCTAATTGCAGCAGATGAAATGGGATTGACCGATAGGAACCATTATGAGTAAACTCAAACATCTCTGTATTGAGCAAGTCCTGGACTCTTTGTACCTTAACACCTTGTAAGGCTTGACATTATGATCAGGTACCCGAGAATGGAAAACACCAAGTATTGTCATCAAAACCAGGAGAGCTATCTGTAGTGAGAAAGACCCAAAGCAACTAATCTTAACCGATTGAAATTCCATCAAGCAGGGAAGCAACTGAACACCAGGCATTAGGATTACATCGGCTTGTTACTCATACTCTTTCCGTCTCGGTTGACAAGAAAATGACTATTGACAAGGAAACTCCAAGATGAGCAGGTGACTCAGGATGTGAAGCAGAACCTTGAGAATAAGAGGTGTCTATATGAGCCACTTTTGATTACTGATTGGCAGAAGATTCTGGCGAAGTCACACGGAATTTGTAAGTGCTTTTAGGGATTCGAGCAATGCAAATGGTGCAATACTCAAGATAGACAATGTCTTGCTTATCCCTCGTGCGGGAGCCCCAAGCAACTTCAGAGACTTATAGATACTAACATCATAACCAGGTGCCCCAGAATAGAACTCACACCTAGGTTCATCATCATCAAGCATAGAATCTGTAAACAACCACATAGTACAGAGCTTAACCAGTTGCAAATAAAGCAAGCTTGGAAGCAAGTGAGCATAAGACAAGTCTTCAACAAGAACCTCAACTGAGCTTTCTTCTTGGTCACCCCACAAAGTTGTTTCATGACTCATCTTTGAACACACAATAAGAACAAATCAAGTCCCTGAGTATGGTGAGAGTACCAAGTCTGAATAAGAAATCCTCAATCCTGAACACCTGTTATGCATGAAATATATGAGATGCATGATATGAATGCAATGCCATGTTCATTCAATTTCCAAGGAATTCTCGTGTTATAATTTTTTTAGCAAGCAAAAGATGGAAGAGCTCAACACGAGGCTTAAAGATATGATTCCTTTGAAATGGAAGGAACATGTATGCTAGTTATTTTTTGTACATCATTTTTTGGAAAGTAAACATGCAATGATGCAAAGTGGTGGGACTTTTGATGCCTCCCACCAGACAAGTCTGGATTTCCTCAAAGTTACACGGCCCAGGTTCAAAGATTCGGCACCAATTCGGAACTCCCCGTAGATCACGGGACACAATCAATAGAATCAAAACCATAGTTACCATCACGGAAATGGAACCACTCGAACAAGAACCAAAGTAACCCTCGAACAAGAACCAATAGTACACTCGAACGAGAACAGCGGTAACCCTCGATCAAGAACCAAAGTCACCATCAATGTACCTGTTAAGCAATGATTGATTCCCGCCCCACTCACGGGTAAATCTAGGCCAGGGTAGGTCAAAAAGCCAACAGAGGATCGAATGTAGGCGTTATCATACGATATTGCCTCATTCCACCAAGCTCTGCCCGTGGATACGTGATCAGATCAATCAGGCATACGCCTTCTGTCCGTCACGGCCACTCTAGTCCTAGTTCCTAAGGTATCACTCATAGCCTGGGTATTGAGCCTTTTACCTCTTGAAACACCCACCCAACAGACAGAAATCCAGAAAGTCCAGAATATGATGCAGAAAAGTAAAAGCGCACATAGAATGCAATGCAAACAGTCAAATATGCAAAGCATTAAAACACCCAAAGATAAACACACAAGCGCTAGGATCGACTCGCTGAGTCCGGACCAGCAACAGGTCAAGACGTCCCCAGCAGAGTCGCCAGCTGTCGCTACCGCGAAAATTAACAGAGTCGCCACTAACATATTTATCCTGAAAAGGAAGGGAATGCCAGCAAACCACAAAATAAAACAACGGTCTCACGACCAGAGAAAAAGGGTAAGGGAGTCGGTTACGCGAGGGGAAGGTATTAGCACCCCTCGCGCCCATCGTACTCGATGGTATCCACGCCTGTGTCTAAATCTATGGGTGTGTAACAAATCTATGCTAATCTGGACTAAAATGAATGCAGAATGTAGGGAAAAGAAAGGATTGTGCTCGCACGGGCCCTACCCCGCTGCCTACGTATCTGTTTTGCAGAATCAGAGCTACCGTAGCTCGGCTAACTAGTTTCTATTTGTTTTTGTGTTTTTTAGGTGAACAAGTTACATTCACACTCCGCTGCTCGACCTTTGGAGGCTTACGCTTGGGAATGGAGCGGAAATAACAAGCTCTTAAGAAAAGAAAATCAAAGAGTGTGGTTTGTGTTTTAAAGAATGCATGAGGAAGACCTAAGCTAAGGGGGAAAGCTTGCTACCTAATGTTATCATACAAAGGGTACAAGTCTAAACTAAACTAGCAACCTATGAGAAACGGGGAAGCACACAATAATCACACAAACGAGCATCCACTCGTAAAGCAAACAAACCAACGGTACTGACCGAATGATAGAAAAGCGGTCCCGCCATAGCCAAGGGGAGCAGCTCAACCCAAGTCAACCAAGCATTAGACCTCGCGAAAATGATCGGGCCATAGACAAGAGGGCGGACCCCTCTCAGCAACCAAGCCGTCACAGATCGTAAAGGAAAACGGTGCGTGCGTACACCGAGCATCAACGTCGAGCGACGCGAGCTATAAGAAAGGCGGGGGTCCGATTGCATGAACCCTTTACCTGACATACTCGATAACAAGATCTTTTGCACGTTCGGAAGCAAGCAACGCGAGGCGTGCGCATACCAAACAGACTCGATGAGACTAGGCGGGGGTTGATTACGAACCCTTGACCGCATGCCTTCCATGAGGACTTAACGGAGTGCCATATAGGACTTATTACACCGTGACTCCCTGCCGCAAAGCACAAATGTAAACACACCAACAAAAACAGAGCCTCTTTCGAGGGCTTGGCCAGATGCATGTCTAAGTACTACTTCTCATGTTATAGGATGATGCGAGAAAACGGTAAAAGGGACAGGAGACAATACCGAACGGATAGCAAATCCGCAATGAGCTAGCAGGCATAAACAGAGAAGAAACTTCACGTAATCTAACATCCATCAAAGCCAGGAGTCCAGCATAAGCATCAAAGCGATGCGGTGTGAAAATAAATCACAACCGCTATGTAGTGCGTATCAAACACAACCACATAAGCAACCTGCAAGAGAAACACAATCCAGACAATACAGGAATATACATCTCAATGAATGAGAGATCAGGTGAATCGCATCGGTAATAAGTTCGTGTCCCACAAATAAAGTGGAACACAACGCATATCAATCGCACCGGAAGCGAATTCGTGTCCCACAAATAAAGTGGAACACGAAGTAAGTCGAATCGCAATCGAAGGCTCTCTCGAAGTACCTCGCACATCTCAACAACCAAATCAGTAATAACAAGGAGGCATGCACCCGCCATAGAAAATAATAGAAATTAAATTCTAAGTAAATTCTAAAATAAAATCTAACAAGATTAAATTGTTTTTTATGGCATTTTTATCTAAGAATCAACGGAACAAAACTATATACAAGACAATTAAATTCTAATGAGCAAAATGTATTACTTGTTTTTATTCATTTTTTATCAATGCGAGAAAGCTAATCAAACATCATATTTTTTTCATGGCATTTCCAAAGAATTAGAACTAAACTATGTAACGAAACAAATAAATTCTAACAAAAGAACATATTGCGTGTTTTTTATTATTCTTTTTTATCAAGCAAAAATCTAACAAAACAATTGATTTTATATGTTTTTATTACATGAAAGAAATAGGAAACAAAACTAGTTAAAACAACTAATTCTAACATGAATTAATAATGAAACAGAGGGGTTTAATGTGAAAACAGGTGGTGCAGGGAGCAAGTCAGGCGCTACAGCCCAAAGAATTGGCCCATCAGAGTGTGTTTTGTTTATTCAGATTTTTCTGGCCAAAAACCATGGTGTACACGGGCTGTTAGGGAGGTGTGGCTAGCATTTCGTGTGGCAGGCCCATGGAGTATGATCCAACAACAGTTTATTTTCAGATTTTTTTGTATGTCATTCCAGTTAATGAAACAATTAAAACTCGGATTAATCAATTAATGGCAATCATTCATACTAAGTCATTCAGATCTCCTTCATTTCAAATTCCACTTAATTCTAATTAATCAAATTAAGCATAAAAGGGAATTAGGGTTACATTACATGTGACGTTCAGACTTGTTCTTCTTCCCCTCTCCTCATCGTGACCGGCGCCGGAGTTCAATTTCTCTTCTCCGATCTCTCCCTGCCGTAGGAACATCGTCCAACCAACATCTCTCTCTCGACTTTCAACTCGTCTCTCTCGCCTTTGAATTTCACTCTCGATCTCTCTGCTTCTCGCATCCTCAGTCTCGGATTCAATGAGCTCAACGGCGCAGAACCTTAGGCACTTCCCTGAAAATCCTTGTTCTCGTCGTAGATGCTGATGGAGAATAGTCACCGATTGCGTTGAAGTCATCGTTGGTGAAGTGGAATGATTAGGGAATTTTGAAGATTCGTATTAAATGTGATCGTGAAAGTGAAAATTTGCACGCGGTGTATTTGTCGAAGAAAACAAAGATGCAAATCGGTGATTGAGGCTGTGGAGGCGGTTCGATGATGAAGTTTTCAGGTTTTGATTCTCTTCCTTCTTGAATTCTTGTTGCGTTTTTGTTTCATTGATTTCGTTCCATTGAAGCTGATGAAGGTGATGTTTGTGAAGAATTTGATGAAGATCGAGGCGTGGTTCGAGGGTGATGATGAACGCTGAATGTGATGTTTGCGGAGTCGTTGATAACGTCACTGAGAAGATTGAAGACATACGAGGGAGATCGAAGATTGATTACAATTTCCCTTTTTCGATTTTCTTGCAGATTGAAAGCTTTTGATTGAAGTTTCTTGAAGAAATGTACAGGGAGAATGAAGATTCGTGGATGAAGAGAGAAGATTGGAGATTGAATCCAGAAGTTTTGTCACGTTTCTGTTAGAGTTTTCTGGAGAATTTAGATGAAGAACGATGGTGGTGAAAGATGAGAGACGAGAAGGTTTCTGTGATTCTCTTGCAGGTTGAATATTGGCGATTGAAGGAGAATATGAAGATGATTATGGTGGTGATTCACGGTTGAGAATCCAGAGAGAAGGTTCAAGATTGAAGGTGATTGATTCTGTTCAATTGGTGATGAAGGTGGAGTCGAGAGGATTCGAGAAGTTTGTTACGTTTTTTTTGTGGAATTCTGTTAGAGCTCTTTTTCTGTTATGAATCCCTCTCCTCTGGAAAAACGATTCAAGCCTTTTAGTTATGTGTATTTTTTCTTTTTTCGGTTATGCAGGTTCACGAAGCATAAGACACCTCATGGCGTTCTTGCACATGGAAAGTTTGAAGGTTCAAGAAATCGACCATTAGCATAGCAAAAGGAATTTTAGGATCACCTGACTATTTTTTGACTCAATTTTTGTAATCTTTTTTGGTAATCTGAATGGAACTATAATTTGGGCTTTTTGTATGGACAAACATGAATTCTTGTAATATCACTTGGGCTTCTGATTTGTGATGGGCTTTGTACTGAATATAATGATGATTTTTTTTATCTTGTAGATCGTATTCCAAACAAACCAAAATGAACTAATCTTCCATCTTAGCATACTTCAAAGAACCTTGATCTAATCCTTGAATTATAAGGAACTCAAAATATCACTTGAATGAACTTCACTTCAACGAAATCCTAACTCAACCAATGAATCAAATTATTCGCATTAGAAACGACAAATAACAACCTTGACCGCCATTTCACTTCTCTATGCCAAGATTCCATTCGAACTCCAAATCAACATAACAATCCCGCCCTAAGGAATCCTTGGAGAAGATAATGATCGAAGCACATAAGAACATCTCGACATGAAGTCCAATGAATCTCAGTTGAATTAACAATTGCAAGCACCTTATAAGAAACTCTTTATTATTTTTCTTGATTTTTAAGCGACGAAATAAACGTCCTTGATAACTTATAGCACAGAGAAAGAGGGCAAATTTTGGGGTGCAACAGTAAGCTACTCGTATTTTGTGAATTTCTCACTTACCACAGTGCTGGTAAGCTACTCGCAGTTTGTATCTCTCACTTACCATAGTTCTGGCAAGCTACGTCGCAGTTTGTATCTCTCACTTACCGTAGTGCTGATAAGCTACTTGCGGTTTGTATCTCTCACTTACCATAGTGCTGGTAAGCTACTCGCAGTTTATATTTCTCACTTACCATAGTGCTGGTAAGCTACTCGCGGTTTGTATCTCTCACTTACCATAGTGCTGGTAAGCTACTCGCGGTTTGTGTCTCTCACTTACCATAGTGCTGGTAAGCTACTCGCAGTTTATATCTCTCACTTACCATAGTGCTAGTAAGCTACTCGCAGTTTATATCTCTCACTTACCATAGTGCTAGTAAGCTACTCGCAGTTTGTATCTCTCACTTACCATAGTTCTGGTAAGCTACTCGCAGTTTGTATCTCTCACTTACTATAGTTCTAGTAAGCTACTCGCAGTTTGTGGACCCCAATAGGATTGCTTGCTATAGTTCTAGCAAGTTCACCTGCACCAATAGGATCATCTGTCCTAGTTCGGACAATTCACTTGCACCAAAGGAATTACCTGCCATAGTTCTGACAAGCGTACCTGCATAAGAGTGATCGCCTGCTATAGTTCTAGCAAACTTACCTGCATGGAAAAGATTCACCTGTTCGGAGACTCACGACTCGAGGGTCGGAGAAAATACACCAATCACAACACGAGGGTTGGAAACTAGGCTTTTGTAGTATGATTTGAATTTTGATGTAATAGTGAGACGGGAACTGATTACCAGACGGGAACTGGGTTTAATGATGGTTTGGACTGCCAATAGAAATTGGGATTTTTGTGATGTGTAAATGCGCTAGATGATATGCGTATGCTAATGCGTATGTATGTATGCTAATGATGATGCAATCCCGAGATTTTATCTCCTTAAACCCATTAAGCTTGTTTACTCCATGCTTGCACTTATACCCTGACTATGCTTATGATGGCTTTGTAATGTTTATGTATGCTTATGCGTATGTTTGGTTGACGTAATGAGTGGAACGAAGTAATGTCTTCTGTAAGATTACCTGAAAAGGTCTTTTTGGAATGGAAGTGAATGTTTGTCTTAAAGAAGACTATCTGAAATGATTTTTCGACATGGTAGCAATTTGTCTTAGAGAAGACCACCTGTAAAGGCTCTTAGCGTAGATAGAAATTTGTCTTAAAGAAGATTACTTGAAAAAGTTCTTAGCAAGGGATGAAGAATGTCTTTAAAGATGACTACCTGAAAAGGTTGAAAGATGTCTTAAAGAAGACTACCTGAAGAGGTTCTTGAGAGGGATGACGAATTGTTTTTTTTTTTGAAAGGGACTACCTGAAAAGGTGCTTAGGACAAGAATGTCTCGAAGAAGGCTACCTGAAAAGGTGCTTAGAAAAGTAATGTCTTAAAGAAGACTATCTAAAGAGGTTCTTGGAAATGGTGATAATTTGTCTTGCATAAGACAGCTTGAAGAAACTCCTAGAAAGGATCGTGAGATTCGTCTTAAAGAAGACCACATAAAGAGTTACGGTGTAATGTATCAGCCAATATATGCAATGCATGATTTGTATGTATTTGTATGATGCTCCAATGGTAGGTTGTTGATAACCAAAGCGTATATAGCTTGCTGGAGTTGCAGGTTTGTTTGATAAGGTGGGGTGTGATGCTAGCGCGATTTCCCAATACCTGTTTTGTTTGAACTTTGAAGATCGTAGTTAGGAGAAAGATTTGTTCGATGTTGTAAGGTGCGAGAACGCCTTTTTCCTTTTGTTGTGCGCCTTGCCCCAGTTTGATGATTTTTTTTTAGAAGTACCCCACGCCTTTAAACTTTGGAGGTTCTCCACACTTTTAACCTTTGAATTGTTTGCCTTATGGATTTGATATCCAATGCCCCAGTGTTCAGTGGAGAAGGTGCCTATGATCTCCAAGTTATGAGGGAAGTGCCCCGAGGAATAACCTCGTCGGATGCTTTGCCGTTTAGATTAAAGGGTGTGCCCTTGGTTTCCATGATATGGAGGACTATCCATAGTGTGTTATCCTTCTGAATTTGAATTCTTCCCATGTTTGACATGCCCCTGTTTGAGATTGCTTTGAGATGTGCCCCAAGTCGAGTGAACCTTAGGAAGACTGCCCCTAGTTAATAGGATGTTCGATTGTATGCCCCTGTGCTCCTTGAAATTTTTGCCCCTGTTTAGGAGAACCCCCTAGATGTGGTTCCCCCGACTCCAGGGTCTTTATTAGAAATGATCACCTTTGATTAACCCATTTCGAGATTTCCTCGATGCTAAGTGTATACTCGTAGATGGTGTTGTACTTTTTGAGACGTAGCTCCAATGGAATGCGTATGCAAGTTTTGAAATCGAAGTCCGTTATGAATTAGGACTGGATGGTTTTGAAAAGAATGCTTGAAGAAGCGTAGTGATTAGAAGTAGTTTTAACAAACATAGGAGTCAGTATAACAAATCCTGCTTAACATGCTTTCATGGTTAACCTTGCCTCAATTAGGACTTTTAAATGTTGTAACTTGGCCTGGTTCATGTTTTAAGAAACAATGGATATAAGGCTCAAAATTTATTTAACCCACCCCTTTCTCCTTGATGTTCTCCAGATCCTAAAATTCGCCTAATTCAATGAATGCGCTTTGTTTGTAAGAGAATCGTTTTTTTTTTTTATGTTTAAGCAAAAGCCTTAGTAGAGATCCAAGCATTGATGATTTAGCAGTCACAAGTTTATCCTTTGTATTTCACCTTTGTTTTTTATCCCTTATTTTTGCATGAACCAACTCTTTTGAGTTTGGTCCATCGGGATGCCCTCATTTTTGCCTAAGTCATTTTTTGTTTCCTTTCATGGAATTTTTGTTTTGACTTAGCGGGCGTTTTTCTTTTGAAAGCTCCTTTTGAGATATTGATTTTTTTTTGGATATTGAATACTGTGACTGCCATGTCGATTTTGATTTGTAAGCTTCGCCTTTGATACTTCCTTGATCTTGAATGATGTAATGAGGAAGAAGATTGTTGTGAATGTTATCTCCATTACTTCCTCAACCTTTGATGAATGCGATGAAGAAAATGTGCTCGAACCTTTGCTTTGCTTGATGCTTGAATCCTTGCTCGGATTGACTGATTCTCTTGACAACCAAAACACACCATTGAATTAATCGAAATCTACCCATACCCCTGGTTAAAATCAAGGTTTTTTGAAAAAAAGTAAAAGCAAACTCCAACTCCTGGCTCGAAGGGGTGACGAGGGATTAACATTCTTATCTCTCCACTGTTTGGGAATTGAAACAATGCCTGTACATCCTCGGTTCGGTCTTACCTCGAAAGCATATGTTTAGCTGGACTTAGTCATTTGTATTCGTCATTCTCCCTCAAGTTTGTTAATATTCTAAAAATAGAAGTGTGCGACTAGAAAGTCGTAGTAGTGTGCGAATGAATCGACTCCAAAACCTGCATGGTCATCCCATTAGAATTGTTAATTCGAAGGTACAACTTTTATCTTGAGTGACACTTAGCGATCGTAGAGGTTGAAGTTTTGAGCATGATAGACACATATTGACCCTAGGGATAATCTCCTTTGTAGACCCATCGACTTGGTTTTACTCCTTAGTTAATGAACTTGTAGAAGTGAGGGTAATCTCGGATTCTCCTCGGACATATCAAACCTGTCGGGAATGAACTGTTAGCGGTGGGTTTTCGTCGTACCGGAACTTCATGAGTCTGCTTTGACTGAACCTCTTTTGATTTTCATAAGGATAGTATCACACCATTCGTAACCTTTAGAATTTGTAGATTCATAAGGAGGACCTATGACCTTTTCGCCCCTTGGTGTGGGGTTAACACACGTCGCCTTCTCTCCATCGTATTCACGCATCTTTGTTCAGGATTTTGCCCCAGTTGGACTAATCCTTTCCCCCAGGTTATCGTGGAGCGTCCTTGAAAGTTTGATATGTTCTAAGATGAACCCCTTATGACTAGATACCCCTTGAGTGTATCTATGAGGGAACTTCTTTGTTGAACTAATCCTTGCTCGATGATAACCTTTATTGTATTTATGATCCTGTTATGACAAGGCATGGACATGCGGAAGGCGTGGTGAAAGACATCCTCTCTTTCCTTTGTAGGACCAAGATCATTCTCAATTCTTTCCTTTCTCCATAGTCTATGATCCTTTTGATTTTTTTTGGCGAGTTTCGGGAAACCGGCTAGCATGGTAAGCTTGGGTGCGGGCGAGGATGCGAATTGCAAATGTGAATGTAGATGCAAATGTATGTCAATGCAAATGCATGCGTAAGCGAGAGACTCCTTGTATTGTAACTCCGTGTATGCAATGCAGACGTGTAACATATGATCCTAGGGATAGCCTTAAAGGCGACACTTAGACCCTCCTGGAATCTTCGCAGGATAAATGTTATAACACGCTAAGGGAAATCCCTTGGATTCGAGAGTATGCAGAAGATAGCGGCTAGTGACCATTCAAGATAGTCCCTAAATCTCATGGCCATCGAGAGGCCAATCAACGTGTACCAATGAATTTGTCCCTCGTGGGAAGGTTCTCTATGCGGAACACAACCTATCTAAGGACGATATGGACGAAGAGAAATCCCTACAGGCTAGGGATGTGATGTGTAAATGGAGATCCAAACCCTACAAGTTAGAGGGTGCGCGGGAATGAGCATGGAGTGACCGTTCAGGACAGTCACTAGCTTTCATAGCCATCGAGAGGCCAATCGAACGCATGCTAGTGAAGTTGTCCTTCGGGGAAGGACGCGTCGTTGTGAAAACGCACGAGTGTGAAAGAAAATCCCTATAGGCTAGGGAGTACGTAGGAGTAAGCACGGGGTGACCGTTTAAGACAGTCACTGAATCGCATGGCCATCGAGAGGCCAATTGACGTGTGTTAATGGAAATGTCCTTCGGGGAAGGACACGCAGTTGTATATACAAGGATATAAAAGTAAAATCCCTACAGGTTAGGGAGTGCGTAGATGGTGATGTCCTTCGTGGGAAAGACATGATCTTTAGGAATTTGTGTCCCTACAGGCTAGGGACCACTTAGGAGTACCTGCAAAATGGCAATGCATAGATATTCGAAGTATATATGTTGCAAACACATAATAAGCACATAAACACAAAAGTCCTAGGTTCATAGGTTTGACGTAACGGCTCTAGGGAGCCTACCCTTTTTTTTGGGAGTGTTCTAGAAGGTCTCATGGGGTCGTTCGTAGCCTCCGAGACTTTTTGTCTCTTCAGATTTTAGAACAACTCATTTTATCCATGAGGTTCGAATTTTTGGGGTAGGTTCTCGGAGAGATCAGCCAAGTATCCAGTCCTGCCCTCAACAAAGTCAAGCCTCGTTTTGGACATTTCCGAATACTCAACCCACTCCGAGTGGAGTTATCAATGAGACTCGTAGGAGATTCATACTCCCCTATTGATCTCAAAGTTAACTCCCACACTTAGGGTTTAAACAAATAATTTATAATATCCCGACAATATAAAAAGCATCAATTGTATATAAGCGACCAAAGCAGTATTTATTTAAATTATAATAAAATAAATAAATAAAATTACTGTAAATAGATGTAGATAAATAAACAAATGAATTTAAATTTGAATATTTAAAAACAAACTAACCTCGAAGTCCCGCCGCTTATAATTTGACAATATAGTATGACAGTAATTAAATAAAAATTTAAATTACTGTAGTTTAAGGCTGTAAATAAATAAATAAATTTAAATTTAAATATTTAAAAACTAACCTTGGATTCCGGCCGCTTATAACAATGCAGTAGAACAAATATTTAAATAAAATATTAATTTAAATTGAGGTGAAATAAATGTATTTATAAATAAATAAAAAAAATTTAAATATTTATATAAAAAATAAACCCTAAAATTGGCGAGTTAGCCAAACCCTAAAAATGGCAAATTGGTCAAACCCTAAAAGTTTGCCAAACCTAAACCCTGCCAAAACCTATAGGAGCATAGTAATTACCATTAAGTGGTCCCCAGCAGAGTCGCCAACTGTAGCAACCTGCCCTAAAAATTTATATTTAGAGTCGCCACCTATTCTGAAGGGCGAATAGGAAACCCTACGCAGTATAGAGATCAGGGTAAGATACTATATTCAGGTCGAGGGAAGGTGTTAGGCACCCTCAACCCTTTCCTAAAGGTTAACATTGCAAAGATAAGGGTTATGGCAAAACATAAAGAAAGGTGACAAACAGTTAATAGGGTTAAAGACATGATTAATATTTGGGGGAAGGGGACTCGCCTTGTTGCCAAGTGCCTACGTATCTCCTTATGGAGAATCAGAGTCAACGTAGTTCGGGATCAGGGTTGTACGCCTTAGAATTAGTATGAGGTTGTTTGTAATTGTTTGGAGGCTTTTTGAATGGCCTATCGCAGTTTTGAATAAGGATAAAAATCCGTAGTTTGATTTGAAGTGTTTTGAATGTTTTGGGCGTACAACCCTGATTTTAATTTGTTACCGTTAGTTGCAATAATCAATAGGTTTGATTACCATGGCTAACGGATTTAAGGGAGGATTGCTAACCACTATAATCGATAGATTGATTATCGCGAATAGCAAATGTGCGTATTTTGATTATCGTTACTCCTCATAATCGATAGATTCGATTACAAATAATAACGAGTTATGATAAAGGGAAAATGCTAATCATCGTAACCAATAGCTTTGGTTAAAACCATTTAGCAGAATAAATTATTTTAATTTTATAGAATTTGATTAAAGAATTAAATAATTACTTGATTATTACCCACCGCGATCAATTGATTTAATCGAAGCGAATAATAAATTAAATCCTAATGTCTTTGGCCAAATGGCCAGTGAGATTCGGCAAACCCTAATGTATTGGTAACTTTTATAGGGTTTTTGTGATTTATAATAATTAAGATTAAAATTAATTAGATAATTAAGTCGAATAATCGGGGAAGATAATCGGGATGAAATCCTAATATTAACTTAATATAATTATATAAATAATACTAATTAAATAAATTAATTAAATCAAACATATTAGTTTATTTTTTAATCTAAATAGATAAAAGTAAATACAAAAATATAAAAAAAACCTGGCTTGGATTGCATGTGACTGGGTTGAGTATCCATGGCATGCACCTTCATCTTTCCGAACGTTAGATCAGAATTGTAGAAGATCCAATGGCAGGACGCCGAAGGTGCATCGTACACATAGGCTTACCTAAAGCACTGGATCTGAAGGTAGAAACCTTGTTAAAAATAAGTGGACAGGCTGGGGTTCGAACCCACGACTTGTATGACCATACATCTGCCTATTTGCCAACTAAGCTGCGCATATGTAATGTTAAGTAACCACAGAAAATTAAATATATATGAAACGCCTGGGGATTCGTGGAAAGTCAAAAAGCTCATCAGCCTGGGCCCACGCTTCCTGTACGCGCCAATCAACAAGAGAGGTGAATAGTTGGACTCGTTGACTGTCCAATTAGAAACGGTGAGAGAATTGAGTTTGGTCCACCAACCAATCAAAGCGCTATAGAGGGCCACGCGTGCAAGTTCATGAACCAGATTACTGTTCACCTTCTTCCTTCTTTTTTTTAAACCCAGAATTTGCTACGGGTTACCCTCGATTCTGCTACGAGTTCATCATGCCGTTTCCGTAGCTAATCCTGCAAGAATCAAAACCTACACAAACGCATGTAAACGAACGCGAGTGGTGCCCAGATCACCTAAACGTGGCCTTACGAACACGATGGCGCTGTTATTTCGCTCTGATATGGCCTGAGTCGTGAACATGAAAGATGAGATCTTTCTTGCCCTAACAATGGTGTATTTCGGTCTAGCCCTTAAAACCCCATGAAACCGATTCTAAGCTCTTCCATACGTCCTCAGGAACTCATCAATATCGTTATTTTCAATTAATACGTACTAAGAATCAAGATTCGATTAACAGAAAAGACACAAACGAGACGAGTTCATACCTGGGGTCACACGACGTGTTATCCTTATATTTAGATCCGGACTTACTCTTTGTTATCCCAGAAATTGATTGGAACGAAGAAAGAGTCTTGAAAGCGATTGAAGAGGCTACCACGGTTTTCTCCTATCCTTGAGTATTTTTTCTTTTGAAAACCCTAGTCCTCCCCTTCTCTTTTCGTCCCCCCTTAGTGGCTGCCCCTATTTTATGTATATATATGAATCATTTAGGTTAAAAATATGAGAGTTTGAATCAAGCTTTGAATGAGAAAATATTATTTGATTTTCTTGAACCAAAAGTTTCTATTTTTGAACTTAATCTATTACATGCACTTTTCAATTCTTTCTTGGCCCTTGGATCAAGCTAAGATCTGATTAAATCAAAGAAAAAAATTAGAACATAAAATCATATAATTGTTCCATGATTTTATTTGATTCTTAAATGATTAAAAAAATCATGTAAATAAAATAATATTGCAAAAATAGTAATATTTGGCCAAGGAACTCTTATGGGCCCTAAATCACGTGGTTAAGTCAACCGTTGTGGCCCATGTGAGAAATAATCAAGATTGCTCAATATTGACTTCGTGTACTTTCTCCAAAAATTGGTCAACTTCAACGATTCACAGCTCTCTTAATTTTTATCATTTTGGGATGTTCTTGGACTTTTTTGAAAGCTCAAAGAGTCCTATAAATGACCTTTTTGGTTTCATCTCCATTGAATTTTCTATGCTCAAGTTATTGGAGATGCAATGAAGAACCTTTGATTGACTATAGGAGGGCAAATTTTGGGGTATGACAGTAACATATTGGCGTGCTTGGTATGGTGGGGTCGTGATGCCATATAGGCTACATCACTTCGGACTCACCTTTAGTGATGTCACGTAGATAATCACTAGGCTTTCGCCGGGTGGGCTTGTACTGTCATGTAGGCGTTTTGGCATTTGGATAACCACCTGTGTATATACATGATTGATGGGGTAGTGACACCACTTAGGAAGTCACTGCGGTAACTCATCACAAATGAGATTGTGTGGCCAAGTAGGTGTAATTCACATGGGATTCTTCTGATTCACAGTGTGGTGGTCTTCTGCGAGTATCTTAACGGGATATACAGGAGTAACTCACCGAGGGTGTGGTTTGGCAGCCTAGGTAGACAAATGGGATTTACTCCTGGATTCCTCATACCTAGGTACGGGTCTGCATACCTGTTGTGATGGCGTTGAGCCTGTTGTGCTGTTGTTGTAGCCTTATTGGATAGTTATGGGACTTCTGATGCTGGTGTACCCTTGTTTGTACTTGTACCTAACCGTGAGGTTACCCGGATTCTCGGTGAATCTGTTCTATCCCATGTTCCTTGTAGAACTGAGTGAACCCGTAAGATAGGGAGACTAACTGAGATTTAGTAATTTCACCCCATTCCAATTATTCTTTTACAAGTGGTTTGAGGCAGGATCGTGAAAAGGGTAAGATGGCTTAGCTTCGGGATGGTGTTTCTTGGTGTTATGCTCTTTTGTAGTTCATGACCTTTTGTACTAACCTCTTTTGTATCATGGATATGTATTAGTACTTGTTGGGAACTTATGTATTTGGCCATGACAGTGTGGGGCTTTTGTACTTGTACTTATACATTATCTATTCCGCTGCTTATGTTTATGATTTTCGAGTACCATTTTAATGCCATATACATATATCCTAGGCAATGGATGTATGAGGTGTTACAGTTGGTATCAAAGCAGGTCAATTCTCGGCTTTGCCACGAAACATCATAAGTCAGCATAATTCTGCCTCATATGTGTATTGTTGGCATGGTTCCCTATGTCTTACGTATGGCATTAAGCCTGGTCAATTTAAATTCCATGTGTAGGACAAACAGGAAGATGGCCGATCGACGCAGAGGTCCCAGAAGGCCCAGAACGAGGAATGTGGAGCCTGAACCTGAAACTGAGAATGCAGGCGTGCCTTGGGTGCAGATAATGCAACAGATGCAACAACAGAATCAAATAATGATGCAGATGATGCAAGGCATGCAAGGGCAACAACCAATCACTCCTGTTCCTACTCCTCAGGCTGCAGCAGGGTCTGATTTTCGTGCCTTCTTTCGGATGGATCCGCCAGAGTTCTTGGGTGGCTTAGATCCTGTGATTGCTCATGACTGGCTGTATGCTATGGGGATGATTTTTCAGGCTATTCAGTGCACATAGGAAGAGAAGGTGATCTTTGTTGCTCAGAAGATGAAGGGGCCGGCAGGTAGATGGTGGAATACAGAATCTACGTATTTCACTAACCAAGAAATCCCAAAGGATTGGCAACATTATAAGATGGCGTTCTTGGAGAAGTATTATCCCAACAGTGTGCGTGCTTTGGAGGAGCGTGAGTTTCAATATTTCAAATAAGGAAACATGTCGGTGTCCGAATATGCTGAGAAATTCGAAGACATGGCTACCTATTAGATGCCTATGCTCCAGATGAGTCATGGAAGATCGACCAATTTCTTATGGGGTTGAATGCTAATATTATGCACAGTGTGTCTCAAAGAGAGTTTACTACTTATGCTGAGTGTTTGAGGCAGTGCTATGTTGCTGAGAACACATTAAAGAGGGTCCTGGAAGAAAGAGAATAGAACAAGTCAGTTCGTAGGGAACAAGAGAAATCGAGACAGCACTTGAAACCCTGTACTCCTCCATCGGCGAAGAAACAAACCTATGGTGGTAACTCAGCTCTGCCTCCTTGGTGCAGTAAATGCAATCGGAAGCATTATAGAGATTGTAAGACAGCCCCGGTGAAATGCTATAAGTGTCAAGAGTTTGGTCATTTTAGGAAGGATTGCCCTGTGCGAGACGCTCCCGAAAAGACTTATGGTCGTGTTTACACCATGGACGCTAGGAAGGCCCAAGGAAACACTAATCTTGTTGCTGGTACGTGTTATGTTAATAATCAGCCCTTGTTTTTGTTAGTTGATTGTGGAGCAACACATTCTTTCATTTCTTATCATTGTGTGCGGAGGCTTGGTTTTGAGACGAGTCTTCTTCCAAATCCTATGGTTATTTCTTCGGCCAATGACGATGTAGTAGAAGCTCGAGACGTTTGCAAGGAGTGTTCTATTACCTTTAATGGTCGTAGATTCTTAATTTATCTCATTTGTCTACCGCTTAAGAAGATTGATGTAGTTTTGGGTATGGACTGGTTGTCAACTAACTTAGTGTACATCGGATGTAAGGAGAAGGCTATCTTTATTCCTGCTGAGGAGACTACATCAACCGAGGCCATTAAATGTCTTCTTGAAGGTACGGTTAACATGATCAATTACCTTTTTGCTCAAGAGAAGTCTTTCCTTTTGGTTCTTACGTCGGACTCCAAGGACAACAAGAGTGTATTGGAGATTCCGGTTGTGTGTGAATTTTCTGATGTATTTCCTGGGGATGTTACTTCTCTTCTGCCAAAAAGGGAAGTTGAATTCTCTGTTGATCTTGTTTCGGGTACCGCTCTAGTCTCGATCGCTCCTTATCAGATGTCTCCTGCCGAATTGAGGGAGCTGAAGAGTCAGCTAGAAGAATTGTTGGCGAAACACTTCATTCATCCTAGTGTTTCTCCATGGGGAGCCCCAGTTTTGTTGGTGAAGAAGAAGGACGGTAGTATGCGATTATGTATCAACTATCATCAACTGAACAAGGTAACCATAAAGAACAAGTACCCTCTACCGCGGATTGATGACCTCCTGGATCAATTGAAAGGAGCTCGTGTATTCTCGAAGATTGACCTTAGGTCAGGATATCATCAGATTCAGGTTAAGAGTTTGGACGTATCGAAGACTGCTTTAAGGACAAGATACGGTCATTACGAGTTCTTGGTTATGCCATTAGGGGTAACCAATGCTCCTACTGTCTTTAGGGATTACATGAACCGAGTGTTTCAACCGTATTTGAATCAGTTCGTGGTTGTAACACGGTGGGAGAACTGACTTTATTATTTCGCAAACAAAATGTTGCGGTGAGCAAGAGTCGCCACCGACTTTTATTTTATCCAATTTAGGAAAGGCTAAAAGAACAGGAAAGACCTTTTTTGAAAGAGATTGAGTTCGGGGGGTAGGTTATGAAAAGGGAAGGTGTTAGCATCCTTTTCATCCGTAGTTATCTACGGGCTCTTAATTTCTTAGCTCACTTTGATTTGTTTTGAAAAGTTTGATTTGTGTAGTGTGTGTTTAGAAAAACAATTTACTTTTGAAATGTCTGAAAAGACAATGTTAAAAAATAGGGTGTGAAAAGAATTTTGAAGTTGCATTGTTGTGAGCAAGCACTTAAGAGTTACCTACCCTAAGTTCGTAAGGTCTAACTTGTTCTTTAAGTCTTTACTTAGGCGATAGTACTATCCATACCATATAAGGGTAGGTAGTCCTATACATTGGTGTGCGGGTCATCGAAGGGTCATCGAATCGTCATAGGGACTATCCATACCATAAAGAGGGTAGGAAGTCCTATGAGATGTGAATAGTCATAAAGGCAACCTGTAGATATACCTTAGCAATCCGAAGGGACTATAATCATTTATCGAAGGCAACTCGAGGGACGAGATCATTTAATTGTAGGCAACTCGAAGGGACTATGATCTTTATTCCGAAGGGACGATGATGATTTTGAATCGTAGGCAGCATATGCTAAGGTATCCCTACGCTCGAAGGGACTTGACTATTGAATCGAAAAGCATTAGAAGAGGGGAAACCCTAGAGGTGAGTGTGTGCAACAATCACGTGTGTTATGTTAAGATATTTATTTATCTTGAATTAAGGTTAGCTAGCGATTGATTTATTATCTTGCCATACAATCCTATTACCCATGCATCTAAACAGATATAGGAGTGCGGCAAGTAAAGGCAGAAAAATAAATCCTACGCTATTACAAAAAAAACCTCTTGCATCCTATACATCAGTTTCTAGAATTTAAATAAATGAATAAATAAATATTTAAATAATAACAAAAAGCATGCGACATTCATGGAATTTGAGATGAGAAGAGAAAAATCGAGCGTTAAAGAAATTAGGGTTTGAGAAAATTAAGGTTATAAGGTAAAAACCTACTCAAAATTAGTTAACCCTAATCCTTACTTAATTAATTAATTATCGATTAAAACCTAATTAACTAAGTCGGCTCAAAAGTCTAATTAATCGAATTAATCAAGATTGGTTTAAAAAAAACTAATTAATCTAATTAATTAAATCATTTTAAATAAATTAAGAGAGAAAAAAATGAAAAGTTAACCTAACTAAATCTAATTTTGGTTGATTTTAAAAGAAATAGTTGTTAATTAGTGGTTAGGCATCAATTAGTTAATTAAATAAACAAACAAAAAGATAACAAAAGCAAGACAACAAAGAAAGAGAATAAAAAAAATGGATGCGTGGGATCCTGGGTGGTCATCCTCCGAGGGTGCACCATAGAGAAGCACTCCCAGAACCTTCAGATCTGGCTTGGTGGAGATCCAATGGGGGAGAGCGAGAGTACATCATAGGCTCCTGTGAACAGCGCGCATGGGATATGTAAAGAAATACAAAGGAAAAAAATAAGGATTTGTCGACGTCTGGGTTCGAACCTACGCCACCTAGGTCATTAGTTTCCTTGCCAACGGGACTACAATTGCTAGTTATAAATAAAATCATCATCAATGAAGACATATTAAAACACGTGATACTCATTCAAATTCAAAAGTGCAGTCAATATGGGTCCCAGCGTGGTTGGATGGGCGAATCAAAGCGTGAGAGATGGAGGATTCTTTTTGAATGGCCTACAACATTCATCCACGCGTGGTCAAGCGTTCAACGTAATTGTTCATCATCTCTTCAAAACTACCGGCGGATTCTGCTTCGACATTTGCTGCGAAAGTACTTGCGCATTTTCCTCGGACTCGTATTCATCCATGGACGTGACTGGAAACCTTAGGAGTGTATTAAGATGATTGAGCAAGCTTGAAAGTGGCTGCAATGGAAGCACAAACTTTCCACCTTTCTTGATATTTTTTGCACCTTGAAACCCTTTCCCTCTCCAATAATTTTTCGTCCCCTTTGATCTGAGTATTCTCATCTATATATGTGGAGTGCATTAGGGTTATAAAACTTGGGAAGTAATCAATTAATATGTGATATGGAAATTGAAAAAGATTTTGTATAAAATCTTTCTATTTTAGCACTCCAATCTATTTCATGCACATTCTCCATTCATTCTTGGCCCTTGGATCATATTTGGATTTGATTTGAATTAATAAAAAAGGAATGATCATTATATAGTTATTTTAGGATTTTATTTAATTTTTATTTGAAATTAATTAGACAAAATCAAATATAAATAAAATATTATCACAAAAATAATTATATTTGGCCAATAGGCCTCTTTTGGGCTTAATATCACGTGGATAGTTCAAACATTAAGGCCCATTTGAAAAAAAATCCAAGATTGCTCAATATTGGCTTCATGCACTTTCTCAAAAACTGCTCAACTTCAACAATGTGTATCTCTCTCAATTTTAACCCTATGGAGGTGTTCTTGATCATTTTAGAAAGCTTAGAGTGTCCTCTAAATGACCCTTTTGGTTTCATCTCAAATGAGTCTTCCATGTTCATGTATGCTTCATTTGAAAAAGATGACTTCTGATTGACTTTCAAATGGACCTGTAATGTTTTGGTTCATATCTCTCAAATGATGCATTTCTTGGTCTTGGGCCCAAAATCAAAGTTGTAGAGAATTGAATTTCCTTGAGAATGAGCTTTCAATGGGGAGTTTCTGATAAAGTATGAGAGAGTTATGGCTAGTCAAAGTTGGGTTGACTTTTAGTTCAAAACCCTAATTAGAAACTTTTGAGTTTTGTCAACTTTGGAGCTCTTCTTGATGAATCATGATCAAAACTTGATCAAATGATGAATATAACTTCAAAATGTTGATGTTAACCAAAAATCAGGAGTTTTGACTGCACATTGACTATAGTTGACTTTTAACCTAGCATAGTCGACTATTGATCATTTGGGCATTTGACTGAGCAATCTTGTGCTGTGAGGCTTGAAACTTGGTATGAGGATACTATGAATCATAAGAGATATCATGAAGTCCACTTGGGGCCTTGGAAATTCCATATCCCTGATGAAAAGCAAAACCCTTATTCAGAGATCCTTGTTTAGGAGAATATATGCATGCTTGACTATATGAGTCTGAAGAGACTGCTTGAGCCACAATATCATGAAATATGGAGGGCAAGTTTTAGGGTATGACAATGGTAATCTTCATAGATGACATATTGATATATTCTTGAGAATTGTGTTGTCGGTTCTTCGAGAAAAGCAATTGTTTGCGAAGTTTAGCAAGTGTGAGTTCTGGATGTCTGAAGTCAAGTTTCTTGGACATGTCACATCTGGCGGAAGCGTAGCTGTAGACCCTTCAAAGGTAGAAGCAGTAATAAATTAGGAATGACCCAAGAATGAAACTGAGGTCCGTAGTTTCCTAGGCTTGGCAGGTTACTATCAGAGGTTCATTATGGGCTTTTCCAAGTTGGCATTACCTTTGACCAGACTTACAAGAAAGGAAGTTTCACTCTAATGGAATTCAGAATGTGAGAAGAGTTTTCGGAAACTCAAGGCGAAACTAACTACAACTCCAGCGTTGGTGATCCCAGATCCAAACCGATCTTACGAAGTGTTCTGCGATGCTTCTAAGAAAGGCTTAGGTGGAGTCCTGATGCAAGATGAGCAAGTTGTAGCTTATGCATCTAGATAGTTGAGATCTCATGAAAAGAATTATCCTACTCATGATCTTGAACTTGTTGCAATAGTGTTCACACTCACGGTGTGGCGGCATTATTTGTATGGAGTTCACTTCGAGATGTTCAGTGATCACAAGAGTCTGAAGTATCTCTTTGATCAAAAAGAACTTAATATGCGTCAGAGGAGATGGATGTAGTACCTCAAGGATTTTGACTTTGATCTAAAGTATCATCCCAGTAAGGATGGAGTACCTTCGGGATGGTGTTTCTTGGCATTATGCTCTTTTTTAGTTCATGACCTTTTGTACTATCCTCTTTTGTATCATGGATATGTATTAGTACTTGTTGGGAACTTATGTATTTGGCCATGACAGTTTGGGGCTTTTGTACTTGTACTTATACATTATCTATTCCGCTGCTTATGTTTATGATTTTCGAGTACCATTCTAATGCCATATACATATATCCTATGCAATGTATGTATGGGGTGTTACATAGCATACATTGAAAATCAGTTCAATAAAATCTTAAAATGTTTTAGATCACATAATGGTACTGAGTTTCTTCCACTATATGATATTTTCCTGTCCAAAGGTGTCATTCATCAAAAATCTTATGCTTACACACCCCAACAAAATGGGGTGGTAGAATGAAAACACCAACACATTTTAAATGTTGTTATGTCTCTCTATTTTCATTCTAAGATTCCTCTTAACATCTAGAATTTTTGCATTCAACATGCTATCCACATCATTAACAGGTTACCTACTCCTTTACTTAACCTCAAATGCCCATATGAACTTCTGCATAGTCAGCCCCCATCCCTAATTCATCTCAAAGTTTTTGGCTATTTGAGTTATGCCACATCCAACCAAATACCCAAAACCAAGTTTGATCAAAGGGCTAGGAAAATTGTGTTATTAGGTTTCAAGGATGGGACAAAGGGTTACATCCTTTATGATTTGCAGCACCATAATATTTTTGTCTAAAGACATGTTATTTTTTATGAGAACATTTTTTCCTTTCACTTTTAATCAATCTCATGCTCATTCTTCCCCTACTGTCTCACCTAACCAGTCCTACACCTATGTTGACCATGATATGTCCTTTTCCTCCCCTAATTCTACTAATATCTCCTTCTTTTTGGATGATAGTACAACCTCTCCTAGCCTAACCAAAATAATAACCAATCCAAATACTAGCTCTGATAGTGACATATCATCTTTCCAGCCTTTGCAGCAAAATTGTACTTCTTCTCCTACTTTTCCTACTGCCAGCCCCTTTCACCTAAATAGCCCTGAACAATTGTCCAACATTATTCCTGTTACTTTTGCAGCTAGTCCAAACCACATTAATGATACACCTTCTCCCATAGAATCCTCTATATCTTTAACTTCACCCAATCCTCCTGACCACAATACCAATGATCCCCCTCTTAGGAAATCCACTAGAACTTCCAATCCACCAAGTTATTTAGAAGAGTATCACTGCTATCTCACAAATCAAAAGTCTCCTAATAGTTCAGCTTCTTCTCCACAAGTTGCATATCCTTTCTCCTCTGTCATTTCATATGACAAATGTTCTCCCTCATGTAATTTTTTGTTGTTGTGCTATCTCTGCTAACCCTGAACTTACCACTTATAAACAAGCCACCAAACATGATTGTAGGGTTAAAGCCATGGATGTGGAGCTTAAAGCTCTTAAAGAAAACCAAACATGGACTGTGGTGGATTTGCCTCCTGGTAAGGTGCCTATTGGTTGTCGTTGGGTATACAAATTTAAGCACAAACCTCATGGGTCTATTGAGAGATACAAAGCCAGATTTGTAGCTAAAGGATATACTCAAATGGAAGGTATTGACTACTTTGATAATTTTTCTCCTGTTGCAAAACTTACTACTGTTAGAGCACTTCTCTCACTTGCAACTATAAAGGGATGGTACTTAGAACAGTTAGATGTCAATAATGCATTTTTACACGGAGATCTTCATGAAGAAGTTTACATGAACCTTCCTCCGTGATTATCTCGCTAAGATTCTTCTAAAGTTTGGAGATTACAAAAGTCCCTCTATGGCTTAAAACAAGCCAGTAGACAATGGTATTCCAAACTGTCTACATTCTTGCTTTCATTGGGATATACTCAGCCACATGCTGATTACTCTCTTTATACTAAACATAATTCCTCTCAGTTTACTACTCTTATGGTGTATGTGGATGATGTGGTCTTAGAAGGCAACTCTGTAGCTGAGATCAAAACATGTTAAGCAGGTTTTGCATCAAAAGTTTAGGATCAAAGATCTTGGTCAGTTAAGGTACTTCCCAGGTTTTAAAATTGCCAGATCAAAGGAAGGAATTTTTCTCAACCAAAGGAAATATACCCTTGAATTACTCCAAGATGCTGGCATTCTTGCAGCCAAACCCTCTTCAGTTCCCTTTGATCCCAACATTAAACTTTCCCTTCATGAAGGCTCTCTCTTGGATGATCCCTCTCCCTATAGGAGGTTAATTGGAAGGCTTATTTATCTCAAAAATTAAAGGCCTAACATTTCTTATGTTGTCCAGCATTTAAGTTAGTTTATGTCTCAACCTAGAGTTCCACACTGGCAAGCTGCAACTCAAGTGTTAAGATACCTAAAATCTGTTCCAACTACTGGCCTTTTGTTTTCTGCATCTAGTAACTTAAGGTTATTAGGCTTTCCGGACTCTGATTGGGCTTGATGCCCTGATATGAGGAAATACATTACAGGATATTGTGTCATGTTGGGTGACTCACTATTATGTTGGAAGTCAAAGAAACAGCATACTACTTCAAGATCATCTACTGAATATGAGTATAGAGCTTTAGCATATATTACTTGTGAAATTCAGTGGTTGAAGTACTTGTTTCATGATCTTCTTGTTAATTTCTCTCAACCAGACACCATATACTGTGATAGCAAGTCAGCCATATATCTGGCTTATAATCCCACCTTTCATGAACGAAGTAAGCACATCGAATTAGATTGTCGTGTTGTGCAAGAAAGGCTCCAATCCAAGCTCATTCATCTACTTCCTCTCTCTACTCATGATCAGTTAGCGGATATACTTACAAAACCTCTACATTCTCCAGCTCTCAAGAAAAGTCTAGCCAAGTTGGGTCTTTGTAGCATCCAATGTCCAACTTGAGGGGGATGTTAGTATAGATACTATGAATGTATGTTTATACTTGTATCTTTATAATTTCTCCATACCATATGTATTTAGTTTAGGTAGAGACACTTGTCTACTCTCTATTGGTACCTAGTTCTTTTCATATAAATACCTCATGTAAGCTATTTATTGAATAAGAAGGTTCTCCATTTTATCCTAACTGTTTCGGGTATCTCTTTCTCTACTGCTGCTATCTTCTTCTTTCTCATGACTTCATGTGTCACCATTAACAAGGAACTTTGAAGAATCATCAAATTTCTCACCATTATTGGAAATTCCAAGTTTTTTAAGGTGGGGTTAGAAACCACAAAACTTTATTTTTAGGAAATTTTGCATGTTGGAAAAAAACGGGATTTTGAGAGATTCTTGAAAGCTCATGTTGCATGATAAATTCGTGTTTGTTTTTCTATTTATGATTTATCTTGATGTTATGTTATACTAAATTTTAGGTTATGTGATGTTTTAGAGCAACCTTTACATTTTTGGAGTTTTCTTGAGAATATATGAAAATACATATTTGATGATGTTTTGTCATGTGTTCTCATTTGCTTGTAGTTTTAATGAGCTAGTGATGTTGTAGATGTTTGCATTTCATGTATGTTGCATCTGTGTTTCTGATGTAGAAAATGCATCGGGTGCACCGTGAGGGCCGTCATAACTGTGGCGTGGCGAGCTGACTGTCACGCCCTAACTAAGAATGATGATTGTCATCCTCGGGACGCGCCAACCATCATCGCCCTTGGATCTTGTGTCGGGCGTGGACAACAACCGACAAGCGTCAGCATGCTGACGGGTGACCCCTTATAGGCGTTATTCAGGAGACGATTGTCACAACTATGACAACCTCAGAGTCACCCTGGGCGTTTCCAACCTCTTTTGTGTGATTTTTGGACCCTTATTGAGTGGCCTAGTCCTTTTGACGACTAGTATATTATGTCTAAATAAGTATTTGGATGATTAATAAGTGATACTAAATTAGACGAGTTGTATATTGTAAGTCCCAAAAGTAAAGTCCTTAAAACCAATCCTTGAGAGATATGATTTCTTAACAGTAGGTCAGTAGGTAACCTGTAAGATCAATCCTTGGGGGAAGTATCATGATAAAATCGATTAAGCGAGTGATGTCTCAAAAGTAGTCTGGCAGGTAAATTCCCTAAAACCAATCCTCGAGAGAAATGATTTCTCAACAGAAGGCCATCAAGCAAACCTGTAAGATCAATCCTTTGGGGGCATCACTATTAACTAATAATGCGCTAGTATATTTATGCAATAACGGTGTTATGATATTAGTTGGTAAAGGTGAGAGATAATAATGCGCTAATATCCATGAACGAGAGCACTCCTAAGATTTGAGGGCTCCACTGAGATAAGTTGTATCTCACCCCATGTTTAATATTTCAGGTGATTAGTTGAATGCAAAAGGTAAAGGAAAGACGGTTTGATGGCATTTTCTCGAAGACTTTTGATGTAGCTTATTTTATTATGCTTCTGTTATATCTTAACGACATTGTGTTATAATTGTATTATTTTGGCATACCTTGTAGTTGCATGTAAGTCTTATGTACTTATGTAACATTTTGAGTATTCTATTCTATTTCAGTACCAAATATTAGCAACTTAATTATTTGATTCTAGACACACGTATTGTTGGGTTATTATAGTTGGTATCAGAGCAGGTCGATCCTCGAACTAGCTGTGAAGCATTAATAGTTAACCAGTCTCGTGCATGTGTGTGTGTTGTCGTTATGTGAGACTCTGTTATATTACCTAATATTAGACTAGATCAACTTGATGTTTATGTGTATGATAGATAATTCCATGGCCGAGCGACCAAGGAAAAGTGGAAGGCCGAGAGAAAATTGTGCCTAGAGTGTAAACGAGAACCTCGAAGGAGAAGCAAGTGATAACCAGTGGGTGCAGATGGTGCAGATGTTGCATCAACATCAACTGCATATATTAAAATAATTTAGGAAAATGCTAACCAGTGCCCTCAGGGCAATGGTTTAAACTTTAAAATAGTAAATTTATCTCGGTAATATGCGTATTTAATGTCTTGAAAATTGAAATATTAAATTTTTTATAAAATATATTTTTTTTTGAAATGCTTAACCATTATTTGAGGGCACTGGTTAGCAAGACTCAATATATTAATATAAACTCATGACAGTGGCCTTTTCTCTCTCTATATATAAACTTTATTATATATTAAAATATATTAATAACAGATTAAATATTACAATTAAGTTTTTTAATAATTGTGATTATTTTGTCAAAATTACTATATTTAAAGACAATGATATCAACAAAGTGTAAAATATTTGCAAATGCAAGAAGTGCAAAAGCATGTGCAAGTGCAACTATGAGAAAAGAAGTTGAAGATCTACACAAGCATTAATAAACATAAAACATTGACCAACATCAGGTCTTTCTTTAGTCATAAACTCAAAATAAGCAAATTAAAAACAAAGCTACAAACATTAATGTGCATTGACTTAGACTACTTAAAGCCTAAAGCAAATTCTACACACTAAATCTTTTATTAATGCTTCAAATAAGACTCAGTAAAAACTAAATGCAAGCAGAAGAAAACCACATGATTCATCATTTGGACATCTTTGCAGCCAATTCTTTGACCAACTTAGCAGTAACAAGTGCTGTAATCTTTTTGATAGCATCACTTTGTGGATCCGGATTGTATTCAACAACATCTCCACCAACAATATTACCTTTGAGATTGTGAAGAATACTTAGAACATCTTTTAAACAAAGACCTCCAGATTCAATGTCAGACACTCCATGAGCATACACTGGATCAAGAGAATCTAAATTTATTGATACATATACACCTTTCACACCTTCACCCGTACCAAGTGTCTGCACAAATAAATTTATCAAAATTTAATCTCAAGCAGCAACAATTATTTACAAAAGTCTATCATAACAAAAAAAAAAAATAGAGAGAAGAGAAAGAGACCAAGTTCTCTAATTGCTCGCGCTCTTTTGCGAAATTTGTCATTTCATGTATCTCTACCCCGTATTTTTCACCTTGTGCTCTTCGTTCAGCTGTTATTGATCGTATACCGACCTATGATAAATACATTAATGAGTTAAAAGCATGAAAAACATATATATGCAATATGATTTCCAATTGTAATCATAATTGTGGTCATAGCAGGTGGTGCGAAGCATGAAAATACCTGCACTAGTCGATTGGTAAATTTTCCCTGCATGGTTTGAGAAAAGTTTTCATAAAGATCGGGACGTGCGTCAAAATGAAGAATATCAACTTTTCCTCCAAGCTTCTCAGAGACAGCTCTAACAACAGGATATGATATTGAGTGATCACCTCCCAAAACTAAGGGACGCAATGGAAACTACAATTCAAGAATAGTAATTAATGCAAAAAACCATGAGAACAAAATAAATTCATGTAGTTAATGCCATAAAAATGAACAACATGATTAGGAAGTATACATGATCCATCACTATCTTGACAGAGTCACTAATAAAAGTCATTAATCTCTCATCATTGACTCCTAAATTTCGCATATCTTGGACAGGGACATCACCCACATCAGCCAAGACACGCGGGTCCGTTAAATTCTTGCCTGCACAAAAAAAAAATTTGTGTTGATCTGAGTTCAAATTAAAAATTTTATATACTGAAATTATACCTTCAGTGGTTGAGATTGTGCTTCCATCCAATATGGCCTTCCTAATGCGAGCAGGAGCGAATGCGCCGCCTACATTGTGTCCCAAAGGCACTCCAAGAAGAGTTGAAGTTGCTATAGCACCACCCAGAAGAGCCTTCGCAGTTTCTCCCTAAACAAAATTAACCAACTTTCTACTAATGTAATGCGTCGAAAAATAGTGACGGAAAAATAGTTGAGGAAATAACTTGCCTTAAGCTTTGCTTTTTCTTGAAGATATGCAAGTGATGCATTGATAATACTTTCCTGACTATCTTTTGCCAATTTAGCTGCTGTTTCTTGATCCAGGTAGAAATTGGTGCCTAATGCTGCTGTACTTGAGATCACCTTAAAATTTGTTTTTCCTTGAAGAAATGAAGGTGAAGCATCTATCACACGAGTTGCACTGTATAGTGTCTGCTTGAAGCCTCGGCGTGCTACAATCGACATCATTTTCTGCAGAAATTTGTATATTCTTTCATGAAATTTAGAATATTAAGTTTGTTAAATTATACTTTTTTTTTAGTTACAACTGAATGTAAAATGAATATTACACATGCATTACCAAATATAATTTCACATGAGCCAAAATCAAAGAATATAATAACAAAATGAGAAAGAATATAATCTATAAACTCAAATATTATTTGAAGTAATATTTGTAGACAATAACGTCTTGTTACTTAAAATCACATAATGGAATTATTGCAGGGAAAAAATATTTATACGTTGAGAGGCATAAAATCCATTAAACACAGTAGAACTATAAACTTCTTTAACCTTAAAAAAACAAACTCAATGTAAATTTAACCTTAAAAAATGAAAAAGAAAAAGAACAATATCTTAGTACTATTTACCAATTTCTCTAACCTCTCTGTAAAATATAACAGAGAAAAATGGCTAAAACTTCAATGACCAATTTATGAAACTTGTTATGTTAAGTGAAGGAAATAACCTAGCTATTTATAATGGGAGATCGCTTAGATTTCTAACGTACTCACATACCTTATTTGTTTTTTTATTCAACTACTTGCATGATTAGATTTTTTGTTTTTGTTTTAAAGCCAAAAACAATTTGCATGTTTGGATAATGTCACGTATGAAATGGGAAAACGGAAGTCTCTTTTAAAGCATAAACAAGTGAAAATTGAAGCAATAAAAAATCAATTGGAAATCAATTGTGCAAGTTTGGGCACGTGTAGGTTGAAGTTACCTAGTATTGAAGAGTTGGAATCAAAACTTAACTAACAAAATAGTAAGATAATCAAAACTACATCAGTTTTTTTATGAAAGGCAATATATATATATATATATATATATATATATATATATATATATATATATATATATATATATATATATATATATATATATATATATATATATATATATATATATATATATATATATATATATATATATATATATATATATATATATATATATATATATATATATATATATATATATATATATAAATATATAAGTGTGTTATATATTTGGAGGGTTGAAGTCCCTCTTAAAATTAGAGCATTTGGATGGAGGTGTTTCGTGAATAGAATCCCTTCAAAGGATTTGCTCCTCAAAAGAGGTATTCTTAATATTTCCTCAAACATTGCTTGTGTTTTTTGTGGTTGCTCCCCCGAAACTTCATTTCATTTGTTGTTGGCTTGCCGTGAGGCGGAGTTAGTTTGGAAGGAAATTGCCAATTGGTTGGGAACGAATAATTGTAAGGCTAACGATTTTAAGGAAAGTTTCTCTAGATGGTGTTTCTCTTGTAGAAACCTGAAAATTAAAAAGGGAAAGGAGGGAAGTATATGGTTGGCAATTATTTGGAGCCTTTGGTTATGTAGGAATGAGATTATTTTTAAGGACGGAGTTTGGAACGTTAGAGACGTTGTTTGGGGGTGTAAAGCGCTTCTTTGGAGGTGGTCTTTTATAGGGAATATTACTCATCCCAATTGTAGCTTCTACGAGTTTAGAAAAACCCTTTGCTTTACCTAGCTTAGATACTATTTGGTGTGTAATTTTCTTTCTTTTGGCTCCCTGGCCTCTTTTGTAATCTTGTCAGACTTTAGTTCTGTTTCAATACATCTTGCTTACAAAAAAAAAAGTGTGTTATAATCGCTGGACAAATAATCTAGGGAAAGACAACAAGAAGTAACAATTATGGGATCAAAGACAAAAAGAAAAACAAAAAAAAACTGTCAAATACAACAAAACCAACCACCAAGAAGACAAAACAACCAACAAAAACAACCACAGAAAAACCAGCATCAGGAAAAGCTAGATCTCTCCTCTCGGAGAACACCTGAGAAGAGCAGCAAAACCACAAAAGACAAAAATAAGAATACATCCAATGGAGGTCGAAGAGACTCACCCCTCTACGGGCTTAGAAACAAGATATGTTTCTCTCGCAAGGCCGCTTAACAACAGGAGTTATCGATGTACCTACCAATATACTATTTCCAATACAAAAAGATGCTCATGTCTTTTGGTGTCACCGAAGACCCACAAAAATTTATGTCTTTCTGAGATTTCCAAATTGACCAAACAACGACATGTCAAATCATCCTCATCCCCCTTTAGACCTAGACCCCCCAGGTGAAGGGAGAAACATTTAAAAAGGGCTAAAGTATCACTAGGAAAAACAACAACCCCCTTAAACACCTGAAGATTCTATACCAAACAGGGGATGCAACGTCGCAGGTCATAAAGAGATTGGAGGTGGACTCAAGGTGCAACGAGCAGAAAGGACAACAGAGAGTCCCAAAGGTCAAGGGGAATCCTTAATAAATAAGTTTTCTCTGGTTGGGATACAATCTTGAAGAAGTTGCCAAGAGAAAACTATAACTTTAAAGGATATCCCAACTACACCAAATGGCCGGAAGAACTAACTCAATAAGAGAGGCCTGGCGACCTGGGGGGAAAACTCTGGCCAGAAGATAGGAGTAGGAGGAACACACATAATAAACACCATCACTCGAGTCACGCTATCTCCACTTATCACTCTCAGCGGATGGAGTTACACCTCCAATCAAAGACTATAGACAACAAAAAAGACCCGACTCATAATAAAAAAGAAAAGGTCTGCTATGCTTGAGATCCCATATCCAATTGTCCCCGTCCCATATACCGACCTCCCCATTAGAATTAGAGATCTGATCATAAATAAGAAAAAGATGAGGGAATCTACGGCGAAAGGTAGAGTCCCCCACCTAGATATCCTTCCAAAAGGAAGTAAGGAGACCAGAACTAACTTTTAAGGAGAGTCCATCTCGGAACAAGTCAGTAGAATCATCGGCTCTACATCCCATATGGGAAACTTATCTTCACCAAGACGAGGCCGATCTGAGGAAGCTGACTCTCCCTCTAACAATTGACACATGCTATTTCACTTTCTTCAACTAGTTCTACTTCTTCAAGTGATAGAGGGATCATTTTTAAGAAAAACACTCACGTTGCTTGAAGAAGTAGAAGAAGTATTTCATCTAAAGTTAAATGTCATTGTTGTGGTGATAAGGGTCACATTAGGCCTCTTTGTCATATTAGGAATCTCCCAGTTCCTAGTGGTAAAATGAAATGGATACCTGAGTACTCCTTAACTAACCCCAAAGTACCCACTAATTGGGTACCTAAATTGCCTATTTTATTGTCTACAGGGAAGTCTTGTCTCCACAAAAAACGTTATGGTTCCTAGATAGCGGATACTCAAGACACATGATTAACCAAACAATTAGGTCAACATCTTAATGACTTGCAATGGATCTCTATCGAATATTTCCATATCGGGTAAGTCAATTGATTAAAAACAACTCATCCAATTGATATGAGTGTTATGCCAATCGATTGGCTCATCAATTCTGTCATGGATCATTTCCTTTTCTGTTTTTTCCATCACCTACGTAAAGGAGGTTCGCCTCCTCTTAATTTCACGTCACTTTCCAAGATTTACACTTTATTTAGATTTTATCTCTCTTTTTTCTCTCTCTTTATCTCTCTAGAAATAATTCTCTTTCACTTAAGTTTCCTTGGTGATTTTGTTTAAAACATTACTTGTGAGGAAGTGTTGGTAAGTGGTCATGCTGTTGTCTAATTCTTGAGAATGCGATAATCTTAGGAAATTGAGTTTGGTTCGTGAGATAAATAATTCATAATGTTAATGCCTTGATTTACGTGATTGGCATTTATGTTTGGCTAAAACGTAGTAGCAGCAATTTGTAAAAGGGTGTATAGAACTTGCAAACATAAACAAATACAAAACAGGTACAACAGCAAGATGTTCTATGGAGTGTCACGACATGTTCTGTAACATCGTGTCTTATGTGATAATGCGTCTGCTGAAGCTGGAATGTGAAGATTCAATATACATTAAACACATGCAGAATATTCTATGGAATATTATGCAATCCTATGTGGCGCAGATTTAAAGGTCAAGAGAATCAAGTCAGAATATTGAAGATTACGTAGTTTCCAATTATGGAGACAATTTAGGAAACTTATGATTAAAGACCTTTCTTTTAGCAGAAGCTTTCTGCTGATTTGTAACAGCGAATAAAGCTGTGATTGAAGGCCCAAGTTCAGTTGGGAATAGGTTATTTATAGGAAACCTTGTAACCTAGTTTTTTGGGGAAGCAAGCCAAATATTGAAAAGATGTAAACATTAGAGTTTGTCAAGGTAGATCACCTAAGTTGTGGGATGGCTGCCATGTTCTTCTCAAAACCTATATGTGAGAGAAGTATTGTTCTCACTCGAATCCTTTAGGTAAGAGTGAAGAGATTTGTTTCTTGATCAAAGTTGTTAAGAAAGATCAAGGTGTCTGTCTTGAAGTGTGTCTTCAGTTTCTTTGAGTGTGAGTGAAGGGATTGAGGGGGCCTCATATCTAGGTGAGTCTTAAATAGAAATCTAACTTGGGTAGTGATTAAGTGAGAAGTTGTAAACGGGGGAGTTTAGCTTTGAATTGATACTATCATAGTGGATTTATCCCTGGCTTGGTAGCCCTCAGAGTAGGTTTGTTGAACTGAACTGGGTTAATAATTCCTTGTGTTATCTATTTTCTGCACTGGTTTATTGATCTGGTATAAGATGTTATAACATCGGTTATGTCATCAGGAAATTCTTTCAAAGCATGTGCTTTCAGCAAATCAAACCATATCAATACCTGATTGTAATCTCTGTGCTATCATTATAAATGATTCCAGAAAGTTTAGGATCTTTTAGCATTCAAGTATTGAATCAAAGTTGAAGATAATCCTATTTTATCAGTGCAGTTCTTCTAACAGACTAGATGTCACGACATCATACATAACATCTGAGTTCTGTCATACCAGAATTTCACATAAAATATATTTTTTTATTTCTTTAGCTTTGCCTAATAAAGTTATGTTTGGTTATTGAGATAAGCCTGAGAATCTCGAAAAGTTTCGTTAGCTTAGCCTGCAATAAAAGCTATCTTTGGTTGGGGATTAGCCAGTAAAATCTCAAGATCAGATGGTATTAAGGTTTATGGGTATAACCTGTAAAAGCTCAAAGTTTATAGTCAAATTTAAAGAAGATCTCTTGGGGACAAGAGTAGGCCAACAGTCACCCGATCTTGGATAAATATGTGGTCAACCTTTCTAACCCTTACTTTATTTATTTTCTGCTACTTACACTTTCTAATTCTTCTATTTACTCTTAATAAATTAATAACACATTTTCAAGTATAATTGAGAAAACTACTAAAGTAATCGCGGATTTTCAATACCACAATCCACCCCCCTTATGTGCTTGAAATCATTTATATAACAACGTGAAAACATTTGGGTTTCTTCCTAGCCATTAGATTCCAACAAAAGGAAAGAGGAGGAGGAAAATAGTAGTGTTTGCACCCTAGGGAGAAGGACAAAGTTCTTAACTCTTTTTAGGGTTTCCTAAACTTTATCCCCGAGAGCCTCTATAAATAGCTTATCCTTCGAGGGCAAGAGATAGATCGTAAATACATACGACAAACTCCTAAGTAGCTACAGAGCTTCCCACCTATTGTGAGCTTACTCTCTCATCGTTGTAAACAATACCTAAAAGAGCCGCTCGCAGCAGAAGTCAAGCGTTAATCACCAGAAAACTACAAAGGCCTCTGGTCACCCCTACCAGCATAGGAGTATTGTGCACTCCTGTACTTTTTAGCAAGTATACCTATTGATGAGGTTGCTCTATTTCTTGCGAGGCATGATTGGATACAATTGGGGAATTCACGATTCAATGTAGCGAGCTTTTAGGTTTCAATTACTAACACAAACTTTTTAGAGATGTCCAATTCGATATATGTTGGCAGGTCATAGTACCTATGAAAAAAGAGATATCTTTGAATTTCTTGACTGACCCATATGATGGGAGATTGTCATGTAGGCCAACAAATATTTTGGTGCACATAAGGGCAGGATGAAAACCTACTTGTATCGACTTGACTGGGGTTTCTCTATTGATCAAACTAAGAATTGGTGGTTTTAGTGTGGGATAGACAACCCTCAAAGCCTCTTGAAGTTAAGTGGTCTAACATGAGAAATTGTGCTCCGACAATTAATTAACATGCTTTTATACTATATGCCTTTGACACTTTTGATTTCCTAACACCGAGTAGTGAATCTTTTACCGAGAGTCAAAAGACTTATGTATAGTAATGTTACATCTCATAGGTCAATAGATATAGTGTTGAAGATGATTGATTTTATCATCCAAAGAAGAGTAGTTACCTATTTACATTCTTTTATTATATAAATATAAAAATAAAGAGTTGAATTGTTATGCACTGTTAATGTAAAAAATTTTACACTATCAATCCATCACAACCACCCAATTATTTTACACTGTCATTGAGGGTGTAAAATTTCTTTACACTATCAGTGTATTTCAAATAAATTCTAAAATAAAATTTTAACCGATTTAATATTACAATTAAAATTTTTAATACTTGTGATTTTGTCAAAATTATTATAATTAAAGACGAAGAAATCAACGAACTGTAAAATTATTGCAAATGCAAGAACTGCAAAAGCATGTGCAAGTGCAACTATGAGAAAAGAATTAATTTTTTATGCTAAAAGTATCAATTATGTAGTCTATTACCGTTGAATCTAGTTGAAGATCTACACAAACATTAATTAACATAAAACATTGACCAACATCAGGTCTTTCTTTAGTCATAAACTCAAAACAAGCAAATTAAAAAAAAAAGCCACAAACATTAATGTGCATTGACTTAGACTACTTAAAGCCTAAAGCACATGTACACAATAAATCTTTTATTAATGCTTCAAATAAGACTCGGTAAAAAGTAAATGCCAGCAGAAGAAGAACCACATGATTCATCATTTGGACATCTTTTCAGCCAATTCTCCGACTAACTTCGCAGTAACAAGGGCAATCATATACATATATACACCTTTCCCACGTTTACCCGTACCAAGTGTCTGAACAAATAAATTTATTAAAGTTCAATTTCAAGCCGAAACAATTTAATTATATTTATATATTACTGTAAAAAAATATAGATATTTATAAATCAATAATTTTTTTAAATAATCTCAAAAATTAAATATGTCAAACATTAGCCACTCTTCATACTCTCACTTTTTTGCTAAATTTCTCATTTCATGTATCTCTACCCTGTATTTTTCACCTTGTGCTCTTCCTTCAGCTATTATTGATGGTGTTATAAAATTGATTTAAATCGAATGGATCGACACTAGAATTGTGAGTGAATCCCTTTTCTTATAGTATTTCAAGCACCCTCAAATTGTCTTAGAGTTTCTACGTAGGAATACCCAGGATAATTCAGCCTTATCGAGTTTGCACAAGACAAATTAAAACTCGAATGTAGCGAAGAACGTTTGAAATTTTCGATGAAGTGGATATAAATTTTTGTTGTGAATTTCTGAATGAGGTTTTTATAGGCCACTTTAGTATTGTTTCACAAGGTAGTGACCCTTGGTGAAACAATTTCTTTTTCCAAAAATTATAATGCTTGGCCTACTGCAACATTTACCAAGAGTTGCATGTTTTCATTCTGCAACACTTCATGAAGTGTTGCCAACTTTTGAATTAAAAATTCAAATTCACTAGCATATTTTTCTTGTAATTTTGGAAGACACTCATATTATTAATTATTGTTAAAAATTTACAACAATCATCTACTTGTTCTAATAATGACAAGTCCAATTTCAGAATATAAAAAGTAAAAGAGTGTTAATACAGTTAGAAAAAATTTATTCAGGATTTTTATATTATAAATTTCACAATGCCTTAATTTTCATGAAAGATGATAAAAACGTACTTGAATCTATGAAGAAAATTTTTGTTCTTGATTCTTGATACAAAAGTCTCGGTTGCTATTATTTAAAATACTATAAGATTGTTAAAAATTTGATTTAAATCGAACGGATTGAGGCTAGAATTGTGAGCGAATCACTTTCCTTATTAAAGTATTTCAAGCACTCTCAAATTGTCTTAGAGTTTCTACGCATGAATACTTAGGATAATTTAGTCTTCTCGAGTTTGCACAAAACAGATGAAAACTCGAATGTAGCGAAGAGCGTTTGGAATTTTTGGTGAAAAAGATGTACATTTTTGTTGTGAATTTCTGAAAATGTAATGAGATTTTTATAGGTCATTTTAGTATTGTTTCACAAGGTAGCAACTCTTAAAGTGGGTACCAGTTGATAATCTGGAAAGGTGAAACATCGATAAATCGGATCGTGGAACTGGACCAAAGTATTAAGAAGTCCCTCTTCAACTCTGGTGGATAGAATATAAAGAAGCTAGCTTTCTTATTCTTGTATATTAGGATCCTTGAAACTGTACTTGTGAGTATTCCTTCTTCCAGGTTCCATAATCTCTAAATCTGAAGTTTGCAAATAGAAATCCTTAGTTCCTTGAAACTTAAATGAAAAAGTTATCCCTTTTTCCATGAATGCATGAATGCACAACCACAATCAAGATCACACACAAGATCACAATCAAGATTCAAAGGTTCGACGTCACGATCATGGAGCCATGGGTAAGAACCAACCACAAGGTATGATGTACTAAGGGTTTATTGTACCTATAGGACGAGTTCTAACAAAGTTCCCAAGGTCAACATTGCATCTTTTGGATATTATCGGTTTAAACAACTACCTGCCAGCCAATAATATTCTCAAGAGAAACTTGCCTGAGTATAATATCGCGTAACAACTAATTAGGTCTACACCCAAATAGTCTCCACACTACGTCCTAATAAGGCCAAGAGGAGTATAGGTGTTCTAGGTCCTCAGCTTCTCATGTTCTAAGGTTGAAATCGACGATGCTTTCACAATTAACTTGTTCAGCATCACCACTTTCAAGGAGACATCCACTGAGTTAGGGGATCTCAAGTCAGCTAATTAAGGATTAACTCCACATAAGCCAAAATGACTATACCACCATCCTATCTTAATGTACACTCAAGTCTGAGTATAGGATTTATCTCACACAGAGGGATCACCAAGCACCCAAAAAACAAACAAACAAACAAAACACACAATAATATATAAAGATAACAATATACACATATAAACAAAAATAGACTTAACCCACTTAGAGGACTACTCCCTAGTGAAGTCGTCAATTTTCTGTAGCGGGGAAAAATTGAGATCAAAGCCATTGAATTGACTTAACTCATTATTTTAGTGAAAGTCGCCAACGCGCTTTATTGTTTCCAAAGGAAATGGGAAAAGAATGAAGTAAAACCCAAAAATGTTTTTTAAAGCAAAAACAAAACAGAGATCTTAGGTACGGTGGTTGATTATGCAAGGGAAAGGTGTTAGCACCCCTCATGTCTGTGGTACTCCATAGGAACCTTTTTGTAAATTTGTGTGTTAAAAGAAAAGAATTGTATGCAAAAGAGAGTTTGTGTATTTTTAAAATTATGCTCGGCAAGATATAACATCTTGTGCCTACATACCCCCTGAGTGCAGTGGATAATTCAGAGCAACTATAGTTCCACTAAAAAGGGAAATAAAAGATTTGTTTAAAATTAGATAGATACTTTATCATCTTAGAGGAGAAAACTCAGCCAACCATACTTGAACATGAGACCAGATGGATCCTTTGCATCATAAATGAAATAAGGGCTCCAACTTGGATAAATCAACAAGTATGCCATTAGTTCTTTCAAGTGGAAAAGAATCAATCATATCAATCAATATCTAGGGGTTAGGGAATTAAAACTCCACTATGAAGATTAATCATGCCTAAACTTTGAAAAGGATTTTAAATAAAAGGCCACAAAATGGCAAAAGATTTTGAAACAAAGTTTTGAAAGAGTTTGCAACCATAAGAAGGTTTTTGAAAAAAGGGAGAAGATTTTGAAAATTTAAGAAGATGGGAGGAGATGAAGGGACTATCCTAATACATAAAGTAAAATATAAGGTAAAGAAATATCTAACCAACAAGAAGCCAACACTAGACATAAAGAAGTCAATGTATAGTTCCCATCCTTTGGATTTACAAACAACCACAGTATCAAGTATCATATGAACTTAGCCTCAGAATAATTTTGAACCAAGCGAGGGTTTTGTTATCTTAAATCTTCAATGAACCAGGTGAGCTTTCTTGAGACAAAAATTGGCCAGAGTAACAGTTGTATACAAATGAATCCTCAATCACAGTGCCTTGGAATAGACCTCAAGGACTTTAAACAAGTATATAACTCAAAATAACCTGCATACAGAGAGAATTCCCAATGCCTTTGAGTTTACTCCAAGGACTTCAGAGAGAATAATAGATAAGATAACACAAGGTCCGAAGGTCTCAAGGCAACAGGGTTCCTAGTACTAAGTCCATAAGGTCAAGATCTCTAAAGTGCCCAGGATAGTAACCAATAGTCCAAGAGATCTTTAAGTCTTTTAATGTTCAAGTTAATTATTAATGTTTTAAGAATAAAATAAGAGTCCAAAAATGGACAAAGGAAAAAGGGAATAAACATAGGTCCAAATAGACAAAGGGATAAGTGTGTAAACATAAACATGATAATGGATGATGAATGGTAAAATAAAAGCATAAATGTAAATAACAAAATAATAAAAGAAGCATAAAAGTAAATTTAGAAGTTAGTAATTAGAAGTTAGTTGTCAAAGTTAATGATCAATAATGGTTAAATACTGAACTAATGTCAAAGTTGATGAAAACTCATTGGAGGATTGATAATACCAAAACCTCAAGTTTTCAAAGGTCTTGAACCAATTGTCAAATAATCAATCATCCTTGGGCTTATTAACATAGATTTAGGCCACGAATGATCATTTTCTGATACGGGGCAAAATGTAGCGCTATGTTAAGCAATTCCCAAGTAACTTATATGGAAGTCACCCTACAACGAGGTCGGTCAATAACACTTATGTGTTTAAGAACAAGTTAGAGATATGACATAGAAGATCATTCTCCAAAACACTTGCAACACATGTAAAATAACAAAAAAAAAAAAGGGATTGAGATGAAGGAGGAGGGGAATGGATCAAAGATAAAATCAAAGGTGTCAAGATGAATTCTTTTGTCTTTATGGGATTTCATCTTGATGATCCATCAGAAGAATGATAAAATCATAACCTCTTCACAATAGATACCCCAAGACTTATACCCACAAATAAAAAAGAAAAGAGATGGAGGGAGAAAACAAATAAAAGAAAATAAAAGAAATTTTAAATGGTCAATTAAGAAGAAATTCTTGATGAAATACTTAATGAGTATCTTAACACCAAATAATACCATAATAAAATCAGAAAAACTATATAAGAATTTTAGAAAAAGGTTTGGTAATTTTCAAAAACATAAAACTATTTAAAAATGACCAAAAATGACTAATTAATTGGAATTTATTGATGAAATACTCCAAGGGTATCAAAACACCAAATAAAAATCCCAAAAAATAATCAGAGGTCAAAAACAAGTCAACAAGTGTTGACAAATTATTTCATAATTTTTGAAAATCAGAAAGTATTTAAAAAACAATTAAAACAAAAAAAACAAAGGAAAATTCAAATAAAATATCAATACTCAAAATAAAATTCCACAAAAATATTCATTGGATAAGAAAATAATCAAAATATTTTTAAGAATTTTTTGGGATTTTTTAAATGTGATTTGATATTTAAAATGAAATAAAATTCAAAAATGATTAAAATAAAAAAAATCTTAAAATAAAATAAAATATCATATCATATGAAATGAGACACACCATCATTGGATGCTCTCATCAATTCACGCCCTTGGATCTTTTCATTAATGCGTTGGCAGGATCTCTACGCGCATTCCACCATAGGCCCTCAGTCAACTTGCTTCATCGAGCCAAAGAAGGTCTAACCAACGGAAATAAAACAAATGTCCCGCTATCATCGGTTGAAGGATGCCACTGCATTGTCTTCAACCTCTAGCTTTCAAATCTTTAGATATTTAGGGCAAAAAATGAGTTTCAAAAAACGAGATTTAGGGCATCTTCAGATTCACATAGTAACTTGCTCAAGAGGCTTTATGGCATGATCTTGGTAGCTTTAGAAATATGATTTAACAAAATTTAAAATGTTCTTGGAAAGATTGCATTTATAAACTTGAGCATAAAATTACAAGTCCTCAAAGTTGGTGACAACAACTGCTTCAACACTTAGAAAAATTTCTAAGTTTTTGACCTCTATGAATGCATAATTTTGAATTAGGCTTTCTTACAATTGGCTCGTGCGTTTTCTATTTTTCTTTGAGCCAAATACTCTTCTCATCAAGATGAACACAATTAAAAAAGAATCACTTCCATAGGTCTTGTAAATTAAGAGATATGCCTTTGACAACTTGAGCAAAAATAAGGCAATCATGCGAGGTCATCATCAAACACCTTTGTGCATGTCTCAAATGAGTGCCTTAGAGCTTGAATTGATCAAAAGTCCCAACATGAAATTTGTAGAGAATAGAAAAAATTAGCTTAGAGCCAAAAGTTATGAAAGAGAAAGTTAAAATTGAGCTATTTGTACTTGAGGTCAGTCTTGCAGACATGGTATGCCTTAAAACCTAGGCATCTTAAAATGACCTATAATGTTTCTTTTCCTTTCATGATCTTCCACTCAAAACTTACTCTTGATCTTTAAATACGAATTGAATTAGACACATTCAAGATTACTATGCAAAAAGAATAGGCTAAAGGTGATAAAAATAGACCAAGTTATGATCATTTGAAGTAGACATACAATTCCTTGAACTTTCAAAAGGAGGACCTATAATTTCTTCTCACGTTTGATGACTTTCTTCATAAATTTTCCTCTTGACTTGTGAAGATAACATGTTGATGATGTCAAGGAAAATCATTTTCAAAAAGAAGCACTAAAAAATGTTGAAAATTGAGGGAGTTGTAGTCTTTTAATCATAGAATCAAGAACTTGTCAAATTAGGTCAAACTTCTTGAATCAACTATGAATCGTTTGAACTTTTCATGCATAATAGAGCATGAAGGGGGTACATAAGACCTTGAAATAAGGTTTTCTTTAAGCACACTTAATTGTGAGGTTCATAGATTGGGGAAACTTGTTGAAGAATGCATGGAAATAAACACATGAACCTATGAAGTTTCTTGATGAACCAAGCTACATAATCTTGAGATAGACTTGATTAAATGAAATGGATAGATGCTTAAAATTTGAATCTTAATGATGAGAATAACTACCTTGATGTTTAAGACTTTTAGCTTCCATGAATGACCCATTGATTGGGGTTAATCCATAAAACCCTAGCTTTAGGAGAGAGTAGAAGGCACTTGCTCCAATAACCTACAAGGAAAAAAGCTATGAAAGAAAGAGGCATCTCTTTGGTTAGTGTAATATAACAAATAAATATTCACAACCTAAACAAACATGGGTGCTTAGTCATCCCTCAAAGACAAGATCAACACAAAGCTAAAATGGTTAAACTTAAGATTGTGATCTTGATCAATGGTAAAGATGCAAATGATTGGGGAATCTTAGGGTCAAAAATTGGGGTATGACAGAAATGGGTTATGCTTACAAGTGAACTTCGTGTTTTCAAAGGGGATATTAAGAAATTTTTGAGACAATGATGTTTTCTTGTGGAAAGAGACAATGAAAACAACACTAATTCAACAAAAGTGTGTAGATGTATTAGGTAATAATGCATGTAGACCTAACACAAGTAGAGAAGATAGAGATGATAGATAATATCTAAGTCCTTGAATCATTTTATTCCTCATACAAAATTATTCCTCATACAAAATTCCTAATAATAGTTATCAAAGAGAAGACCACAATGAAGATGTCAGTCAAACTTGAATCATTTTATATGATCAAGTCCTTGGCACACATGTTTTGTCTGAAACAACAACTTTACTCATTTTGAATGGAGGAGATTAAATATATTGTGTAGCAATTGTAGAAATTTATCAAGATCATTAATGACATACAAAATATTGAGGTGAAACTTAATGATGATCACATGGTTCAGCTCTAGTAGATGTCATTACCCATATTTTGTGAGGATTTCATGGATGCTCATATATAAGGTAAGGAAGAAACTATTACCTTAGAGGCGGCTAATTTGGATATAAGAACCAAGGAGTTAACAAAATTGAAAGAATAAAAGGTTGATGATCGTATGAAGACTTTATTGTTAGGGAGAGTGGAGAAAACCAAAACAGAAAGAAATCAATGTCAAAGTCAAACTCCATGGTTTTTGATAAATCAAAATTAAAATGCTTAACTTGTCATAAATCTGGCCACTTCAAGAAGGATTGTTACAAGAAGAGGAGCAAGGGTGATACAATTGAGATTATTGTTTCCTCAGATGGTGATGGTTATGAATGTGTTGGTACACTAATGGTGATGATTTTGAATAAAGAAAAAGAATTGAGTCATGAACTCAAGATGCTCTTATCACATGTTCCCAATGAAAGAATAGTTTGAGACTTTGGACCAGAAAGAGAGTTGATTCGTTCGACTTGGTAACAGTAAAAAGCTTGCTAAGTTATTAGTATTGGTATGATTAGACTTAAAATGTTTGATAATCATGAGTCTCTTCAATCCATTATGAGGTATATTTCCGAGCTTAAGTGAAACTTATCTTCTATAAACATCTCTAATGATTTAGGATATTTCACTAAAATTAAATGTGCAGTGCTGAAAATTTTTTATGGTACATTGATTATGGCTAAAGGGTCTAAAATCTTTGGATTTTATATTTAAGATGGTTCTACTATTATAAGTCATGGATCATTAAATAGTCAAGAATTTCATAAAAAAAAAAAAAAACTATGGCATTTAAAATTAAAGTTAAAGATGTTTGGTCGAGCTACCAAAAAGCTCTTTCTTTCTTGAGTTAGGTTTATACATTATTATTATTATTATTATTATTATTATTATTATTATTATTATTATTATTATTATTATTATTATTATTATTATTATTATTATTATTATTATTATTATTATTATTATTATTATTATTATAATTATAATTATTATTATTATTATTATTATTATTATTATTATTATTATTATTATTATTATTATTATTATTATTATTATGTATTTTAAGTGTTTTATGTAAATGGAGTTATGCCTAAATTAATCTATCAAACAAATTTAATCTTTCATCTTATTCATAATACTTGTTATATTTGCATTATGTTTGTGGATCCATGAGGTTCGGATGGGTTCTCATAGATCTATATCATGGGTATAAAAATAATATTGTTGGGGATCAAACCCATGATCAGTTCCACTTTTTCCTTCCGATGCACTTTCAATAACACACTCTTCGTTACTTTGTTCGCAAAACTAAAGTAAAACTCATTTTCAACTGAAAAAAAATAATTATTCTTAGTAGTGTCTACACAATCATTAATTAACAAAAAACATTGACAAACATTTTGTCTTTATTTAGCCATAAACTCAACACAGGCAAATTAAAAACAAAGGCACAAACATTAATATGCATTGACTTAGACTAGGTAAAGCCTAAAGCACATCTACACACTAATATTTTATTAATGCTTCAAATAAAACTTAGTAATAACCAAATCCCAGCAGCAGAATACCCACTTGATTCATCATTTGGACATCTTTGCAGCTAATTCTCTGACCAACTTAGAAGCAACAAGTGCAGTCATGTTATTGATAGCATCACGTTGTGGATTGTATTCAACAACATCTCCACCAACAATGTTACCTTCGAAGTTGTGAAGAATGTTTAGAACGTCTCTTAGAGAAAGACCTCCAGATTCAATGTGAGACACTCCTGGAGCATAGCCTGGATCAAGAGAATCTAAATCTATTGATACATATACACCTTTCACACCTTCACCAGTACCAAGTTTCTGCGCAATTAAATAAATTTATCAAGGTTCAAAAATTAAATATATTAAGCATTATAAAATTTGATCATAATAAAAAACAAAGAGAAAGAGAAAGAGACCAAGTTCTCTAAATAGTCGCGTTCTTTTGCGAAATTTTTCATTTCGTGTATTTCTACCCCATATTTTTTGCCTTGTGCTCTTCCTTCCGCAGTTATTGATCGTATACCAACCTATGAAAATTAATTAATGAGTTAGAAGCATTAAAAAACATATATTCGCAATATATTTTACAAACTGTAATCATAAATTTAAATTGTGGTTCAACTCGCAATTACGTCTGTAGTCATTGTGGATGCTGTGATGCGTATTTAAGCAGTTGTATAGTGAATATTAATCACAAAGCACTTGAAGTATGTAACATGTTAATAAATGAAATAAAGATTTGAAAAAATACCTGCACTAGTCGATTGGCATATTTACCCTCCATGATTCGAGCAAAGGGTGAAGCATGTGAATAATGGTTATCTTCAAAATTTTCATAGAGATCAGGATGTGCATCAAAATGAAGAATATCAACTTTTCCTCCAAGCTTCTCAGAAACAGCTCTAACAACAGGATATGATATTGAGTGATCACCTCCCAAAACTAAGGGACGCAATGGAGGCTGCAAAAATATTATTCAATGCGAAAAAATATGAGAATAAAATAAATTCTTGTAAAGACCATAAAAATGAAGAATATGATTAGTAAGTATACATGATCCATCACTATCTTGACAGAATCACTGATAAACTTCATTATTTTCTCTTCACTGACTCCTAAATTTCGCATATCTTGGACTGGGATATCACCCGCATCCGCTAATATACGCGGGTCAATTAAATCCTTGCCTACAGAAAAACAGAAAAATGTGGTGACTTGAGTTCGAATCTAAAAATTTATATAATAAACTTTTGAGTTAAAATAGCGAAGACTATGTGTATACCTTCTTCGGTTGTTGAGTTTGTGCTATCATCCCAAATAGCCTCCCTAATGCGAGGAGGCGCAAATGCTGCGCCTTCATGATATGATGCATTGTGTCCTAAAGGTACTCCAAGAAGAGTTGAAGTTGCTGTAGCACCATTCAGAAGAGTCTTTGCAATTTCTGCCTATACAAAATTAACCAACTTAAAAATTAGTGATGGAAAATAATCCCATTCTACCTTTATCATGCGTCGAAAATTAGTGACGAAATTAGTGACAAAATTTAATGGTGAAATTTAAGAACATTTTTTATTAAAATTTATAATTAATTTCATGATTTTTTTGTGACAAATTAATTAAAATAAGTCAGTTGTGGAAATAATTTGCCTTAAGCTTAGCTTTTTCTTTGAGATATGTAAGTGATGCATTGATCACACTTTCTTGACCAGCATTTGTCAATTCAGTTACTGCTTCTTGACCTTTATGGAAATTGGAGCCTAATGCTGATGTACTTGAGATCATCTTCTGTAACAAATGAACAAATAAACATTCAGCATTTTATTTTTCTATAGAAGTCAAAACTTTTGTACCATTTTTTAAAAATCTATATTGTATGACATAATTTTTTTCTTCAATATTAACTAAAATAGTAAAATATAATCCTTTTACTCATATCGTCTTTGAAGATGTGCTACCGCCCAAACTTAAAATTTATCACGGTGTCTTTGTAGATGTGCTACCGCCCAGACTTAAAATTTATCACAGTTAAAACGTACTTAAATAAAATTTTATTAGATTTATCACTATTAAAACATAGTTAAATTAGAATTTCCAAAAACATAAGACGGCTCTACTTTTCGTTACCTTAAAATTTGTTTTTCCTTGAACAAGTGAAGGTGAACCATCTATCATACGAGTTGATCTGTCCAGTGTATGCTTGAAGCCTCTGCGTGCTAGGATTGACATCATTTTCTGCATTAAAACACTTAACATTTTATACATGTTGCCTTCTATTTTAAGAGAAAAATCCTGCAGAAATTTGTAAATACTCATGAAAATATTATGTTTGTTAAAATATATTTTTTTTAATCTTACAAACATATCATTTTTTTTCTTTTAGTTTCTATAAACATATTTTAGTTGATCCTTGCAATATGGTTTTTTTAAATTATTTTCGCTTCTTTTTTTAGTAAAAAATTTAAAAGGAATATTACACATATTTAACAAAAAATAATTTCCACATGAAAAAAATAATGAATAATAGAACAAAAAATATATATAATCTACACATTCAAATGTTATTTGAAGTAATATCTGTAAACAATGATGTCTTGTTAATAAATATCAAAGAATGACATTGCAAGGATAAAAACATTTAAACTATGAGTAACATGATTATTTTTCTAAAGCAAATAATATTATACATAAATAATATTATACAATAAACTGAAAAATGACATAAAAAAGAGAAATTCTTGCATGAAAATGACCTTAAATTCATATTCTTAGGAACAACTAATAAGAAGAGAGTAATTTTTTAATTTATTTTAATCTTAATTTTGTTTTTAATTGGATTCATGGGGTGATTGAGATTATAAAGGAGAGAGAAAACTCTTGATTTATTTTTTAATTAATTAAAATTTTGTGATTGATTGTGTTTAAAACAATTTCTTATGTCCGTGTTCACCTAAAAAAATTTCCATAAAAAATACCAAAACAACTAATGAATCTGATAAAACGAAACAACAACAAAAAAAAAGGAAAACATCAAGAGAAACTACCCATCCAATGCAAAACTAGAATATGTGGTAAGACAAAAACTAGGAGCACCAAGAAAAAAAAAACATAAAATACATTAAACACAATAAAACTATTAAATGTTTTTAACATTACAAAAACAAACTCAAAATGTAAATTTTGAGCTTTTAAAAAAAGAAAAGAAAGAGAACAATATCTAGGTATCTTATATATCTTACTACTACGTACCAAGTTCTCTACTTTCTCTGTATGATATAACAAAGAAAAATGACCAATGTATGAAACTCACTATGTTAAGCAAAGGGAATGACCTAGCTATTTATAATGGGAGATCACTTACATTTCTAGGGTACTCACATATATTATATTATTTAACAATTAGTTTTTTATTTTAACGATTTACATGTTTAGATAATGTCACGTATTTTTTAACTTATCATTACTTGAATAATGTGGCGCATTTAAAGCATACAGATAGATATAATGAAAATGGGAAAACGGGAAAATACTTTAAATGTTGAGGCTGGTAGACAACAAGTGGAAATTGAAGCAACAAGGAGATATTGGGCCTGAAATGTGTTAAGATTAAAATGTGAGTAGTATGAGAGAAGATTTAACAATTAAACTCCTCACCCCTACAAAATTTAAAAAATTTAAATTAAATTAAATTTACCCCCTTTGAAATTTAAAATTGGATATAATGAAAATAAACCGACAGTGTCAAGCAGTTTTACACTGTCAGTGAAATCCAAACGATTAATTTTTGTAAACGTTTGACTTTTTCTTTAAATCACATCTAAAATATTTATTTTTAAAGGTTGTGATGCACTGACCTTGTAAAAATATTTACACTGACAGTGCACTACCTTTAAACTCTTTAAAATTTTGTTCACTCTTACACAATATATTTGGATTATTTTTAAATAGGTTTTCCAAAAATTTACTCACAACTTATTAGTGGATAAATTTAAGTTTTCGAGTGTAAATTTGTATATTGGATTTTCCAAATTGATTAGTGGATAATTTGTAAATAAGATTTTCTGAACTTTACTCACAACTTATTCGGAGATAAATTTATGCTTTTGTGGGTGATTTTGATTATTGAATTGCTAAGTTTTCCGAATTTTCAATCAAAATGTTATAAAAAAGATTTTCATAAATTTACTGACAGCTTATTCGTGGGTAAATTTATGTTTTCGTAGATAAAATTAAAAGTGAAAGATATTTAAAAAGAAATCTACAAAAAGTTTTTATTTTGTAAGCAAGGAATCTATTAAAAGAGTACTGGCGATTTTCTTGCTTGATTACAAGAAGTCGGAAAAATCAGAGAGAGGAAAAATTCTCTTCCAATAGCAACTTAAACTAAGCAAGTGAAATGATTCTTGCAAAAATCATAAAGATTACAGTTGGAATAAGAAATATTTCCTATGATAGACCACCTGCACAACGTCAATTTTATGGACAAAATCAAATCGTAGACATTACAAATCGTCTCTTTGAACAAGATATCATTCCTTTGATTACAAACACACCAGAAGATCGCGAACACCACTACCCTTTCCTTTCCTTTTCAAATTTTTAAATTGAATAACCTGTTATACCAATTAAAATAGATCTTCGGAAAAGAGTCATCTAGACTAAAGGATATTCCCATCCATTTCTCCACATCTTTCCAAACAATCATGGCAAGCTTACAGTTGATGAAAGGATGCTTCAAATTCTCCTCCTCCTACAAACACAAAACATAACATAAATCATTTCAAGATGAAAAAAATACTTCTTCTTCTCAATTGATCCTTGGTGGCGAGCCTATTGAGGAAAATTCTTCAACCGAAAGCTTTGATTCAAAATGGAACTTGGGCTTTCCATAACCTATCAAAAGGTGCTTTCTTCTTATCATCCTACTCCTCGTCAAGCCCATTTGCTGCCAGCAAAACAAAACCAGAATTAACAGTGTAACCTTCCTTTGGATCTGAATTCCATTCGATTTTGTCTTGATGCCCCCTTTGCGGTTCACCTGCATCCAGAATTTAAAGTAGGAGTTGTTTCCTGCTCTATAACATATTGTCCAGATTTTCTGGAAAACAGAAATAATTCCACTGCCAATTGTTATAACTCCAACTCCCCATGTCGGCCAACATTTGTAACACCCTTCTAAACCCCGCGGAAATTAATAAAATAATTCAGAGTAAACATGAAAACAAGGGTGCCACAATTCAATAAAACAATTTATTATAACTCACTTGCCATGCTTCACTAATGAACAATCATCAATTTAATAAAATCATGTTTCTACACAGCGGAATATTCATCATACGGATAAGCATAACATCATCTATGCAATATCCCCCAAAATTAATACAATAACAACAGAATAGAATATCATCATAGACTCTAAACTAGCGTTCCCTAGTGTTACAATATCAGAGCATGACACCGACGCTATACTTAAACAAACTGGCCAATGAGCTACCCTCACCAAAGCCAAAAGCCGCTACTCGTCAATCTGAAAATGTCAACAGTAAGGGTGAGTCTCATTCACAATTAACAAATGTTATTGAGTCATTAATAATAACACATCATAGTTACATTATTCACCCAATTGTATCATATACAAATATTCAGACAAGTATCAATCATCACTACAACCAACACATCTTCAATATTCATAACACTGGAAAACATCCAATCATGTAAAAAATCATGCATATGAATGCAACTGACACTATGCATGTGGTACCAACATCATCAATAGGAATAACCCACCGACCGATCCAACATCATCAAGATACGGCCCTGTCAGCACAAATTCCACACAATGGGAATTATGCCCTTCACTGAATCCACAACGTTATTTGGATTCAGCCCTCAACACATGATTATGAATGAATGCAAACATATATGAAACATACTTATACCATCGTCAAGTTTATGAGTAACATCATCCAATACTCAACCATCATCATCATCATCAAAGTATGTTTATATACATTAGCATCATTTAAATACAATCAATTATCATCATCATCATTAAAAACATACATGTATTCACATCTTCCAAAACAAATCAATCATCATTAAACAATTCTCAACAATCATCACATAATAATGTTTTTCAAAACACATCTTATATTGTCACATTTCATCATATATGTCAACAATACATCATCCATCCAACAGACAAGATATTCACATCATACTCAAATCATCATAAAAACTATCTCGTAAGCTTCATCATACCAACAAACAAATCATCACATGAATCATGTTTTAAACATAGCTTGTATTGTTACATCTCATCATATATATCCACAAGCTTCATCCTGCTCGAACGGCACTTAAAACAGGCCAACGGTTCAAAAGATACGCATCTTTACATTTTTCAAATATTATCATTAGCACGCGGCACCATCCATCTTTCGCGACGCGTCACCAAAATCGATGCTTTCGCGGCGCAAACATTGTTCGCGGGGCGAACTGAAAATATTTTCGTCGCCATCGCGGCGCCAACCTACCTTCGCGGCGCAAACTGGCAAAACTCGAAGATCTCACAGCGATTTGACAGCATTACGGGATTTATCCCAAAATCCCCAAAACCCAAATCAAATTATGTCATGAACCTCAAATACCACAACATCAGCCACATACATGTTATAACACAAATATAATACACAAAGAGGATCATTTAATCATCATAACAATCATATAATCATGCAATTCATCAAATCATACAATTCCCCTCAAAATCATCCCAAAACCCCAATTTAGCATATAATCAATTAACACAAACAATGCATCTAAATCAATCCTATTATCTATAATAAGATAAAAGATGTTAACCGGAAGAGTCCCCCCTTACCTTAGCAAAAGATCTTGATTAGCCCTCTTCCTCTTCTGTTCCTCTTTCACGTATCAGCTCTTCTACTCTTCTGTTCCTCTTTCACATCTATTTTCCTTTTTCCCTCAATTCCTTATTTTTATTAAAATAGATTTTAATTTAGTAAAAGGCCTACTAACATATCACCCCCTCTTTACTAACACCACACTTGGCCCAATAGCCTATCTCATAATTCTTTCCAAATAATTCCACAAAATACCGAATAATTCTAAATAATAATTTAAATTCCGATTAAATTAAAATTGGAAAATATGGGGTGTTACAACATTGCTTCCTTCTTTGAGCTGATTTCGAACAGGTCTTGGAACTAAGTTTTTAAACTCATATTAGACCAATGCATCGCCGACAAGAATGATGTTTATCTTCCATATCCAATTTGAAATTAATGTTACTTGCAAAAACAAAAACAAAACCATTATTGCTTTTTGATTTCATGACTAAAACCTTCCACCACGATGAAGTTGGAATTCTGCCCCTTTTGCTTATGGAAGAAAATAACGGGCAAAGATGTTGCCAGTGAAAGTTCCACTAAGGGGCAACGTTATAACAGTTTGTGGACTGGAGATGTGGGCGACAGGAGGTCTTCACCAGTTATGAATAAAAAAGAAAAGAGGTGCAGGAGGGTGGAATCCGTCGATACCAAGGAAGTTGATGGGCACAAATACTATTCTTGGTGTAAGGTTATAGATTCTGCGAAGGTAGCTGCTCAAAATGTGCTTGTAAGTATATTAATTTAGTTACATTTGCCTTAAGTTTTGTTGAACATTCTATTCTTTGAATTTCCACTACTGCAATTTAAGTTGTATGGTTATAGATGATATATTATATGACATCTTTGCAGCAATTTCCTTAAGAAGTCATCCGCAACTGCATGGATAAGTGTTATACGCGTGTCTTGTTTCGTGATTTTGACTTCAAAAGGGTATTCAAGTCTGAGCTTCATTATTCCAAGAGAGAGTATTGTGTTGAGAGATATCTTTGGATGGGTAGGTGCGAATTTGTGAAGGAAGGATGCATCCAATATGGCGACCGACTAAGATTTGTAATCCGCGACAAACCTTATACATCAGTTGAACCTGGAACACAAATGGTTGATGTGGCAGTGGTCAACAGATCCAGGTGTGGACGATTGTGGTTAAATTAAAGGCAAAGATGGTAGTGGAAATATGTTGTGTTTTGTTGTTTAATTGTGAGTGTGTTATGTAATGAGAGTTTCAGTTATAAGTGTGTTGCAATAGGTATGTGTTAGCCATGGGCGAAGCCAGCGCCCGGCGAGGTTGGGCAGTTGCCCAGGCTCTTGCTCTTCCTTTCCAAGGCAACCACCATTCTCCACAACATCTGATGCAAGTTGGTGATGGTGAAAACAAAAGGGTGAAGTGGTTTGGCTTTAGTCAGAATTTATGTTGGTGGTTTTACAAATCTGAAATGGTGAAGATGATGAAATAGATGTAATGAAGAAGGAAAAAAAATTAGATTTTGGTGGAGCAAGAGAGACTGAGAAAGAGAAGAAAGAACAAACTTTAGAGGTTGCAATTTAGTTTTGATTTTGGGTGGGTAAACAGTGGTTGACGGCAACATTGAAAAGGAGAAAGAAAATAAACAGTACATGTGGCTTGTGACTGTGGAAGTGATGAAACGGTTTGGTTTTATTTTTTAACTATTATTATTATTATTATTATTATTATTATTATTATTATTATTATTATTATTATTATTGCCATATGTCTATCACACATTGGCTCTAAGAAAAAGTCTTTGAAAAAGTTAAAAAGAATTCTTTTCTATGCTCACGTAAAAAATGGGAAAAAAAGATGAATGGTAAAGAGGGGGTGTGGAGGATTCACGTTGCTTCTTCTTTTTTAAATCAACTCTTTTTTAATTTTAAGAAAATTTAAGGTTTTTGTGAAGGATTCACGTTGCTTCTTCTTTTTTAAATCAACTCTTTTTTAAGTTTTAGAGAAATTTTAGGTTTTTGTTTTTTTTTTCTTTTGTTTATATGATCCCATGTATTCTTTATTATACTCCTAATTTGTTTAGTTTGAATTTTAATTAACACTTTTTAATCAATTTAGTTATTTTAATTAATTTAGTTATTTTAATTATTTTAGATATTTAAAATTATTTTTTTTGATTTAATTAATTTAGTTTATATTAAATTTTGTTTACTCTCTTTTAATTATTATTCTAAAAATATAAAAATGTCTCTTCTTTTTCTTAAATATTCAAAAAATATATATAAATTATCTTCTTTCAATTAGATTTTCTTAAATTAACAATGTTTTTAACGCCATTTACAACGTTTTCAGATTCATGATAACTCCTCTCTCAACTCCCTTTTCGTTCTCTCGTTTTCATTTTCAATTAGCTAGGGTTGTTATTTATGGTAGTTTTGTTGTTATTAGGTTAGTTTGAATTTCAAGTTGATTTTAGTTTCACTATTGTTAGGTTAGTGAGAATTTCAGAATTTCTATTATGTTCAGTCAGATAGAGCTGTCATGTTAGACGAAATTGTGGATTATGTTAAGTTCTAAAGGCTTGAAGTGAAGATAAGCGACTACTTTTCTCCCTATTATTTCTGGCCAAATTTACTCTCACTTACATTGTATGTTAAATTTGTTTCCCTATTTGTTTTAATTCTCACTTACGAAATTCCATTAGTTAAGTTTCGACTTATGTGAATTTGCCGTCTTTAAAGTTTTGCCCAGGCTTCGAAAAATTTCTGGCTTCGCCACTGGTGTTAGCTGTGGTGTTGTGTTAGGTTTTTGGTGGCAGAAGGATGATGTAATTTTAACATGGTTGTTTATGTTTCATGTTAGTTGTTGGATACGTTTTTCATTATGTTTAATGAAATATTATTTTTATTGTGTGGTTATAATATTAATATATGTGTTTTATAAGATATTTTATATTGAATGTTTATTACTGAAATTAAATGGGAATGTTACAATATTGATAGTATATATATTTGTCAGTGTGTTTGGTTATATAAATAGACATAAAACCTGATTGAAAGAGAAATAGTTTTTTGTGTTTTGAGTTTCATACAAAAGCAAGTTGTGTTGTTGGTTTTTAATAAATGGATAAAATAGGAGTTCTTATTCATTCCAGGCAGATTGATTGTTTTTTAATTGCCAAAGTATGTTCACAGGTATGTACAGCAGTTTCTTGCGTAAAGAGTTAATCATAGGTGTTATGTTGTTGTATATGATAAAATTATCTCGACTCATAAGTTAACTTTTGTAAAAATGAAGATGTATCCTGAAATAGATCCAGAATTCACACTGAATTACGATGACGAATTAAACAAAGGTTGGACAGTGCTCAACAACCAAGGTGTCCACCATGAGTTGATCTTTAATAAAATTGGTGATCATCCCATGATAATAAGTGGGTGGTGCTTGTTGAAAGCATATTATGATTTTGCTGCAGACGTTATTGTGGAATTTGGTTGTTATGGGGACAATAATTTTGGAATTAACTGGTTTAAAGAGGTGCCAGATTGGGTGGGTTTACCGTACTTTCACAGCCGATACATATCTGATGAGAACATTCATTCGTTTGTTGTTATAGTTTCTCAATTTTCATTAATTGAAGGAAAATTAGTTTAGTAACTGCTGTTTATAGTATTCAGTCATTTTGATTAAGGTTTAATTAAGTAATATTGTAAATTAACAGTTTGTATTTGTATTGCAGAAGTTGGGGTTAAATACTGCAAGAATATTGGGAAGTTGTGGCTATGAAGCTCTTATTTTGTGTGGGGACAGTGGTATGTCAACAACAATGAAACTGTCAAACATTCATGATCCTTACAATACAGAGTTAGGTCCTGGGTGGGATATTTTTTGTAGATGTCATACAATTGATGCAGGTGAATGTATTGTATTTCGAGTTGATGTCAGATCTCGTTCTGCAATATGTTATGTTTATAGGTTTCAAGGTTAATATATTGCCGTAACTGGCATATGTCACTATAATTGTTTTTGATGTTTTCAGTGTTTACGTATAAGTAAATATTCAAAGATTGTGTCGAGTTTATGTTTTAATAGAAATCGAATTAATGAAATTGAAAAAAATAGTATAATAAAAGCAACATGATGTGAAACCAATGTGAATGAATTCAGATATGGTACCAACAGAGCAATTATATATTGTTGAAGATCTCCTTGTAAACTACATTTGTAGTTGTTGTTTTAACTTTTGCATGTTGATCATGTATTAATATTTTGATTTCTTGTTTTGTAGTCACTCTTGATTGTGCAACATATATTTGTCCATTGGTAAAAACATCCCTTGGTAGGTATAGACCAACAGTATCCAAAGATTGTCCTTGGGGTTTGTTAATTGTCATAGCATATGACACTATAATGGGGAACTGTCTTCTATTGAGCTTGAACGGCCATGGTGATTGTGAAGGTCACATATCCATTCGTGGGATGTAAACCTGATTGCCAGAGTTCTTTCCAACTATTATTGAAGCTTCAATAACATGGGTTCCCAATTTTGTTACTATCAACCTTGTTCCATTACATAGGCCTTCAGACTGATCAATATTCCTCGTGAGCATAATTGGTGTTCCAACCTTTAACTTTAAATGATGGGTAGGAAAACCAGATGTACGGATCGAACAGAGAAATTCTGGAGTTAGGATATTTACCACTGTGTCGTCATTAATTTCAGACTTATCAACAGAATTGGAGTTGTAGTAATCCCGTACGTCTCCTGTATGAAGAATAGAATGAGTTAAGTGAAATAAATATGAAGAGTTGAAGTTTTTAAAGGTTGTTGAGAAAGATGTAGACCTGGCATTAATTCAAGTATATGATTGTTTATTTCTTCCACAATTTCTAATGTAGAAGCAAGAATTGCTCGACCCTTAAGGTAATGTATCAAATGATAATTGTGAATAAAGTCAGGATATGTAGCATCAACAATGGCGACAATTGGGTCTTCGAATTGTGTTATCAATAGGTCGGGTGGAATTTCAAAATCAGCAACACCGTAATTGGGCTCAGATACCTTTCCTTCGCCGATTCTTAACAACCATTCTGAAAACTGTTGAATTTCGGTTTTATCATTTTATGTCGGACCGGATTGCAGCCGCATGTTTTTGGTTAATGTTAACACCTGAACACAATTCCATATGTAAGAAGCATTTATGGCAAAATGTACAATATCTGAACGACTTCCTCGAGGGACAACAAGTAAAATCTGTTTGAAATCACCTCCAAAAACAACAACTTTTCCACCAAACATCTCCTTTGAGTTACTGTATGTAGACATTACATCTCTGAGAGTTATGTCAAGTGCTTCAAAAGCATGCTTGTGTGCCATTGGAGCCTCATCCAAGATAATTAGTTTAGTTTGTCTAAGAAGGTCTCCAACATCATCATTGTACTCAATTTTGCAAGTAGAATTATCTAGTGTTGGCACTGGTATCTTAAATTTTGAATGCGCAGTTCTACCTCCTGGTAACAATAATAAGGCTATACCACTGGTTACGACTGTTAGACATATATCATGCTTGGACCTTAATGTTGTTGCCAGTGTTCTCCAAATGTATGTCTTATCAGTCCCGCCGTAACCATGTAGGAAGAAGACTGCACCATTTTGTGAGTCGACGGCTCTCATAAATTTTTGATACATAGCTCTTTGTTCACCTGTCCAGTATTTCACATTGAAGAATAAATTTATGAATCTATAGTCATTAGCAATCTATAAAGAATAATCCAAACAAAGTAGTATTATAAAAATAGTTAACGATAATATCAATTGTTTACCTGTAAGTCCACTAATTAGATTTGTGAATTTTGTCTTTGTTTTTGCAATTTCATAATTGCGTTCATCATATATCAGTCTATTACCTAATTGTTGCAGAACATATCCATCCGGATAAGGGATTGGTTTGAAATATTTTAGACTCCTTTTATTTTCTTGAAGTAGCTTTTCAATTTCAATTAGCGTCAAATTTTGCAATTCCGCTTCTGTGAGAACCAATTCTGATTTTCAACATTATAAATAACAAACTTAGGAATTGGATAATAGGAGAGATGAATTTGGTTGTAATTATATATACATAATATATATGTAATAATAATTTATGACATATTGATTGAATTTACACTCTTAAAAACCTGTATTTAAAGCCAATTGCCTTTGAGCAAGTAAGACACCATCAGATAACAGTTCCCATGATTCCCTTCAAACATATGCTGGCCAATTAACAGCGCCTGACAATAGCATGACCACAAATAGTTTTCGGACAAAATGTCCAGACGCCCATTCACTGACCTCTTTGAGAGCACCAATATATTCTTTGTCATCTTCCAAATATCCCATTGCGAAGCATGCATCTCTAAATGTTTCATATTGGCTGTTACCAACCTTGCGAATTTCTTCATAACTTGTAGGTCCTTTGACTACTGTCAACATCATCCGCAGGTAAAAAAGTTCACCAGTTGTTGGTGGAACCCATATCAATCTACCAATGGTGAATCCCTTTTTGCGGGGCCTCCATTCCCTTTCTCTCTTGTGGTAAACAAATTTAGATACAAATTGACTATAAGTGAGTGATTGTGCCTCAAGATACTTTGAGTTTGCAGAGAGCCAACCATTAAACATGTAATCAGTAACACTTGTATTCTCCAAAACATTTTCCATGCGATCATGATCAGGGTAGTAAACAGCCTTTTCGCCTACCAGGTGGTAGAACATACGCTCAACTACAGGTCTTCTACCATGAATGTTAAAGGAGTAAATTCGCTAGCATGCTTAACATGGTGAGATATATCTGCAATCTAAGTATTGTTTTATTTCATCAATCGGTTCGTTGTCATTTGTTGACACCGAAGCTGTTATTCTGTCATAGCCTTTGCTAATATATTTGAAAAGATATTTGATAGAAGTGCTCTGGTTACACCATTCCATGTTTATATGTGCGTTGTATTTTAGGAGAAATCTTTTGTTATAAGGTACAACATGACGGTTGTCCAATGTGATACCATTTTTTTCAATACTATGTGTTTTTTATCTTCTCCTATATAGAGGATAACCTTCTGCATCAACAATAGTTTCCTCGTTAAACTTATTGGGAAAGTATTTAGAGCATTTACCATTTTTTAAACAGGTTGAGATCGTGCGCGAAAGTCCACAGGGCCCATGCATCATGTTAGATTTAACCAAGGCATACAACCTCGGATGAAGAGCAGGGTCTGGTATTTCAACACAGATGATGTTGTCGATGTCGGATGGTATGGGGTATTTGCTCTATGGATATAAGAAAATCAAAATATGTGCGTGTGGCAATCCCCTCTTCTGAAATTCAATGGTGTACATAACTATCGAGGTAACAGTTAGTTAATATGTAATTTCAATTTAAGAAGAAGATGTTAGTTACTTAAAACAACGTAAAAAAAGCATACTTACATGCCAAAACTTTGCCTAGAACATGCTTTTTAGTTATATCGGCAATGAGTTCGTCAAATTTTATTTTGAAGACTTTAGTAATAATATCAGGTCAATCGTGTGGTTGTAAACCAGTTTCTGACAATGCCCGGGTGATCTCTGGCCATGTTGGATTGCAAGTAAATGTAATGAATAGGTCTGGAAAACCCAATCTACTTGAAATTGCCATTCCGTCAAAATACAGTTGATCCATATATCTTTTTCCACCGACAAAAGATGACGGCAAGACAACTCGCTTTCCCCGCTTTTGTCGTTGTCTGGTATCATCGTTATTGCATTCATCAGTCAACCTGTTATATTTTCCCACTCTTTATTTTGATTTATTATTTCGCAACCAGTTTAGTCTTTCAGATTCCATCATACAATAACCATCTACCAAGAATTGTTGAAAAAGACGGCTTGAGTGTAGCAAAGTTTTTGCCTCATATTTACGTTCTTGTAACCTGTATGAAAGCCAGTTCTTGATGCTCTGACGATTTTGTCTAGTAACCTCAGTTTCGTGGCGATGTCTATGCAATATGTTTTTCTTATAACCATCTTCACCATACGCAAATATGAGAGGGTATTGATATGCCAAATATGCTGGATGAAACTCATCAATATGTTGCAAACCATCGTTGCGTGCTTGAATAATAATGTCCCTATTACAAGCAGAATCAATGTCTCCCACAATTAGTGCAGCGACTTCCGAAACCGTCGGTCTGTTATACACGCGTCCATCCTCAGGTCTACCACATATAACCCTCAGTTTTAAGTCTAAGAATGCATTATCGTCCAGAATATCCCTCGCCATTCTAAAAACTTTAGCATGAATATTGAACTCATCTAACATGATCTTCAACTTGTGAACAGTGTTCTTGTCAATTTCAGTATTGTCTCTGTCCATTTTATGGGACGTTAAAAATAAATATAGGCAAGGATCACGAAGAAATGAACTATTTGTGGGATATTAGAAATACCTGAAACACTTCATTCTATTAGAAACTTCATTATCTGTGTCATAAATATATAGTTAAGCATATAAGGGACGGTCTCGAGTTTCTAGTAGCAGAGTATCTATTCGATGACAGGTTTGACCGTGTAGTCTAAAAGTTGGTGGTCCTCCGGTCTTTGAGTATGTTGTGTCAAATTTCATTCCAGGAGAAGTAAACGAAAACATTGAGTTGTATGTTCTAATATTATTCCGATAATTTTTGCTATCGGGAGATGTTTTATTAAACAGCAGATGCTTCAACAGTGGTGGGGGTTCCTCAAGTAAAGGCAAAACAATTTTACCACCGCGACAGCAGTGATGGAATGTTGGAACATGTTCCTTTTTGGTTTTACTGGCACATTCTTGAAGCCACATCTGAGCATGACAATATGTATATTCCCATATTTGATCTCCTATATCAGAATATTCTGCAAATTTATAAATTAATATATTGTCATTTCTGATCTAAATATTTGATGTGTCGTTGAAATGTTTATTCTTTCTAACAATACCTTGTAAATTTGAATCTGGTAAGGCTTGTTGTTCAATGTCATCATCAGAGACCGAAGTATTGGAGGAACTGCAATGATCCTCTGAGTTAGATAGTGGTTCCTGGGAATATGGTGTTTCAGGTTGTAGGACAGAAATCTTCCTATTCTCCAATATAATCCTTCTTCTCTTGCGAGCATCAATTGAATGAGCTTTATCTTGTAGTTTTTGAAAAGAAACTGGGGAGACTGGAGTTAGGGATGGGGCACTGTTGGCATGACCACATGATGTTTTGGTATTTTTCAATATCAGCCTTCTTTTCTTCCTTGCATCACTTAGGTCAGTTTTATCTACCAACTTTTGGTATGAAACAGACACAGGAGAGTCACCTGATTCATTGGATATATGTGTAGATATAGAAGGTAGTACAGGTGCTACACAATTAGTTATTTGAGAGGAAGTAGATTCTTGTGTTTTGGCAATGTGTTGCGCATCTCTCTTCTCCTTCAATCTAAGTCTCCTACTTTGTCTAGCAATAGAAGAGTTAGTTTGATTGTTTCCTTCATTAGTTTGTATCATATTTCATAAAGATAGTAAGGATGGCTGTAAGTAGTGCAAAGAAGAATTTGAGTGGAAGCAATTATATATATCAATTACAATATAAAACTGTATGGATTAAAATTAGTGAAGTTAAAACAGCGGTTATGAAACAAACAGATATACTATTAATGGGGTATGTTGGAAAGTTGATTGGGATGAGGCAAATGAATGGATAACTTTGTTAACTGTCTCAATAAGTGAAGAATATTTTGCTATATAATTGCTACAATGAAAATGGAAGGTCTTGTCATTATAATTTCCAAACATTATGTACAATCCTTTATATAACCGATTATAAGAGTTCGTATTAATGATAACATGAATGAACATTAACATATTTCTAACTCTTATGTGTACCTTTATTTAAATCTATACCTGATCCTATTATCGATGCTAAAGGAATTGTATTAATTGTTGTTTGTTTATCTTGCTGCCCCTAGTGTTTTCCCAGCATTGATCACAACGCCCGTGCAAGCTCCACAACATACTTAACCTACTCTGTGTAATTGCAAAGCATCTCAAGCATAGTTTGTTTTGATGAAGACAATATGGACATCAAGCTTTCATAAAGGATGTGCAAAAAGAATCTCAAGTCTTAAGCAAAGAACACACAATTTCAAAGTCTTGAAGAAATAATAAAGATTCAAGAATCAAGCAATAAATGGCAAAGGTATAAACAATACTCACTTTGACATATAATTGTTCACAAAATATACTCTCATGCATATCATAATCATGAACAAGTCTCATATATCAAAGAGTTCTTTCAAAACCTTTTTCAAAGATAAATTTCAAAGTAAAGGTTTTAGGAACCGGGTTGTCCCTACAGGGGAACCGGTTCCCAGCATTCTATATTTTCACCTCTCTGTGTTTTACTATGGGGAACCGGGTTGTCCCTAGGCAGGAACCGGTTCCTCAGTTCAAAATTTGAATATTTCTGCTGTAACGTTCAGCAGGAACCGGGTTGTCCTATACAGGAACCGGTTCCTACTGAACCAGTGTGTTTTTCCATTGCATTTTACACTCAAACGAAATTGTCTTTATACCTTTTAAACATTGCATTGCTTCATGGAAAAATAACCTTTTGAAGAGGTGTTTTACACACTATATATTACACATCTTTCATATTCAAAAATCACCTTCTTCATTAACAATTCATAAACCATTTTCTTCATCTTTCAATATTCTCAAGTGTTCATAAATTCTCATTTTCAAGTGAAACTTTCCATACACATTTTCATTGAGAAATCTATCCAAAGTTTCATGCATACATTGTGAACATTTATATTCATTGTTAGAATTGTTTATTTGAAGAAGAAGATCAATCCAAGATTGATAGTGCTATACTAATTTCATCTAAATCTCTTGTATAAATTCAAAAGTATTATCTCCTTACTATCCAGGATTGTTGGAAGTAAGTGTTGTGTTTGAAGAGGATTGTTCTTCACTCACATTAGTATTGATTTGATCTTAAAGGTGTTAAGAACCTTTGATCACCCTATAGGTTAGATAGTAGGCATAGGCTTGTACAATAATTCTAACTATAGTGAAATCTCTTTCGTGTTTGAAAGGGGACTGGAGTACTCTCGGATTGTGAGGGGAACCAGTATATATCGTTGCGTTCTTTACTTTTCCGCACTTTATTGCATTCATCACCATTACCAAAGAAAAGAAAAGAACCTTACAAAAAACCTTCAAACACTTAACCAAAAATTATTAGAAGTATTCTCATAAAACCGATTAAATTTTTGAAAACCTAATTCACCCCCCCTCTTAGGCGCACTCTTATACTTACATTTGGCATCAGAGCAAGTTATAGGTAACTTGTTCCTAAAGATCCAGAATGGCTTCCGCAAATCAAAGACCGGTTTTCAAAGATGGTGGTTCTAACAACAAGCCTCCATTGTTTTGTGGTGAATATTTTGACTTTTGGAAAATCCAAATGAAGGCTCATCTAGAAGCACAAGGAGAAGAAGTTTGGGAGGCTGTCCTACAAGGTCCTCATGTTCCTACAACGGTCGTTAATGGTGTTGGATCGGAGAAACCTAAAGCGTCGTGGGATGATAATGATAGAAAAAGGGTTCTTGCTGACAAAAAGGCGATCAGTCTCCTTCATGGTGCTCTTAGTATGGATGAATTCTTCCGAATATCAACATGTACAACATCAAAGGAAATTTGGGATACTCTTGTAGAAACTCATGAAGGTACCGCTGAAGTTAAAAGATCAAGGTTGAATACTTTAAGCCAAGAGTACGAACTGTTTAGAATGAAGCCCGGAGAAACTATTCTCGATTTGCAAAAACGATTCGTACATTTGACAAATCACTTGAAGGCACTTGGTAAGACTCTTACTACCGAAGAACTTAATCTTAAAGTGCTCAGATCCTTAACTAGAGAATGGCAACCGAAAGTAACAGCGATATCCGAGAAAAAGAATCTATCTAGAATGACTTCCGCAACATTGTTCGGTAAACTTCAAGAATATGAGACGGAACTTGGAAGATTAGAAAAGCATGAAAACTTAGAGAAGAAATCCAAAGGCATTGCATTAAAGGTAGATTCAAAGGAAAGCAAAATGAAAGATACATCGGATGAAGATGAAAACTTCATGCTTCTTGTAAAAAGGTTAGGCAAATTTTTTGGTAATAAAAATAATATTGATAATGCTAACTTTGTCAAAAGGAAGAAATTCTCAAAGCATAAGGATAAAGAAGCATCCACTTCATCACAAGAAGTAACATGCTATGAATGTGGGAAACAAGGACACATAAAGCCGGAATGTCCAAAACTTTCTAAGAAGAATGGATTCAAAGGCAAGAATGAATTCAAAAAGAAAAGGGCCTACATAGCATGGGAAGATAATGAAGTAAGTTCTTCATCGGACTCCGATAGTGACGAAAGTGCAAATCTAGCATTGATGGCATCACACCACTCCGATGATGAAGAAGGCGAGGTTAGTTACGATGATTCTCTTTTTAATAATGGTGCACAAGGTGCAATAAATGAATTGTTAAATGAGTGTAAAATTCTCTATAAAACTATCTCATCTCAAAAGAAGATAATATCATCTTTAGAAGAGAAGGTTAAGATAATTGAAGAAGAACATAAAAATGACAAAGAAAAAATGATTAGTGTTCAAGAAGATAATGTTGCATGCAAGAATTGTGAATCACTTTCCTTCCAAATTGTCCAATTAAAACGTGTTTTAGAAAGATATGAAAAAGGGCAAATTGGATTGGAAAATGTTCTTAGCACACAAAGATACTCCAATGATAAGAGCGGACTTGGTTTCTCTAAATTTGATAAACCAACATCCAACAAGACTATCTTTGTCAAAGCTAGTAACCAACCAATTCAAGAGAAAGTGATCAAGCCTAAAGTAATGCAACATTATCCTAAAAGGAAGAACTTTATTAAGAAGAAATCTTATCCTCCTAGATATAGAAGTAACTTTGAACCTACTTGTTTTTATTGTGGTATTATTGGTCACACACCCAATGCTTGTTATGTAAGGAACTTTAGTGTTCCTAGTGGACATTATGTATGGGTGAAGAAAGGAACTAACTATGATGGACCCAAAGCCATTTGGGTACCTAACAAAACTTAATTTGTTTTGTAGGTTTGCTTGAAGACCACTTCAAACCTATGGTATCTAGATAGTGGTTGTTCAAAGCATATGACGGGTGACCTAAACCAATTTTCAAATCTAAGGTTAAAGGCCAAGGGTTTTGTCACATATGGAGACAACAATAAGGGAAGAATTCTTGGCAAAGGCAAAGTTGGTGCACCACCTTTCACATCCATTGAAGATGTTCTTTATGTTGAAGGACTAAAGCATAATCTTCTAAGCATTAGCCAACTTTGTGACAAAGGCTTCAAGATCAAATTCACTAAGGAAGAATGCTTGATCATCGATGAAGTCACCAATGAGGTAAAACTCAAAGGTACAAGAATTAATAACATTTTTATGATTTCTTTAAATGATTTATCTTTGAAAGTAAAATGTCTTTTGGTAAACAATAATGAATCATGGTTATGGCATAAAAGAGCAGCCCATATTCATATGGATCATTTAAATAAGTTAACCAAACATGATCTTGTTATTGGCTTACCTAAGATAAAGTTTGTCAAAGATAAATTATGTGATGCATGTCAAAAGGGAAAACAAACCAAATCATCTTTCAAACCAAAGAATGTGGTGACTACAACAAGACCACTTCAATTGTTGCATATGGATCTATTTGGTCCATCAAGGACAAGAAGCTTCGGAGGTAATGTATACGCTTTAGTTATTGTTGATGATTATTCTAGATATTCTTGGACTTTGTTTCTTGTGCAGAAAAGTGATGCTTTTAGAGCCTTTAAGAAGTATGCAAAACAAATCCAAAATGAAAAATCATTAAAGATTGTATCCATAAGAAGTGATCATGGTGGAGAATTTCAAAATGCATCGTTTGAAGAATTTTGTGAAGAACATGGTATCTCTCATAATTTTTCAGCACCAAGAACTCCACAACAAAATGGAGTAGTTGAAAGGAAAAATAGGTTTCTAGTGGAACTTGCAAGAACAATGCTTAGTGATGCAAATCTTCCTAAATATTTTTGGGCGGATGCGGTTAGTACGGCATGTTATGTTGGAAATCGAGTAATCATTAGACCTATCTTAAAGAAGACTCCATATGAACTCTTCAAAGGAAGAAAGCCAAACATTGCTCACTTTCACATTTTTGGATGCAAGTGCTTTGTTCTCAACAATGACAAAGACAATCTTGGTAAGTTTGATGAGAAATCCGACGAAGGTATATTTCTTGGTTATTCTCTTTCTAGTAAAGCATATAGAATTTATAATAAAAGAACTTTAACTATTGAAGAATCCATGCATGTATCTTTTGATGAGACTAACACTTCCAAAGAGGAAGAAGTTGTTTGTGATGATGATGATCCTTTAGATTTACCCCCGGAAGAACCTTCAAATGATACAATTGTGAAGGCACCGGAAGAACTTTCAAATGATATAATTGAGAAGGCACCGGAAGTACAACAAGAAAGTGTTCAACAAGAAAGTGTACAACAAGAATCAAACACCAATGATCTACCAAAAGAATGGAGAACTCATAGAGATCATCCTATTGATAAAGTTATTGGTGATATTAGTCAAGGAGTTGCAACAAGATTAAATCTCAAAGATGCTTGCTTACACATGGCTTTTGTTTCTCAAATTGAACCTTCAAAAGTTGATGAAGCCTTAGGAGACGATCAATGGATAAATGCAATGCAAGAAGAATTAAATCAATTCGAAAGAAATCAAGTTTGGGAACTTGTTCCTAGACCAAGTAATAAACATATCATAGGTACTCGATGGGTGTTTAAGAACAAACTTGATGAGAATGGTATAATTGTTCGAAACAAAGCAAGATTGGTGGCCCAAGGTTACAATCAAGAAGAAGGAATCGACTTTGAAGAAACATTTGCTCCGGTTGCAAGGTTAGAAGCTATCCGTCTTTTACTTGCTTATGCATGTTCATTAAATTTTCAGCTTTATCAAATGGACGTCAAGAGCGCATTCTTAAATGGCTACATCAATGAAGAAGTCTATGTCAAACAACCCCCGGGATTTGAAGACTTCAAAAATCCTTCACATGTCTTTAAGTTGAGAAAGGCTCTTTATGGATTAAAGCAAGCACCTAGAGCATGGTATGATAGACTTAGCAATTTTTTGTGTGAAAAGGGTTTCGAAAAGGGTAAGGTTGATAAAACTTTGTTCATTAAGAAAATCAAGAGTAACACTTTATTGGTTCAAGTCTATGTTGATGATATCATTTTTGGATCGACTAACAAAGAAATGTGTGAGGAATTCTCATTGATGATGCAAGGAGAATTCGAGATGTCTATGATGGGAAAGATGAATTACTTTCTTGGACTACAAATTAAGCAACTCAAAGATGGAATCTTTATCAATCAATCCAAATATTGTAAAGAACTATTGAAGAAGTTTGATATGGATAATTGCAAAGCAATGAATACTCCAATGGGCTCCGGTACATATGTTGATCAAGATGAATCCGGTACTCCAATTGATATTACTAAATATCGAGGTATGATTGGTTCTTTATTATATTTGACGGCAAGCCGTCCTGACATAATGTTTAGTGTTTGTCTTTGTGCTCGCTTTCAAGCAAATCCAAAGGAATCACATCTTATGGCGGTTAAAAGGATCATGAAGTATCTCAAAGGAACAACCAACGTTGGCTTATGGTATCCTAAAGGTAGTGTTTGCAATTTAATTGGTTATTCTGACGCGGATTATGCAGGATGTAAAACTGATCGTAAAAGCACAAGTGGTACTTGTCATATTCTTGGAAATGCATTAGTATCATGGGCTTGTAAAAAGCAAGCATGTGTTGCTCTTAGTACGGCCGAAGCGGAATACATAGCAGCGGGTAGTTGTTGTGCACAAATTCTTTGGCTTAAGCAACAACTTCGTGACTACGGACTTGATCTCGGATGCATTCCTCTTCGATGCGACAATACAAGTGCTATAAATATTACAAAGAATCCAGTCATGCATTCAAGAACCAAACACATAGACATTCGACATCATTTTCTTCGCGATCATGTGCTTAAAGGAGATGTTGAAGTCACTTTTGTAGATACTCATAATCAACTTGCGGATATCTTCACCAAGCCTCTCCCAAAAGAATCTTTTTACAAAATTCGACGAGAGCTTGGAATTTTAGACGAAGGTGATGTTTAAAATCTGTTCATACATCAAAGGTACATGTTTCTAACATTTTATGTGATAAAAAATGCTTTATAAATGTTCATTTATTATGACTTGGTAATTTTATATGGTATATGTGCTTTATATTTCATAAAATTAAAGTTTTTGGAAATTTTTTAGTCCAGGAACCGGTTCCCATGTGGGACGAACCGGTTCCCCATAGTAATTTCCAGAGGCATTGTTTTTGTGTTCTGCAGGAACCGGTTCCCATGTAGGGACGAACCGGTTCCCACGTACTTTTTTCAGATTTCACTTATCCTTTTTGGCTGTACGTGAAAGGTTTGTGTGGTTAATTTTTCTTTTCCTTATTTTATTTTATTTTCTTATTTTTATTTAATACACATTATATCACTTTACACCACACATTTACACTCATTCACTCACATTTACTTTCATTCAACATTCATCTTCATCTTCTTCAACCTTCCACCTCCATTCTCAACCCTATTCAAAGCTCCACTATCTCACCATAACTATCAAAATTAAAACACCCACTACCTCTAAACACTATATAATCCTCCACTCTTTCACATATCTCACTCAAATCCTCCTCCACTCACCAAATCCGAAAATCCCAACCTAAACCCTAACTTTCAACAATGGCACCCAAAGTCTCAAGAAGTGCAAAGGGAAAGAATAAGATTGGAGAGTCAAGTGAAGATCCTCAAGAGCATCAACCAACTGTGAAGAGTCGGAGACTCACTTTCAACATTCGTAGTCGGAAACTCCTTCAGGCAAAATACGGTAAACTCCCGGATTTCCCTAATCACAGTTTCACTTTTCCGGCTAGACTAGCTAATGCAGGGGTAGCTAATTTTGTGCTTGACCATGGTGATTATTACCCGGATTTGGTTAGAGATTTTTATCATAACCTTAGGATAGTAACCGATGAATTTGATGATTTCACATTACTGTCAAAAGTGTCAAATAAAGATATATGCTTAGATGTTGAGGAATTTGGAAGAGTGTTAGGAATTCCATCTCAAGGCTTAGTGCTCCTTCAAGGTAACATACCAGAGGATTGGCAACCATATAGTAAGATGGATGTCTTTGTGGATATGTGTCGACCAACTCAACGCGACACCGTTCGCCAACAGCTTGCTACCAAATTTAACATGTTCGGTTCTAGCTTATCGGTAAGTGATAGGATGCTCCATCTTATCATCGCTTATGTTTTATTTCCGAAGAATTCTAACCATTCCAGGGTCAATGAGTTCGAATTGATGGTCCTACATGCTTTGAGACGTGGCATTGAAGTCAATTGGGCACTTTCAATTATGCGCCACATGCAGCTTATGGCTTCCCTTAAAGGAGGCTTACCTTATGCAAGGGCCATCTCTCATATTGTTCGGAATGCTGGTGTTCTCCTCCAACGGGAACCAAAGAAAAATATGGATGAACAAGAGTGTGCTATCACCACCGCTACCGCTCTTAAAAATACAGGAATAGTTATGGATCGTGAAGGTAGATTTGTTTACAAAGTTGATTTTGAGCCAACCGTTCCACAAGTTCCTCAACCTCCCGAAGGTGGATACACAATGGATATGATGTTTGCCAAGCTTTGTTCTATTCAAACATCTATTGATAACAACAAGAGGGAGAATGACTATGAGCATAACCTTATGAGAAGACAAATGCGGGAAATTCAACGGACTCAAAAGCGTATCTTGGCTCATTATGAGGGAGAGGAAGGAAGCGAAGAAGAAGATGAACAAGATGATGATGATGATGAAGAACACATGGATGAAAGTGACTAATTTATTTCCTTTAAATTCTATGTCATGTTTTCTTTTTATTATTAAGTTTTTATTTATGTTCTAGACAATGTTCCATTCATGTTTGTGATGTTTAGGACTATTTCTGTTTTATGTTGTAACCGTAAAAAACTACGTTTCGTATCGTTTGTAGTATTTCATTTGTGTGTTAACTTATTGGTATTTTACATTGTGTTATATTTCATATATTTTTTCTCTTTTTCCCCATCCTTTTTGATAATAACAAAGGGGGAGAAGGATATGCATGTATTGTTGTTGTTTTGTTTCAAAGAAAATGCAGGCCATTGTTAAAATTATCAAATGAAACTCATCACCATAAATCAAGGAATCATGGATTTAGGGGGAGTCTCTAACATAGGGGGAGCCTTGCATTGATTCAAACACTTTTTCAAAAGCACAAAACAACTCTCTTCAAAAACGTTTTCAAGTCTTGGTTGTCATCATCAAAAAGGGGGAGAATGTAATTGCAAAGCATCTCAAGCATAGTTTGTTTTGATGAAGACAATATGGACATCAAGCTTTCATAAAGGATGTGCAAAAAGAATCTCAAGTCTTAAGCAAAGAACACACAATTTCAAAGTCTTGAAGAAATAATAAAGATTCAAGAATCAAGCAATAAATGGCAAAGGTATAAACAATACTCACTTTGACATATAATTGTTCACAAAATATACTCTCATGCATATCATAATCATGAACAAGTCTCATATATCAAAGAGTTCTTTCAAAACCTTTTTCAAAGATAAATTTCAAAGTAAAGGTTTTAGGAACCGGGTTGTCCCTACAGGGGAACCGGTTCCCAGCATTCTATATTTTCACCTCTCTGTGTTTTACTATGGGGAACCGGGTTGTCCCTAGGCAGGAACCGGTTCCTCAGTTCAAAATTTGAATATTTCTGCTGTAACGTTCAGCAGGAACCGGGTTGTCCTATACAGGAACCGGTTCCTACTGAACCAGTGTGTTTTTCCATTGCATTTTACACTCAAACGAAATTGTCTTTATACCTTTTAAACATTGCATTGCTTCATGGAAAAATAACCTTTTGAAGAGGTGTTTTACACACTATATATTACACATCTTTCATATTCAAAAATCACCTTCTTCATTAACAATTCATAAACCATTTTCTTCATCTTTCAATATTCTCAAGTGTTCATAAATTCTCATTTTCAAGTGAAACTTTCCATACACATTTTCATTGAGAAATCTATCCAAAGTTTCATGCATACATTGTGAACATTTATATTCATTGTTAGAATTGTTTATTTGAAGAAGAAGATCAATCCAAGATTGATAGTGCTATACTAATTTCATCTAAATCTCTTGTATAAATTCAAAAGTATTATCTCCTTACTATCCAGGATTGTTGGAAGTAAGTGTTGTGTTTGAAGAGGATTGTTCTTCACTCACATTAGTATTGATTTGATCTTAAAGGTGTTAAGAACCTTTGATCACCCTATAGGTTAGATAGTAGGCATAGGCTTGTACAATAATTCTAACTATAGTGAAATCTCTTTCGTGTTTGAAAGGGGACTGGAGTACTCTCGGATTGTGAGGGGAACCAGTATATATCGTTGCGTTCTTTACTTTTCCGCACTTTATTGCATTCATCACCATTACCAAAGAAAAGAAAAGAACCTTACAAAAAACCTTCAAACACTTAACCAAAAATTATTAGAAGTATTCTCATAAAACCGATTAAATTTTTGAAAACCTAATTCACCCCCCCTCTTAGGCGCACTCTTATACTTACACTCTGCACAAACAAAGACAATCAGAAGCAATTCAATTACCCCACGTGATCAGATAAATGTCATCAAATTTAAGAGAATACATCCAGTGTCATATCTCTTAATCATAAACGAAAAAGCTAACAGATTCTTAACACACCCAATAGAAATAAAGGAAAACAGTTACAGAAGTACTACCTGACCATCGGTATCAGAATCACGCCCCAGTTCCATATTCTCGCCACGTGTGAGTCCATGGATACTGCACATAAACACGTAGTTAAATTCAAGAATAACAAAACAAAACTATACGCAGAGATACGAAAGAGAGCTCCACATAATAAAAACAAAAATTATAGTAACATAAATCATGAGCAACACAGCTGGATATCCACTTTTGTATTCAAATAATCCATAACTGAATGAAAAAGTTAAGTAATGCAAAAACACAATGATATAGAATTACACAAACCAAATTTTAATAAGCTACGATACCTAATAAGAACAATTTAGAGCTTCTTTCCTTTCAGACTATTAGCCCAAGTCTCCATAGCATCAGCATCTTAGGCAATCTGGATCTAACATAATCACCAGTATTTTGTTATCTGAACACATTAACTTTATGTTTTAATATATCTTTTGTTCAATTCAATGGACTTCACTACCATACATATTATAAACTTTGATTCCACGTACTCTCATATTAATTATTATTTATAACATCCAATGGATCATTTTGTCTGTGCATTTTAGCCGTGTTGATTTCTCAGCAACATTGCAAATTCTTTTTCATGTTATTTTTTAGACTAATTAACATCCAATGGATCATTTTGTCTGTGCCTTTTAGCCGTGTTGATTTCTCAGCAATATTGCAAATTCTTTTTCATGTTATTTTTGAGATTAATTTTTTATAATAGCATGTAATGTTTGATTGTGTATTGCATATTAGTCAACGACAAAGTATATCAAAGCAGTAGATTGTATGATTAACAGAAAGCAGAAAACTCTTATATTAAGGGAACAGAAATCAAATTACATAGTGGTAACCAAACCAAAAGGACTACACTCACAAGTCTTATTTGTTTATGCGACAATCAAAACACAAACCGACCGAACTGGAAAGGAATTATAACATGTCCACACCATAAAACAAAAACTGACCAAAACATACATAAAATTATGTAGGAACTACTAATCTATCTTCTCTAGTTTTATAATTTTCTTGAGCTTTTTGATGAAAGTTCTCCATCACAAGTGCCATCCGAGGTTGTCGACTCACTTGATGCGCCTGGAAACTGCCTTTTGCCAGTAGGAGTAATTGGATCTGGGCTGTGCGTCGAAGTCACATCAAGATCCTGTTATAGAAGTGAACAAACATCACACAATATAGATGTTGATCAGTCCAATCAAATTGAAGTACATTTCATACCATTAAATGTGCTTACCACAATAAAATCAGGTTCTGAAAGTGCAATGCCCTTTGCTTCAGCAACGCCTTCCTTGATCTACAAATCATTGGAAATATATTACATAATCATAATATGCGCAAAGACAGTTTAAAATGAATTAACTTACAACTACTAAGAGACCAAAATCATATAGAAACATAAATACCTCAAGTTGGTCAGCCGGTATGGAGTTTATAGGTACAACCTCCTATTAAAAGTAAATTAAAATATATTAACATGAAAAAACATATATTATAAACGGGTTCGAAATGAAAACGCAATGATTAAATTAAAGTACTTCATCTGTGTCAAGATGATCACTAAGCTCTTTCACAAAAGGGTCATTCTTGAATAGCATAACTACCGAGGCATTCTTCCACCATGGTTGCCACTTGATTTTGAAAGCCATCTTACGATCCAACATCTGATCCAATGCCAGTGGGAATTCCAATGGATCATGAATGCCAACCTGTATAAGGATGCAAACCAATGAACATTTATGTCTTGCATAATTGTCTATGTTTTTGGGAGAGTATGTAAACGGAAATACCTTGATCATTGTATGACGCAGCTGAGAAGCAGACAATTCCAAAAGAAGCTCACATTTTCTGTCCCAAAATAGAAAGTTACAGCTATTCCCTACATGAGTAACTTCGATCTCAATCTTATACCTACATTTCCAGTATAGATAGATCACACAAACAGGGTCAGTGTCACGTATCTAGAGGATCGGACATTTAAATGAAAAAACGTAAATCATATGACAAGTATGAAAACCTAAAAATCTCTGCCTCAGTGAAATGGCCTGCCTCACACTCAAACGGAGGTTTGTCACCACGCGCAATATAGGAGCAAGCATGGCAACCACGATAATACCAGTCATAGGGAGAGGCCACCAGCATTTTAGTTTCTCCAACAGTCGCACAAAATGTAATCTGCAATAAGGGTTCAAAAGAATAATACGATACATAGTCAAATGCAAGGACAACATGGCAATATATAATAAATCACGATAAATTGCGAACAAATTGGAAACATACAGTCCTAAGCTTTATGATATCCCCAATAGGCATAACAACGACCTTTGAAAGCAATTTCTGAACAGGAGTCAACTGTTGATTTTTAGAGTTTTGCGCTGAAAGCTGCGAATTCGAACCCTCCTGCCCAGACAAAGTAATCATGGACTCCTTCGGAATGCTGTCAAAAGAAGACATTAATGTGAGCATCACATCACATACAAATGGAACCCATACCAGGGCATATTCATGTCGCATACCTTTCCATAAATTCTTTCATCGGCAGCAAATCAGTATTCAGACCAAGCAGAGTGACATTAAACGTGTTTGACACGGACAGTGGAAACTTTCCTATACCAATAGAGTGTTACATAAGTTTCTATTTAAAAATATCAGGATATCTTACACGAAGCTTACACCATCACTAACCATGTTCCTTGACTTTTGCATATTGGAGCATGACAAACATAGGACCAGAATCATCCCCACGTTCCTGTTTGAACTTGAGGAATTGTTCAGCATAGGATTCCCAAAGTGTACAGTTGATAGTATTGTCACTAAAGAAATAATAGAAACCATGTCATCTACATAGTCACATAAGATATGTTGGATAAATTACACGAAATATATAAATACAAACCCGCCGTCCCGCAACATCATGTTAATCTGCTGCTTCCTGGCACCTGATGTGGTCTGAGAATACCCAATACTTTCCACCATACCAATGACGTCTTAAAACACATACATCACAAAACAACTTAACATGAAACAACACATAAAAAACAAACGCTGTAAAACAGAAGAGAGGTACAATATTTTACCTATTAGCACATCCTTGTTAAAGTTACCGGTTATTATATCAGTAAATTTAGTAAACATCAGCGGCTTTGGCGGTATTTCATTCTTGTTATCATCCGTAACCGTTGTGTCTGCAGTAAACTTCAACAAAAACTTATGTGACGAAGGTCTGAAAGCCGCGACATTAGGCTGAACCTTAAAATTGGAAACCGTGTAACTATGATCCAATGCCATTTTTTCATAAAATAGAGATACATGTGGTGCAGGAACAACAACATGTATGTCACCACCCTGTGCAACATAAAAAACAATATTAGATAGACAACAAACCAAAAACAGTATAGGAAAAACCAACTAAAGAAACCACTTCATTACCGATACGTCAACAAAAATCATCTCAAAATGCTCCTTCTTGTTAGAAACAACCTTCCATTTATGGTGAACTCGAACAGAAACTTTCCAAATCTCGTTGCTATCGTTGATGTCACAGATTTTCGCCAATGGTCTCACCATATCGTACAGCCAGTTAGCACAAGCAGCAAATTAAAAATGGTCTGATACTATAGAAAAGTGGAAGCCACAAATGCTATAAATAACACAATGATTATGTATAATGTAGCAGTTACAAACTCTTCATTACATAACTGATGCAGAGTGGAAGGTGGATGGATAGAAGAACATAAAATGTTCAATACATAACTGATGCAGAGTGGAAGATGCATGGACAGAACCACACAAATGTTAATTACGTAACAGCTCCATAGTGGAAGGTGGATGAACAGAACTTCATATATGAACAGTCCACGTGGCGCATCAATAAGCAACATTGCAAAGCAGAATCCTGCTCTCAGAATAAGCCACTTGGCAGCATGACAGGAAAAATTCAAAAAGATAGAGTTTTCTTATATTATAGATATGGACTTTAAAAAATTAGTTTTAACTCCGTAAAATAAGCATGTTGAATCTAACAAGATAAATCTAACGAATTGAACCGAGATGTTCATGAAATTTTTACAAATCGAGTTTTAGATGGGAAAAAGTTCGTGATGAACTCGAACTCGGCTAATTCTTGACGAGTCGAATTTGAGCTGAAAAAAGCTCGTCATTAACTAAAACTCAACCAATTCTCAACGAGTCGAACTGAATTGAGGCGAGTTCGACTCGAGTCGACTCATTTCCGGCCTTAGCATAGTTGTGTTTTGACTGAGTCTAAATTATTTTAAACTATTGTGTTTCTTGATTTTTTTTTCTTTCATCTTAGCGCATTCCTTGTGCTTAGCTGAAATTATTAAATAATTTTTTCTTCCTCTTCAAAAACACTTGGATAAAATAATCAAGAAATCAATCTTAAAGATTTCTAGAAAGATTCCTACTTAGCCGCACAGGTAATGAATAGAAATGAAAAAACAAAATAATGCATAGATTAAAGATATACAAACATGTTAGAATTTATAAACAATGACAATAAGATAATTTTATAGGAATAGTCAGATTTAATATAAAAACATAATAAGATAATAAGAATTTATTAATCTATACCACTTATTATTTATATTGACACACCAGGTCAAATAATAATAAGTGTAAAGGGGGGTTTTGAAAAAAAATTGTTTCATGAATATTCTTATTATATATATATATATATATATATATATATATATATATATATATATATATATATATATATATATATATATATATATATATATATATATATATATATATATATATATATATATATATATATATATATAAGGATATCTCAATCCACCCATTAATACTCTTAGGCCTCCGACGAAATTTCAATTATGCCATCTGCTTTCGGAGATATACATCACAAAGTATTTTTTTGTCTAAAGTTTAGTTTTATTTAGAGGTGTATCTACGGAAGAAGTTGGAAAAATTTCGTAATAATTCAATTAAAAGAAGATTTCGTAGATACACATACGAAACAAAATTAGGAAATTTTCATAATAATTTAGTTAAGAGAAGGTTTCGTAGATACACCTACGGAATAATTGAAAACAAAAAAATTGTTCGAGTGAAGGTCAATTTTAGTCCCTCACAAAAACTGCAGAGGTCAGATTAGTCATTAAGAAAAAAAATCCCTATTAAATCCCTTATAAAATTTAACTGAGCCATGTTGGTCTCTCTTTAAATATTGTTTTCAAACGAATTTTTTCTATTTTTAGACCGTGATTGGACTTCTATTTTACGACTGTTGATTTAAAATTATTTGTGAAAGGATTGTAGATAAATCATCGTCATACACGATGTTCTTTTTTTGGGTGGGTTTATTATTAGGCTTATGAGTGAGTGACTACGCTTTTTCTTGTTATGTATTCTTGTGTATTAGGTGTTATTGTTTTAGTTGTTACTGATCTTTTAGGAAGATTTTGTTCTACTACTGGATAATTTAGGCTATTTCTTACTTTTGTAAATAATACTTGTGACGAAAATAATACACATGATATGTTGGAAGAAAATTGGTTTATACCATATTCCTTAAGTTTTTATGATAACAAAGTATTTAATGAACAATTAGGTATACTAGGTAACTCAGCTTCTGGTGGAAACTCAAACTCTAAAGATCATGTGCAATGGAACTTAATCTGTACTCAATTTCTGAAAGTATGTCTATCTTGTCAAGTCCAGTTACAGTTTAAAAATTAAAAAAAAAGTCGTTTGAAAAAAATATTAAAGAAGGACTAACATGACTCAGTTAAATTTTGTAAGGGATTAAATATGAACTTTTTTTCTTAGGGACTAATTTAGACCCGCTCTTGTGAAAAACTTAAATGTGTCTTCATTAACAGTCCAGTCACAGTTCAAAAGTTAGAAAAAACCGATTTGAAATAATATTAGTAGAGGATAAACATGGCTCGGTTTAATTTTGTAAATGATTTAATAGTGATTTTTTTCTCAGGGACTAATCTAACTTCTGTAGTTTTTGTGAGGGAATAAAATAGACATTCACTCAAGTTTGTTAAGAAAAGATTTCGTAGATGTACCTTCATATATATATATATATATATATATATATATATATATATATATATATATATATATATATATATATATATATATATATATATATATATATATATATATATATATATGGCTGTCTTTGAGGACGTGCAAGGCGGGTTACCGCACAAGGTCTCAAAATTTTTAAGATCAAACTATAGTTAACTAGGGCCTCATAAAATATATGGCAGGTTATATCGTGATTAAATAGAGCCTCTATTTATTTTTTCTTGTTAAAATGTGATTTTTACAAAGGACCTCCAAAAACTTAATATATATATATATATATATATATATATATATATATATATATATATATATATATATATATATATATATATATATATATAATTATTTTATCAGTTCTTTCAATTAGCTTTCGTTAATAATAATTTTATAACATCACTTATAATTTTTTCCCTATAAAATTAAACGTTATTTCTTAATTAAAAAATGAAGGGAGTATTTTATTTTGCAGCATGAACCCACGGTGCAGCGCGGTGCTAGGATCTTGTTGCCTCGATTTTTGAAGAGACGCGTTAAGGTGTCTCACGAGGCGTTGCATTAATGTGCATGTTGCATCTGATGTGGTTGGATCATCATTTTAAATGCTACTCGTTATATGTCAAGGTGGTTTGCATATGGAGCATGACTTTGCATTCATACTAAGTTCAAATATTGTACTTATAAGTTATATATGCAAATTGATCACAAGCTATATTTCGTTTTAGAATAAAGTTTTAGATTAAGCTTCTCTTAAATGAACAAACTTACTTTAGAATATAAAATAGGAATATCAACTCTAGGAAGTATTAATGCCGATAACTTTTAAATGTGATTATATGATCTGTAAGCAATTGTTGTGAGAAATGAAAGTTGTCCATAAATTATGTGTTTCTTAACTACTTTCAAGATTGTCAAGTATGAAATATGGAGATTTTGAACTTATAGTCTAAGAAATGTGTAAAAATGATATAATGTGGAGATTTTACAAGTTAGAGTATTTATAAAGAAAACTATATATTCTACTAGTAATACAATCTTAGGTTTTGTTTGGCAAGTCCTATTTTGAGTATATAGTTTATAAGTTCGTATGATAATAAAATATTTGTTTAGTAACTGTCTTTTTATCACGAGTTTATAATTTATTTTATTAACTTATAGTTTATTTTCTAAACGTTATTTTAAATAGCGTTTTAGCTTATAACTTATAGCTTATCATTTTTTCTTCCATTATTACCTTTGCAAATTTTAATTATTTTAAATATACATTTAATTATTAATTAAGAAATATATTTTTATGTCATTTTACATTTATCAGTTAGTTAAACTATTAAGTTTACCAAACACTTTAATTAGCTTATTAGCTATCAGTCATTAGCCATCAGCCATCAGCTATAAGCTATAAGCTATCAGCTATAAGTTATAATTATTAACGAACTTATCACCCAACCGCTAATTTTACCAAACAAAATCTTAATATACATAAATGTTACATTATTTAGCAATTATTGCGGGCGATATGAAAGTGTTCCCTCTAATTTGGGTTTCATGTCACCCCGCGTTCGACTTGTTGTCATTTATTTTTCGGAGAGTTCAATTGACTATATATCCTTTAGTGCACAATTTTCACAATTTGGGTCCACGATTATCTCCTTATTTAGTTAATAACATTACTAACACGAAACGTGATTGTTCTTACCTAGAATAATGATCATCCACTACAAGAAAACTGACCTATTGTGACACCCAGATTTAGTGACGCTTAATTTTTGTCACTACATGTTACTTTTATCTACAGTCATATTACTTTTACCTACGGATATATCTTATTCTATTAATTTTTTGAATAATTTTATACATTACTTTTACCTACACCCATATTACTTTTACCTACGACTATATTTTACTTTATTACATATTTATATAATTTTATATTATAAATAAATAATAGTTTTTTATAAATTATAAAATTATTATTTTCATTAAAAAAACGTAAAACTTAAGTTTTTTTTTTCATTGTCAAAACTCAACTTTACTAATTACTAATTAAAAAATTAAAAATTAATTTTAATTATTATAAAATATATGTTTTTATACTAATTAGGACAAACAGGGTAGTATTGTCATTTTCATTTCAATTTCAGCTTGCAACTTGCTTGTGGAAGCGATGTAAATCTGAAATCGTAGAATCCACCGTCAACTCTCTGTTTAATCGTCGCCACTGTCAACTCTCTGTTTAATCGCCGCCACCGTCAACTCTGTTCAACCGCCGCCACCATCAACTCTCTGTTCAATCGCCGCCACACAACTCGACTCTTTCTTTCTAAGGTTTTCTCTCGCCCTCTCAAATTGCACCGAATCGTAATTGTTGAATTGCGTTATCGTAATTGAAATCATTGGAAACCATAACTATATGTATTCACGTTTGTTTTCAATTTCTTGTGTAGTTAATTTATGTATCCTGAAATCAATTTACGATTTCGATGGTTTTTATTTTCCTCATCATTGACATTGTAGTGGTTGTTGTTGTTTGATGATTTGTGAAAGATGAGAAAAATGATTAGAAATTTTTATTAGGTTAAACCATAATGAGAGTATTCTAAAAGTCATGTCTTATTATTCAGGTATGTCATTTGGATTCAATTCCTACATCTCTGCTTAATTTTCTTCGGCTTCTGGATTTTACTTTTGTGGTTATTGGTATCAATCATAAGTTGGTTAAGCTTGAAAAAGAGTATGGGATTAGATGTAGAAATGCTGTGGAGCTTGGACCTTTTGGACCTTTGGCTGTTACTCTCATGAAAATGCCTCGTTTGAGTTTTTGTCGTGTTGATGAATTAGCTTTTGCAGTTAATAAGCATGATCTTGGGAATTACAGGCCTTTAATAACTCTCTATAAGGATTTGGTTCAAAGTAACTTTGGTAAAAAACTTGCTACTATTAATGTTTATTCTTATTACATGATTAGGAACACATTGTTTAGTGCTGATAGCTAGTTAATCAAGTTTTCCCTTATCTTGCAATGGTTTAGTTGCTTTTTCTATTCAATTTGATTGTTGTTGGATTCCAATAGTACTGTTTATCATCAATGATGATTACAAGGCTCTTGCCATCTTTTTAGGTGTAGTATCAGAGACTCTTTTTATCTTCTATTAGAATTGTTTGAGTTGGTAGTACCTTATATTAATCTCAACAAATTAAAAGACAAGCAATAAAAGAACTTGGTTAAGTTCTTTAGGATTTTGAGTTTTTAGAATGTACTACTATCTCTGATTGGTTATAAGACTGTCATGTTGCAACATCCAAATAAACGTTATAATCCTTTCAAGTGTCTTAAGCCTCCAGATCATGTTCCAAATATCAGAATATGTGTTGGCATTGAATTTACTTACCATATCAAAGGCACTAGAAACATTGAAGTTTCCACTGCTAGTGCATGTCCACATACAGACATCTTTCCCATAAACTTTAGTAGAAATTTTTATTAGGTTAAACCATAGTGACAGTGTAGGTGTCGGTATCTGACACAGTATCATGTGATTATGTTAAATTTTTCATTTTTTAAAATTATTATTGATATCGACGTGTAAATATAGTATCGACGTGTAAATATTGGTGTTAGGGACTAAATTGGGCCTTACTATTATAGCTTACTATTAAGATGTTAGGTACTAAGTTGATGTTTTTTTAATACTTTAAAGCTAAATTGATGAGTTTTATATACTATTTTAATCCAACTGTTGACGCAAATTTGGTCCAACTATTTTAATCCTAAGCTCTCAAATAGGTTATCAGCCATAGTAAAGGTGAAGTTTCCCTCTCTTTTCTTAATCACCACATCAATATATTTTACAATTTTCTTGTACATTTGAAGTTATGGTATACACGAAAAATTGCTTCAATGTGTATCAGAATTTTTGGTTGCCGGATCCATGAGTGGTTGTAATTGGTTGAGTTTATTTTGATTGTGAGATCTTATAGAATTCACTTGGAGCCACCTTTAATGGTGTAGGCCGCAAGATATTCAGATCTGCGTGATGCATATGCTGCCATTGCTGGAGAGTCTTTGATTTTTCTGTAGTCAGGTACATCTGAATACGGATCAGGAGATATCAATTTAAGTACTGTAACAAAGGTCAAGAAAGGAAAGGGAACTTCTGGTGTATCTGCTACCAACGGTCTAGATGTTCATCGTGCCGTGAGGACTGGTTTACCTAAATCATTGTCCTGTCAACACGTGTTGTCATCGAGAAGCCAAGCCATAGTGGTTCCTTCTCCTAAATGTCAAAGTCCAGTTGAATTGGTACAGTCTTAGTAGAGCATTGTTTCATATTAATAACCATCTAATCAGAATTTGCACGATAAAATTTCCCCTTCTCTGATTTACAGTGATCGGAAAGAAGCACTTTTAGGTGGTACATATCTAAGTTCTATCTATTTGAGTCTTCTGCATCACCAATATATTATTCATTGAGTCGAAATGCCGACTTAATTTTTTTAGGTTGCTGAGGGTAGAAGGTGCATTATCTTATCAGCTGAAGGAGTTCTTCTCTTGGAGTTTTAGAAAGCGTACTTTCTATTTTCAATGTTTTGCTAATTCTAAGTTAACATGTTATTTAACTACACAGATGCAGTTCATAATACACTTAAACTTAACATGAAAATCCAAGTAGGGGAGCTAGACAGAGTCAAGAGAGTGATCATAGTCAACTTCAGCCTTCACCTTTGCGAGGTATATTGTTGGAATAAATGCGGTCCTTTAATACAATTCTAGTTTAGTGCATCAAGTTTTAAATATAATTCTAGATTTGTAATCTATTTTACTCTAGATATAGGTGTGCTTATTGACCAAAACAAAAGGAAAAACCAAGGGAGAGGTCGCAGTGATCAACCGAAATCTTCTCAATCGTGCACTAGTCCAGCACCACCACCTTCAGTTACATATTCTACAAAGGTATTACACTTTTATTAATGATGATTGCTTGTCATTTATAATAGAACAATTTTATTGAGGGATGGTTGTACACTTATCCTTGGCATCTACTCTATTTTTTATATCAACAAATATGTAGTCCTCTGTTTTCAGATATTACATTTACTATAATTCACACTCTAAACCTAGTATATACTTATCTTTCTTGTGGAATTGTGGGTGGGTTATTTATTGGTATACACTACTTGCTTAGCTCTTAAGTCATGATGAACATGGAGGAGATCTAGTTCTCTCCAGGTTTTCTTTTGTAGTATTCTTGTTTTACTTGAGGTATAAGTGAGTTCAAGAAATGTAAGCTTAATAATCAGTGGTAGTTGTTCTCAGTGATCTCAGCTGTTGATCAATATTTGACAAAAGTCACAATGTAAACTATCAAATTTCTTCTATATAACAGCTTGAGTGAGCTAATTACTGTGACAATAAGAAATTCCAAAGGTAAGGAATTTGGCTATGTAGGTTCACTGTTATTTTTTGTTAGAATAGGCAGTAAGAAATTCCAAAGGTAAGGAATTTGGCTATGTAGGTTCACTGTTATTTTTTGTTAGAATAGGCAGTAAGAAATTCAAAAGGTAAGGAATTTGGCTATGTAGGTTCACTGTTATTTTTTGTTAGAATAAGCAGTAAGAAATTCCAAAGGTAAGGAATTTGGCTATGTAGGTTCATTGTTATTTTTTGTTAGAATAGGCAAGTAGGCCAAGTCAGAAAGGGGAATATAGTAGCATGGTAATAGTGATGTGGGTCATGAAAGGTGAAAGGTGTCAAACCAGCCCACTTGTAATTCGTCGTGCCATCATATTCAATCCTAAACGCTTACTTTTCACACGATGTTCCCTCTTCCCTTGTGTGCTTCATTGTTGAGGCTAGTATTTTAATGATTCCAGTGAAGTTTTGATTGCTTGATGGAGCATGTCCTAAAATGTGATTATGGTATCAAAATTTCACAAAAAGGTTTAATATGTTTTCCATCACTTGTTGGTCAAATTTGATCTTACACTATAAAATTGTTATTTGTTTTCAGTGCTTTCATTTAGAATATGTTCACAGTTTGGTATTTTACTATAGAAGTACATTGTTTTGTATTTTAGGGACTGAATTGTATTTTAGGGAAGTTTCAATGTTAATATGTATGCTGGAGTATGAAAAGTTACTTGTGTTGCATGTAGGAAAAGTTAAATAAGCACATGGTAGAGGAGGCAGGTAGCTCACATAATTCTCAAGCCATTAAAGATTCTACAAGCTAAAAGAATGATACTTATTCAAAGGTTAAAGGGCCCGAAAAGAGAGGACGGGTGCGTTGTCCTGGCAAGCTTCCCCGACATGCCAGTTTTAGCTCCAATGCTGATAATAGGGTTGCAACATTAGAGAATTTGCTTGGAAATCTAATTTCTCTTCTTCAAGTGCGGTTTTCTGAAGATCCACAAGTTAACGAGATCTTACGAGGTATAACCGAAGAGGTTTGATTTTATGTCACCTATTGACCACAATCCGGTGAAGTTCACCTCAAGATACTCTTCACCTCCCTTTGCCATACTGATATTTACATGAAAGTGAAGATACAAGAATATTAAAATACAAATATATGTGATTTCTTTTGTAAGATTTTAAGTATATTGAATGAAACTTTCTATGTTGAAATATTTGAATTTAATGTAAAATGGGATAATTTTTTCATTTTAGTGATTTAACTTTGTCATGGTTATTAATATATTTTAAAATATTTATAATCAGTCATTCAATTTTAATATTAGTAATATTTGTCAATGTAAAATTATAAATTTATTATATTTTCATATAATAAAATTTTTGTTTGTTGAAGTTTTAGTGGTAGCAAAAAGAAAATTTTTATTTAAAAAAAATTAAAATTTATATAGTTTTAGTGACACCTAAAAAGTCGTAGATATAAGTTTTACTAATTATAATACTAGGATAACCTATAGTGACAGTCAATAGCTGTAGGTAAAATTTTGTCTGTAACCTAAAGTTACAATGACATCCAATTTTGCGTCACACCACACCCCCTTAAAGTTGACGCCAAAGGAGGGTGTCACTAAAAGTTTTGCAGACATTTAGCTACAGATTATTGACTTTTAGTGACAACTTTTGAGTGTCACGGAAAGTCAATTTTCTTGTAGTGATCTATTATATTATATATATTAAAAGAGACTCCAAAGTTTTTGTTGCCATATAATCATATTTCTTCTAAACCAACAAAATCCTACGTGTCAATCTCCTGATTCATCTTTATCTTTTTCCTCATTATCTACTATTTATCATTAATCATCAATATATCATAAATTTCTGAAATATAATCATTAATATTTCATATATATATATATATATATATATATATATATATATATATATATATATATATATATATATATATATATATATATATATATATATATATATATATATATATGACAATATTAATATAAAGTCAGAAAATATTAATTTTATTATTATGCAAATATGAATTATTATAATAAAATATAAAGTTAGAAAATATTGATTGTATTTTCAAAAATAAAATAAATAAATTTAGCAAGAAAAACAATTATAAATTAACTAAATCAAAATATCCTAATTTCAAATATTTCTTAAATCAACTATATCAAAATATCTTAATTTCAAATTTTTCTTATTTATTTTTTTCCTTTTCAATTTTTGAAAAATTGAAACTACTATCTCAATTTAAAAGTTACCTTACTTATTTTTCTTTTTATATTTTTTTGCATAATTAAAAACATTAAATAATATAATTTTTATAAATAAAATGAATATAGGAATTTCAGTTTTTTCTTACTTGTTAATATTTTTTATTTTTTTTATTGTAACAATAATGTTAGTATGTTAAAAAAAAAAAAAAAAGAGACTTGATATGTATATACAAGAACAAGACTTACACGTAACAATAGTGATTTCTAATGTATGAAGGTGATGAATAAAATTTTACAAAGAAAGAAAAATGCCATTTAGAGAATATTTATCATATAGTTAAACGGTAAATAAAAAAACACAATTGAAAATAAGAGAGAGGGTAAGAGAATTGTTGATGAAAAAACGAGGGTGGAAAGTCTCTTGTTTATAGACTGAAATTATGTTAAAATAAATCTTAAATAAGGAAATGATCCAACCCAAAGGCCCATGGACCTTCCTTGGTCAATAACCGTCCAAGTAACAAAAATGAGATTGCCTAGCTAGGCGCTTTAGCATTTGGTCTATAAATGGTAAAGGGTAATGATACTTTTGGGTGGCTTTGTTTAATTTTCTATAGTCAATGCACATCTCCACCCTGATTCAACACGCTTGGTTATAACATCGTCTTTCTCGTCTTTAATCAATGTAACACCTCTCTTCTTTGGTACGACATGTATTGGGCTGACCCATTTAATGTCGGATATGGGATATATAATCCCTGCCTCTAATAGCTTCAACACTTCCTTCTTTACCAAATCACTCATAATTGGGTATATTCTCCTATGGTGTTCTCTAGGGCTATGTTTGGGAGTTTGGAGGGGAAGGGAGGGGATAGATTTGAAAAATAGGAAGGATTGAGGGAAAAGAATATAAATATTTTAGTTTGGTGGGTTTTCGAGGATTTGATTTTCTTCATAACACCAAAAACTCCCTAATTTGGGAGAACTCAAAATTTGTATTAAAAATGGGTTTTGGAGCTTGGACAAAATGTTTAAATATAATTTTTGTTGTTATAGTATTTCAAAAAGTAAATATACATTAATGATAAACATTATTTTATCCTATTACGCAAGGTATGGAAAAACTACTAGGATATTTTAGAATAGGTGGCATTTTATTTTGAATGATAGTGCTACATTCTGCTGTAAGCATCACCGTTTCGTTATCCTCAAGTTTCTTCTTATTAGATAGGATCTCTTTAAGAAATTTGGCATATGATGGCATATGTGTTATAGCTTCAGTAAAAGGTATTGTTATGTTTAGTTGTTTCAGAAGTTCTAGAAATTTCTTAAATTGTTCTTCAGTTTTGGATTTAGCTAGTCTTTGGGGATATGGAATAGGTGGCTTATATGATGGTGGAGGTACATTTGATTTCTCTTTTTCAACTACCTCTTTGGTTTTATCTTCTTATTCACTTGGTTTATCTGGTTGGTCATTGCTTGTTGCCTTTTCAGCTTCTTTTTCATTTTGCTGAGACATAGGCGAAATTTGGATTCTTGGGTCTACTGGCCCATCTAATTAAGTCCCACTTTATAGTGTAATAGTATTACCATGACCTTTCGGGTTGGGATGTGGTTGACCATGAAACACTCCAGCTGGGGATACTGTTATTGCCTGTTGTTGGGCTACTTGAGAAATCTGAGTCTCTAGCATTTTGTTATGAGTAGGCAAGGCATCTACTTTAGTTACTAATTGTTTCACTAGTTCAGAGGTATGTATGTTTTGGTTCATAAACTCTTTTTTTGTGTGTTTGAGTAGCAACAAATTTTTCCATCATTATCTCAAGGTTGGATTTTCAAGGTGCTTGAGGAGCAACTTGAGGTGCAACTTGAGGTGGCTTTTGAAAACCGGGAGGTGCTTCGTTAAGGGCATATAACGCATTGTTATTCTTATAAAGAATATGAGAAATTTGGATGGCTTTTCCATCCTGGGTAGTAAGTATTCAAATATGGGTTTCCTTGAGCGTAATTTAGTTGGTCAGGTGCTATGCCTGCTAGTAATTGGCATTTGGAATTGATATGTCAAGGTACTCCATATAATTCGCAGTTTGGAGCTACGACGGCCACGGTGGTCGCATGAGTTAGGGTTCAACTTTATATCTTTTGAGTCAGGGAGTCTACTTTAACATTGACGCAGTTTATGCCACTGACTTCGTACATCCCTCCCTCCCTTAGCTTGTGATTTCTTGACGAAAGTTCGCTCTCGTCCCCATTGATAGTGGTTTTATGCCATGTGTTCGATAGGTTGATAGGCTTCATCGTAGGGTTTATCCATTAGAGCACTGCCAGCTGTAGCGTCTAAGGTTAATTTGGTGTTATATAGGATACCACTATAGAAGGTGAGGATAGTTAGCCATGGTCCGAATCCATGATGTGGAAAAATCATTAACATATCCTTGTACCTCTCCTACGTTTCAAAAAGTGATTTGTTGTCTTTTTGCCTAAATCCATTGATTTTGTTAGAAAAAGATTTGGTTCTGCACTTTATCTCTAAGTTTTGATGATAACACCACATATATTTTATATGTAAACAATTGTGTTTCTAATGTTTTCTTGAGTGTGCAGATTAAAAGCTCTGAATGATTTAAGACTGTTGTCTAAAGAATCATCAGAAATGTTGTCATCAGAAAGACTACTCTACTTCACTCTGAAGAAACACTGGTAGTTCTATGGAATGTTGAATGTTATTCCAAAAAAGGATCTCTTGAGTACTTCTCAACAAATTGTTGCTTCAGAAGTCTCAAGTATATCAAGATCATAAAATAAAGTCTACATTAGATACAAAGTTATTGCTTCAAACATCAGATGTTAAAATATGTTCGTCAAAAAGAGTTGTTGCTCGTTACTCTAAGACATTGTCAATGTTAGTTGATAAAGATCAAAGATCAAAAATACAAATTAGTTGTTATGACTCTTGTTCAGATATCAAGATGTGTTCCTTAGATACGCTGTTGCACTTTTATCCGAAGACATTGTTCCTTTCTGAAAGACTCTAATACTATTGTTCATATTGTTTATTATGTCTCAAATTAGTTATCCTTTCAGATACAAATTTGATCTTGGAAGTCGTGTGTCGTACTTCAGAAAGGCTGTTGCTATTATTTTTGAAAAACAAAGTTATGTTCCTATTGGTTTTGATGTTCTTATGCTATCATAAAAAAGCAAGTTTTGAACTACTCATTAGATACATCATCAAAAGAACAAAGAAAAGAAAGTAATCTCTTCCAAGCTTACTACTTTAGATCAGAAGTACAACATTTGAAGATAAGATAAAGAAACTTTTCTTTATAAGATTTATTACAACGGTCTACTCAATAACTCACAATTATCAAGACGTCCATACTATTCAAAAGCTGTCTTCCACAGCATCATGTCAAAGCTGCAAGCTACGGGCTAAGGAAGTAACGTGCTCTATTATCCAACATATACACTTGATACTATCCATTAGAAATTAACCGTTGGATTTTAGAAAAGAATCTTCTATCCTCTCAACGTCTCTTTCTTAGGAGACTATAAATGAAGATCAAAACTTCAGAAAAAAAGCTGCTGGAACATAGCAAAGGTTGGATGGTGAATGCCATAGCCAAAGCTGCAAATTGCCTCTGCAAGAGCCTAAGATGCTTCTGGTTACAAATGCCAAAGCTAAAGATGTTATCCGTCGCAAATGCTAAAGCTACAATGCTACCACTCAAATGCGAAGAAGACAAAGCTCATACATTCAAAGCAAAGCAAAATTTGTTGCTAAACTATGAAGCTAAAACTGAAGAGGACAAAGAAAGAAGAAAAAAAAAGATTACTATGAGATTCAACTCAACTTCTATCTTATACATCTTTGTAGAATCTTGTTAAAATCAAGGAGTTGCTGCTCATATCTTGCTCAACACTTTTGTGTTGTAATTGTACTTAAAATTTTGTGTAATCTTCTTATTAGAAGAAATCTTCTAAACACAATTGTTAATCTATTTCTATTTATTGTTCCTTGAGTGACTAGTCTTAGTCTGTATACTCAAGAAGACATTGACAGTTTGTCATCATAGGAAATTTTCTTTAGGGGACCAACTGGTTTAGAATTCTTAAAGGAGTCATTGATCGTTATATCTCTTAGGGGACCAGTTGGATCATAATTCTTAAGAGATCACTAACAGAATTGATGAATGTTTGGTTGTTAGTTACCGGAAGTTGGCCCGTGCAATTGTAATCATTTCTATGATTAGTGGATTAAGCCCTTTTCTAAGGCAAAATCACATTGGTGGATGGACAAGACTAACCTTTCCTAAGGGGAACCTAAATAACTGAATGTATCATATTTCTCCTTATTGCATTGGCTAATGTTTATCTTAAACGAATATTTTTCTAAAAGGGCAAATTTCTAAAAATCCAATTCAAACACCCATTTCTTGTGTTTTTCTATACCTTCAGATTTGGCCTCTTAGCATAGCCGTTTTACTAGGTGGGAAATATCTTGCTAAGAAAACTTTCTTTAATTCGTACCATGTAGTTATGTAACTCTGTCTCTCAAAGAAAAGGGGAAAATTTCTAATCGTATCGCTTAGGTATTAACACAATTGGCTTTTTGTGTCTGCATATTTTACAAACACTAACAGATGAAGATTTGGGTTGTCTATAGGACTACCTGAGAATTGGTTCTGTTGCACAGCCTGCAGCAATGAAGGTTTTAGCTCGAAGTTATGTGCCTCGATGGCAGGGGGTGCAATACTTGAATGTGTTTCATCCTGAGATGAGGCAACATAATCCTCAACAGGATGGTTAGCTGGTTGAACCATGTACTAGTTTTGGAATTGGATCGGTTTGGGGAAGATTGTATTTGATACAGTATTCGCGGATTTGACGTCTTAAATTAATAAAACGTTTGATTTCTTCAATTGGTTGTACTAAGTCCTCGCCTTGTGAACGAGTTTTAGGCATTGATAAACAAAGGGAAATAGTTGTCTTAGTTTATACTGCACAACAATGTAGTTACGATATTTACTTAATTTGTCCCCAGCAACGGCGCCAAAAACTTGATCGCGACTTATAATGTCTCTAGGATTCGTGAATGCAAGTGCGCACTTGTATCGTGTAGCTTTAAAAGATTATCGAACCCAAAGGACCAAAAATAAAACTTATCATTATCTAATGTTACTATGTAAATGTAAGGCTAATGATTTTTCTTGAGGTTAAGAGAAACGGGAAATAAATTTAAACGAGAGCTAAAACTTTAATAGAAATATTCAATAACGAGACACCAGTATGTAACTCGCATCATACTTCGGGAACTCGATAAAACGTTGGCGTAAAATATGTCAAAATACTTTTCAGTAGAAAATATTGATTTAAAAGACTTTATCTCACACTGTCGTGCTATTGACTCTAACTATACTCTTAAACTAGAATGATTTGTTGTCGCTCAAACATTTGAATTAAAAGTAATTTTTGGAAATCAATAAGTTCTAATTAATCCTAAAGCGCTTTCGCTGTGTTTAGGATTAATGCCTAATTTCTACTATCCGATTAAAATCTCAAAGTGTCGCTCTATTGATCGTAACCTTGGTGGGCTTTTTACATACCAATATCAAATGATTTAGCCGGACATCGTTTTGAACATAAACATGCTATTAAGATTATTAAAAATGAAACAAAACATGATTTTAAAAACAAGAATTAATTTATGTGAAGATATAGGAGTATGGCATGATAACACATACACGGTATCGAAACAATCATAAACAAATAAATAGCAATTAAATAGAACTTGGAGATAACGCCAAAACAAAAAACTGGAATAACTTCGGAAAATATTCTCCGCGTACAATAACAGAACTGAATTCAAATTATCCTGGCATGCTTGATAATCCAAGTATAGAATAAAATTAAAAACGCCTAAAACTAGAGTTATGATAGTCCCCCGATGTGGAAGCGCTATCACTTTTACAAGTAATTCATCTGCTTAAAACTCTAAAAACAATACTCTGGTAAAACTCCCATTTTTTCATGAAGAACTCCTCTCATATAGTCCTCTAACTAGCTTCTAGTGACCTAGACTCAGTTGACATCCTAGATAAAAATAAGAAAAATGGACTGGACTGAGTCTGAGGCAATTCAGAAAAATCTGTATTGCGCACCTGTGGCGAGGGTCATAGGTGTGGGGCAAGGGCCAAATACTTAAACAAGGTTGATGTGGCAGGGGGCTGTGGCGAGGGTCACGACTTCAAAAATTGCATTTTGTATCTTTTTCTCCTTTCATCTATTCTTCTATGTTTCTTCGCCATTTCTTGTCCTTTTTCGCATGTGAGCTCTGTATTAGAACGTACCTGAAATAGAACAACAATACCTGCATAACAAGACAAAAATAAACAAAAACGGTACTAAAATGCATGTGAGTTAAGTCAAATATACGGTATAATTTTGTATTATCAAACTCTTATTCGTAGTTCCAAGATAGGTTTCTGCATGTATTGTATATTTGGAAAACATTTTTGTATTCATTTTAAGACTTGGAAACCTGAAACAAATGCAATCTAATTGAAAGGAGAAAATTAATGGCTTTAGTTAAGTGTTAGACTTAGAGAAAGTTTGTGGGAAGATGAAATTAACATATTGTGTGATCTCATCAACATGTCATCACATGCTTCTTTGGAATGGAAAATTGCAGAAGAGATATGGACATGTAACCCCAATGATTTAGAAAATTTGAAGATTTTTCGGGAGTACAACGTATGTGTATATATCTAGTGAAGATCGATCTAAAATTGATCCAAAGTTATAGAAGTGTCTCTTTGTCAATTATTCTAAATGTGTGATGGGGGTCAAGTTATAGGATCATGTTTCAAAGAAGATGGTATAAGAGTTTGATCAAGGACTTAGATACTTCTAAGAATATTCTTGAGATAAAAATTCACAGGGATATGATGGCTAGAAAGTCTCGGCTCTTTTAGTAAATTTATGTTGAAAATATATTTAAAATTTTTGACATGGGTAATTCAAAGGTTATGAGTACTCTATTGGTGACCCACTTTAACTCTCATTTGACCATCTTTCAAATAAAAATAGAGACAATAATTATATTTCATTGGTTCCTTATACCAGTGTTGTTGGTTGTTTATTATATGCTATGGTTTGCACTATACCAAATATAGCTTAAGCTGTAAGTAAAGTTTGAAAGTTTATGTCCATACAGTTAAGCATCATTGAGAAGCGGTAAAATATATATTGTTTGGTACTTAAAAGGTACAATATGTCATGGTATTTGTTTAAAAGTAGACAAATTGATCATTCAGTTGTATGATAAGTTGATTTGGGATATACAAATGATATGTACACTATGAACACTACTACAAATAATACATTTTATGATAAAATTTTCACCTAAGCAAACGATCAACCGAGGTGGCAACCACATGCGCGCCATATTTTAGTTATTTTAAAACATATTATGACCAGACCCCTTTAAATCCCAACAATTGCAATTAAGTGCATTTTACTCTTTTTTTTCTTTAATTTTTAATTTATGGCCTATTCTCTCGGTTCTGCAGGAAACTGGTGGAAAAAGGTTATGATCAACACCCCATTCAAATGCCAACAACGTCATTTTAGCTGTTTTATTTTATATTTTTTATTTTATACCTATTCCCTCGGTTGGGTTGTCAACAGAGGGGAAAAATGTGTGTTTGTTTATATAACCAATACATCTTTGCTGTCAATTTATAAAGTAACAATGGTCAAGACATTGTCAACTCATCAATCCACATGAAACATCAGCGATCCTCATTAAACACACACCAACCAATCTATTAAACTGTAATTACCTTAATCATTTATCTTGAAACGCGTAGTGTTGAGTGCTAAAATGCAAACAACCCTAATAATGAAAACATATATTGATAATGAAAGTATTGAATTTAGTGTAGGATCAGTTGCAGAACAGGGAAATGTAATGAAGTAGGTTCCTTAATCTATCTTCTCCTATAATTTCTAAAATTATTTTTTTAAAACGGATGCTTATTAAAAATATTTGATGCTAGTTAGGTAAAGCATGAACGCAACTTAAAAATCCTGTTGTTGTTATACGATGTTGTTGTTGTTGTTGCCATTGTCGTCGTCATTGTTATTGTTGTTAGAAATATTAAACATCAACAACAAACAACAACAACAATAACTACATCCATACTTTTCTAACAACATTAAATCTTTTTTTACAAGCATGTTACATTAAAGATTCAACCTTGATCAAAATAATTTTTTACACTTGTAATCCATCATAGAGAATGATTTTATAGTTTTGATTTCACTTCGATGGAATTGTAAATCGTGGAAAAAAATTATTGGTTTGTAAAAACCAACCAAGAGAAAAAAAAAAAGACAAACTTTTCATTATACCATTTATTACCTTACTCACAAAACTAGGTAAAGGCCTCGTTCCTACATAGGTAAAACACGTGATTTATATTAATGGTATGATAAGAGGTCTATAAAAAAATACGTCTCTCCTCTTGCAAATGGACTTATTTGCTAGAAATCATCAATTTAGTCCATAGTGGTCTTGTATACAATTGAAGAAGAATACATGGTAGTATTTAAGGCTACAAAAGCAACCTTATGGATTATATGATTGGTTATAGAATTAGGTCTTGAGTAAAGTGGAGTTAACTTGTATTGTGATATTTTAAGTGCTACTTATTTGAAAAATAATTAATGTAGCATGTCAGGACCCATCATATTGATATGAACACTTGACCAAATTGCGTAAATAGACATGGTGTCTTTTGTTTGAAAATTAGTTTTGGAAGGCGTTCATCAGATTATCACACGCATTACTATGAGCATATTGAAAAGTTGTTTTCATAAGGGTGGTCCTTTTCTCTGCCTAACAATGGATTGGCCATATTTAGAATAAGCCACAGCACATGATTAAGCCACAGATTATATAGTACGAAGCATCTTTATTGGCCCCCATCCTCATCAATGATATGGTTTATGTTGTAAAATTTGGTTTATGTCACTTTCCATGATAATAATTTTGGGAGCTTCATCGTATAATTAATTTCTTTGATGAAATCACTTTAATATATCAATAAAATAACAAAGGATGCCACATGAGTTTATAGCAAGAAATTTATAGTGAATTTTTTTATATTAAATTCTATACAAATTAAAAAAAAATTGAATATATAGGAGACAATAATTTATAATGATTTTTATTTGACAAAATTGATTTTGCAATTTAAATGACAATTTTACTTAACTAATTTATTTTTTATCGTGATTAAATAAATTTATCAACCAATATATTTGAGATAAAAAAGAAAATTTATTTTATTATAATGGTGATATTTTTTTTAATAGAAAGAATTAAAATTAAAAAACAATATAAATATTAGAATAATTTTTCGTTTTAAATTTGTTAGAGACTTAATTGTAATATTAATAGATAGGAAGATACATAATAAATACTATGTACCATATAATCATATGTGACTCTAATTAAGTCAACATTACTTTTTCATTGGCCAAATTAATGACTTCACCAAAGAAGTCATAATTTCACCATTTTTTGTTAAGTAGTCTAGAGGAGAATTCACATGTCATCATGAATTTAAATGTGCGCCCTTATCTATATTTTTAAAGAACTATCAACTAAATTGGCAAAACAGAACAAATATAAGTTATATTTAGATACACTTAAACATCAATTAAAATATAATCATTCCAAGTTTCCAACGGAACTATATTTTGAAATAGAAAACCCTTCTTTAAGCAAATATGCTTCCGATTCCTTGTCTCCCCAAATTCAAAATTGAGTGAACTATTTTGCAGTCTCTTTTGCAGATCTAGAAACAATTGATGACACTTAATAGATTGCATTGGCAACCGTAAATGCGATCTCTAGATATTCTGTATCTGCTAGAATGATTTGATATGTAATTGCAACTATAACATGTAAAATGATGAAAATGAGTCAGTTTGTTTTGAGTTTTAAAAAAAAAATGATTTTTACAATGTTATATAATTTTAGGTAGGGGTGGCAAATGGACATATCTATCCCGTTTAAGTCTGTCCTGCAAAAGCCAACAAAAAAACAAGGTGGAGTAGGGCAGTCAAAGTTGTAGATGTGGGCTCATTTACTAGACTCACCTCGTTTAATAGCGGACATGTGGGTATGCGGGCATGCCCGCTTCTGTTCTCACATCGGACAATATATGGCCTGAACATGTCCTTATAAGTGGGGGCAATTCTCACCCTACAAGCTGGTTTTCTAGGGCTGAGTTAGGCCTAACCACATTTCTTAACATGGTATCAAGAGCATCGTTTAAGATCCGGTGGGCCACCTTCTATGGTTTCTGCTATCGGACCACCTACCATTTATTTCCACGCTCCAGTTGTCTAGTTCCGGGCGTGAGGGGGTGTGTTAAGAGTTCCGCATCGGACAATATATGGCATGAAAATATCCTTATAAGTGGGGGCAATTCTCACCCTACAAGCTGGTTTTCTAGGCCTAACCACATTTCATAACAAATCCTCATCCTACAAGCTGGTTTTGTAGGGCTGAGTTAGGCCCAACCACATTTCTTAACATGGTATCAAGAGTTTCGTTTAAGATCTGTTGGGCCACCTATTATGGTTTCCACTATCAGGCCACCCACCGTTTATTTCAACGCTCCAGTTGTCTAGTCCTGGGCGTGAGGGAGTGTGTTAAGAGTCCCACATCCGATATTATATGGCCTGAATATGTGCTTATAAGTGGGGGCAATACTCATCCTACAAGCCGGTTTAGTAAGGTTGAGTTAGGCCCAACCATATTTCTTAACAGCTTCTCTCTTTAAAAAATTTTTTCACTCATGTTATAAATTAAAAATACACATCATTAATAAAAAATATAGATAAAAACAAACTTGCATTAAATTGTATCAAAATAAAGATTATCATTATCCTATATTCAAATGAAATAACTAAATTCAACAATTAATTCAACATAAGTTCAAGTTCAACAAGCATTGCATCAAAACCAACATAAGTAATTCAAGTTCAACGCCACAAATTCAACAAAAGAATAGACCATGTTACAACATGTAAAACACTATGTTAATGCATCTTTGGCAGCATTTAACACCAATATTAAACCATTTAAGAATAACATTTAACAACATATTTAGCAGCATTTAACAGCGGCACAACAACATTTAATAACCACATAATAGCAGGTTAGCATTTAACAGTAACAGAATAGCATTTAACAGCAGCCAAATAGTATTTAACAGCAATAGATAAGCATTTAATAGCAGCATAACACATATTAGCATTTATTAGCACTTAAACCAATTTAACACATGTTATAACAGCATGTTTGATAATATTTCAAGATGTTTGATAGCGGTTCAAATCAGTAATATTAAAACAAGTTTAAAATTAGAGCAAACTTAGATTATGCACGCGGGCAACCCGTAACCGCGCCACGTCCGCCTCGTTTTTTTGCAGTGCGGGGCGGGGAGGGCATACTTAGATACGCGGGTTCAAAACTTAGTTTCTGTCCGCAAAAACATGACGGGTAAAATAGGTTTTCCTCGCAGGCCGAACCCGTTTTGCCACCCCTAATTTTATGGTTTTACCACGGTTGGCTATTCAACCGTTGTTATATACAATTAATTTTTAATCAAAAAAACAAAAATAATATAGTAGCGCCTTATTTTAGAGATGCATGTCACCGTGGTGACCATGACGTTGTTGTTTACGTGTTTTTTCAACTTGACCAAGTGGACCGAGGAAAAAAGTACAGCACTTTCCATTACACCATACAATATTTAGCCCACAAAATAACATAAAATCCAAACTTCAACCGAGGTATAGGTCTTTTTCCGTAGTAATGAACGCTAAGTCAGTGATGAGAGAACTAAAGTGATATGAAAATGAAAATGCACTTGAATATTTGAGGATGATACATTTTTCTCTTTATATACTTCTTGGAGTAGTTAAAACGCCGGTGGGAGACACGCCATGTTAAACGTAGAGCTATCTGATTGATCAGGACAATGGGTGATGAATAAGATGGTGAAATTATCTATTTTAAGTGGGAGCAAGCGGATAATATTGCTCTCATATATCTTTATCACTTTTTCAGCTAGCCGTTCAACCGAGTTAGATACTAATTGTCATCCCTGTCCCCTTTAATTTGTACGTTGGTCTTGATAGTACCTGCTTGCAAGTTGGCCGTGAGATTCAATCCTTTTGCTGTGCAAGACATAATGCATGATAACATGTGAGAGTTAATAGGGACATGAAAATAGCATCCAATCTTCTTCAAGCTGTGTTCAGTATGAATGGAGGTTGGATCAGAAAAACACTTGAATTGGAAAGAGGCTCATTATTGCGGAGAGGGATATAGACCATTTTTCTACTTACTTTAGCATCGTGGAGATCCTAAATCACATGTCTATTGCTAATGCCTTTATAATTTTGGAAACTTTTCGCATGTGTAAATGGCCTAATTTTCCAACGATCAAGAAATGGCTATCAGAATTATAATTTAAATAGATATAAACAGATATAAACTTATTTCAAAAGCAGATATAAACTCTTCAGGTTCTATCATTAGTCCGGAATCTTAAAGTTTTATTTCAAAAACAGATATAAACTCTTCAGCTTTTTAGAATCACTAGCACAAGGTTGTCAAGTATTGGAGTCTTTTTTATCCGTGGAAAAACATTTAAATATGTTCGTCTAATACAAAGAGAAATCGCAAATAATTAAGATAAATACAACAGATTTAATTAAAAAAGATTTCTTTTCCAATGCATCCTTATAAATGGTCATAAATCTATAATCAATTAATTATCTCTTGTAATGTAGAACCTTTGACCGACAAAATAAATTAATCACGAGCGCAACACAAACGATATCACCTCTATCTAGTCTATACAATTAAAATCTACAATGACAGAGTCTTTTGTCTATAATGCTAGCCGTGAAAAAACAAAAAATTTAGAGAGAACATACACTCATAATCCTAGTGCGGTTAGGGTTTTGAGAATTCACAAGTGACTGTCACTTTATTATAAGAGTTATATTTATAGAACCACTTATACGTGTGTAGCAACCTGCCTAAAAAATTTCAGCTTTCGAGTCGCCACCTATTCTGAAGGGCGAATAGGAAACCCTACGCAGATAAGAGATTGAGGGTAAGTTATTATAATCAGGCTGAGGGAAGGTGTTAGGCACCCTCAGCCCTTTCCTAAAGGCTAATGTTCAAAGATTAGGGTTGCATGGCAGGATTTGTAAAGAAATGTGGCAAATAGAATTTTAATGACCTGATTGAGATTTTGAAGAGGGGGACTCGCCTTGTTGCCAAGTGCCTACGTACCTCCTTAGGGAGGATCAGAGTCAACGTAGTTCGGGGAAGGGTTGTACGCCTTAGAATTTAATTTGAATGGTTTTGAAGTTGTTTTGAGGCTTTTTGAATGGCCTATCGTAGTTTTGAAATGCAAATGTTCGAAGGTATTTTGAATTACCTTATCGTAGTTGTGAACATCGCAGTATTGAAGAGATGAATTTTGAATGTGTTTTTAATGTTGGGCGTACAACCCTGATTTGGCACAATTAACCGCAATGATCAATAGGTTTGATCACCATGGTTAAAAGATTGGGGTTTTGCACCATTACCAATTCAAATCGATTGATTCGATTATCACTAATAATGAATTAACGTATTTTATTATTTTATGAATTTATCGTTACCCCTCATAACCGATAGTTTCGATTACAAATAATAACGAATTGATATGGGAAATATGCTAATCATCATAACCAATAAGATGGTTACAACCATTTCGCAAAATAAAGATTATTTTAATTTATAGGATTTGATTAATTAAATTAACCGATTATTAACCATCACGACCAATAGATTTAGTCGGAACGAATAATAAATTAAATCCTAATATCCTTGGCCACGTGGCCAATGGGATTGGGCGAACCCTAGTATCTTATGTCACCATCTCTAGGTTTTTGTGATTTATATTATTAAAATAAATTAAATCAATTAAGTCGAATAATCGACATAATCAAATAATCGGGAAATTATTATACTCCTAACCCTAACCCTAGTTTAAATATATTATTAATCTTAATTAAAATTAAACTACATATGCATTAGAATGATTTAAGGGATTTAAACAAGTATACAAGTAATGTACAAATAAAATAAAATAAAACAAGAAAACCTGGGCGTGAGATTCTATGTTATGAGTCCTTGAAGCCCCATGATGGGTCCCTATCCTTGTGTGCGTCAGATCTGAGTTGGAGGAAATCTGAGAGTGTGATGTGAGGATGTATGGTGAACCTCCCATGGGTGGCATGCATGGGATCTGCAAATGGATTAATTCAACAAAATATGTGTTGGGACAAAGGATCGAACCTGCGCCCCTAGCTTCATGTGCCATCCTCCTCACCAACTCAACTACGTGCTTCAACTGTTAATAATACGCAAACAATGAATGATATAGGTAACATGGAAATTAAAAAAAAATAATTACGCGTGAGGACTGTTCTTCTTCTTCGTTTACCCATCGCTCTTGGCAACCATACTGTAGCAACCGGTGCTCCTGCAGAAATTCATACAAGCCACAAAAATTAAAAGCAAAAAAACATGATTCGATTTGCAGCGTTATTTGTTTAAAGATACGGTTTGGTTCAAATCCGATGCCGCTTCCGATTTTTGCGCTTTCACTGTTGTTGATTGAAGGGAGCGTAATTGCATCAGGGACGGTTCTGATCGGAGGAGATGGTCGCGGCTGAATCGGAGGGAGTATTGCGGCTGAGCGTGGTTCTGAAGGCTGCTGTCGTGTTGGCTCACGGTGGCTGCGCGGTGCACGGGGGATCCGGTAGCGGAGCTCGCGGCCGGTCGGCGGTGGAAGGACGAATTCCCGGCGTGAATTGGCACGGTTCAGCAACCGAGCCTCTCTACCTCCCTATTTATTGGATTTCTTTCAATGATTTGGTAAAACCCGCATAGATTGATGATTTATTTCTGAATTTCTATTGAATATGTTTTTACGGAAACAAATTGGGGTGAAATTGAATTTTGAATGTATGAAGGGATTTGACAGTGATCCACCATGAGTTTGTATACTATAAGGTTTTGGCTTAATGAAGGATGGTGATGAGAACTGGTTTTAGAATCTGTACATGAATCCCATTTGTAATTGAAAGAAGTTTTGACAAATATTGCATAGTGAGTGTTAGTTTGATAAAAAAAAAGGTTAGTTCTTTTGCGGTTTTCAGAGAAATAAGGGTTGTGTTGGTCTGTCCATGTCCCCCCCTGGGAATTAGAAAAAATGGCCTCTTTTATAATGTACAAATTAGGTTTTTTTTCTTTCTAATGGACCTAGTGCCCAATTAACTCAATAACCCAAAATTGATACAACTATAATATTAACCTGAATAAAACTAATTATCACAATCCTACAATAATAATAACCATAGTAATATTTATTTCAAATGTTTAATAATAATACTAAATCCTATTATTAATAAATAACAATGGTTTTAATAAAATTATAACAATAAAATAAAATTTGATCAATTATTGTAAAAGAAATCAAACCTTTTAAGGATAAATTGGGCTAACTGATTGGGCCCAAATACCTGTTGATTACACCCCTGTTTTAACTCAAAGCGGTTTATAAGAGAATGAATTCAACAATAGAGATGTTAAACCCCATGACCCTTATTTTAATACCCCTGATGAATTAAAAGACATGAATTGACCGGGCAAATTTTGGGGTATAACAACGTGCACCTTAGTTTATGGTATATTGTGTTTCTCTAACTTGCACTAGTGCACCTTAAGAATACACCACTGAACCATATATGCATCTTTCTTTTATTTAATCTCTCGTTTATCTAACTTGATGTGCTGTTATATCTCGTAACATGGACAATCATATTAAATCACATACTTAATGTTATAGACAGAGAGTGGTTTTTAGAAACCTAAGTAACAAGAATGTCGTGTTATATGACAAAAGATTTCTATGATAATGATCACATGTATAATTACCCTTTTGTCTTTATAATTATATTGACATATACATATCCACTTTTAACCTCAATTGCCATTTATTGACCTATACTAAAGCATAAAAGAATGTATAAACGATGGGGTGCCTCCCACAAAGGCTTGTTTTACGTCGTTAGCTCGACGCCTTTTGTTGTTTCGTGCTTGGAAAGTAACTTCTCCACGACACGTCGATGCTCTTGCCATAACGCAACCAAAAGAAAGCATCCTAACTCAAACACTTAACAAACGAATCAAAAACAAAAGTATACACAAGTATGTGTTAAAACATAAATATCCACAAAACTCAAATATTCACAAAATTTTAATTGGCTAAACAAATTGAAAAGAGAATATTAGAGAATTCAAAATTGGTCCTATTTCAATTTCTTTAGCAAACACTAAATTTAAAAGTGTGATAAACATAAACATAGAAATGCACAAGTATGAAAACATGTACAAATATACAAGTATGTACAAAAACTCAAAAACCTAGAAACTATCGCAATGTTATCCAATACCAAAACTAATCCCCCGCAACGGCGCCATTTTGTTGAAGTGGTAGAGGGCAAGCAACAGAAGATTTGGAAATATTATCCCGAGAATTTACCGTCTCCACAGGGACTGGTTGGAAAAATTATTGTTCGACGGATTCTTAGTTCTTGAGTTCAGGTTAAATGGGTTTTGAAGTAAAGTGCGGAAAAGTAAATTATAAACACAAAATAAATGCACTTTCGAGAGGAGAAACTAATGCGGCACGAATGTAAACTATTTATCACAAACTTAAACCTATCACTCTGTTGCACTCAATTTATAATACTCGTCAGAATCACCACATATCCCTCACATCAATGTCCATTTCTGAAACACCGACGAGAGTTCAACCATATTGCTCTTTTGACGATGTCTCAATCGATCAAACAACATAGAGGTATTAAACTTCGATATTATGTGGATGTTAACCCCAAACCTATATCTAGAATCTAAAGCTATTATATACCCCCTAATCAAGATTCATGAGCTATATGTCTATAACAACACAAATCCAAAGCATTTAAGCAAAAAAATCAAGGAAACACTGATAAAGATTTGTAAAGCAAACTTTATACAACAATAGAGTAACAAATATACATAGGTTCAGAGTAAACTTATAAAAAAACCCCAAAAAATAGAGAATACATAGAGATAAAAGAAGAAGAATCACAAATCTCCCGGTTTGTCAACTCCGATTGATTAGCAATCTGACTCCGGATCATCAAGATGAAAGCTCCATTGTTGTTTTCAAGCTCTCCCTACTCAAAAATGATTGTGATGGTATTGGGACTCAAAACTACTCAACCCATGACCTTAAAATATGTTTGGAACTTGTTGTGAATTCAATGCCAGTACGAAGTAAAAACGAGGAAAAAATAAAGAACAAGGAAGAAGAAGAGCACAAGAATTGGTTATAACTGCTATTCTTTTACTTTCTCTTAAAAAACAAGATTACAAGTTTACAAGAACAACAAATAACCTCTCTCACCCTAAATTAGGATTTGCCGTATGCAATGATGAGAGACTAGTATGCTATTTATAATAAAACCTAACACACTAACTAATGGGCTTTTTCCACATGGCCCATTACACAAGCTAACTTAACAAATTAGGGTTTAAACACTAAAACCTAATTTAACATGCTAACAACCCTAGCATCTTCGACACCAGCATGTGAACAACCTTCGACTTCATGCTTAATCCTGTCTAACCAAGAAGCTATCCTTCGACCATACTAGAGTTCAATCCAATATCTCACAAATCTCCACCTTGGACCTAACTCTACAACATCAAGGGAACAACTAGCTTTCTTCATGCAGCTTTATCAACTGCATACAGTGGAAAAACTTGCAACTCGGCAATGTCTTGGTGATCATATCAGCAGCATTGTCCTCATTCGAAACCTTTAGCACTTGGACTTCTCCATGCTCGACTACTTCTCTAACGAAATACAGCCTCACATTAATGTGCTTAGTTCGCTCATGATATGTTGAGTTCTTTGACATGTGTATTGCACTTTGACTAGCACATTTAACAGTGATACCTCGACCTTGAAGTTTCATCTCCTTTGCAAAACCTTTAAGCCACAATACTTCTTTCATAGCTTCAGTTAGGGAAATATACTCTACTTCAGTGGTGGATAGAGCAACAACCTTCTAAAGTGTTTCTTTCCAACTAATCGAAGTTGTACGAAACAATAACGAAATAATGACATTTTTGCACTTATCATGTATAAGGGTTGGTTATGAAGGAGAAATGTATTAGCAGCCTTCACATCTGTCGTACTCCACGGGAACCTTTTTGAAAATCTGTGTTAAAATAAAGAGTTATATGCAAAAAAATTGATGGGATGAGAAAAGAATATTTTTTATAATCATTATTTATGCACGGCAAAACGTTGCATCTTGTGCCTACATACCCCTTGAGTGAAATAGAGAAGTCAGAGCATTTGTAGTTCTGCTCATAAAGAAAACACGATGGTTTGTTTTGATTGATTTTAAATTACGAGACACTTTGTCATCTTAAAGGAGAAAACTCAACTGATCAACCATAAACATGATATTAGATGGATCTTTTCATCACAATGAAAGAATGGCTCAACTTGGTTAGAGAATAACAAGTATGTCACTAGCTCTTTCAAGTAGAAAAGAATCAACACAATATCAATCAATATCATGAAGGTAGGAAAATTACATCTTAACAGTGATGATTACTCATGTCTAATCTTTTGATAAAAAAATTTAAAAGGAAAAGCCAAGTGGCAAAAGGTTTGAGTGGAGTTTGTGTTTTGTTAGGAGAATAATCTCAAGTAGTCCCCTTGGGCAAGTGGTACTTGAACATTTCCTTTAATTTTGAAAGAGTTTTGATATGCTTAAGATATTTAGAATTTGTTCAAGAAAAGATTTGAAGATCACTTGACAGAGTCAAGGTTTATTGTAAAAGAGCTCAAGTTTGAAAATAAGAAGATTTTTAAAAAGAGAGAGGAGACTTTGAAATTTTAGAAGATGGGCAAGAGATGAAGGGGATATTATAAAGCACAAAGTAAAAGTTAAGGACAAGAAAGATCTAACCAAGGAGAAGTCAAAAAGTTTGATACAAGAATTATGTTCCTTTGGATTAACCTCAAAGTGTAACATAAGGTGAACCAAAGCACTTGAGCAGATGAATAACCAAAGCCATAAGCTCAAAATAAAAATCCAATCAAGCAAGTATCCGATAAAACTTGAACTTGTCTCAGATGAACTTGCATCAGATGAAATTTGTTTCAGATGAATTTCCAAAATTTCAAACCAACAGAACACCTGCACACAAAAATTCCTTAAGGTCTCAACCAACCAAAAAACTCCAAGGTCTCAGATACATTGGTATCAGATGAATATCTCCAAGCCAAGGTTCTAACCCTAGGTCCAAAAGCCGAATTCCTTAAGTAAGGGATAGTAACCATAGTCCAAAGAAGTGATTAAGTCTTTTTTAGGGTTTTTCCTTTATTAATGTTTTAAGACAGAGAAATAAAATGTCCAAATAAACAAAAGAAAAATCGCATAAACATATACAAATAGTACATATTGTAATGCTAAAGATAAATTGCATAAAGTAAAGGCACGAATTTAAATGACTGAAATTAAAGGAAAAAAAATTAAATTGCACTAAAGTAAAGTTAGTACAATTATATGGTTAATAATTAGTTAGATGATTAATCAATCGATTCAGGACAATTTAGCGCTATGTTAAGCAATCGTAGATGTACTTATATAGAGGTAGCATCTATGAGGTCGGTCAATAAAATTTATGTACCATATTTGTTGGAGAAATGATAGAAATCATTCTCCTAAAACAAATAACACGAGTCAAAACAAGGTGATCAAGGAATATACAACTCATCACATTCTCTTGATCGATACATCACGGATCTCTTATGCCGCTAGAGTGGCATCATCTACGAACTTTACCTTGCTCTTCATTGCACAATTGAGTCTAACAAACCAATATTTTCTTCCTGTCATGTGCGTTGAACATCGGAAGTCCAAATATCATTGATCGTTTCCCTATACAATCTCTTTCGTAGTCACCATAGTGTTTTCTTCTAATTGTTACCAGTTATAGCATATTGGTAACCAATTACAACTTCTCTGGTAGCGTGTTGTAGCCTTTTAAAGTTTCTTGGTAACCTGCTACTGTTGCGTTCTCCTTTATTGATCGATCATCGCCAAGAATGTGTTATCATCATCATACTCTTGTCTTGTCATTCTAGCTTCATTTTTTTAAAGTTCTTTTTTTTATTGTAATTGCACTCTCTTGCAAAATAACCAAACTTTTGACAATTATAGTACAACGCACTTCTTTTGTCAACTACATTTCTTCCTCCTCTTCCATTAAAATTGTCACCTCTAGAATTTTAGGATCTATCAGCCATATTTCCAATGTTTTCACCCTTTTGGAATGTTGAGCTTTTTGGAATGTTGCGATTCTCTTCCACAAAAATTCCGGAAGTTCCCTCCACCTTTGTTAATGGGCTATTTTCCTTTCACATTCTTGTCTCTTTCATCAAAACGAGCTTGCAAAGCGATCTTCGTCTTTGCATTATCAACATTTCTTTCCTTCATTCTCCGCTCATGAGATTTAAGAGAGCTTTGTAGCCCCTCCTTGCTCATTGTCGTGAGATTCTTTGATTCCTTAATCGCAACTACTACATTGTCAAATCTTGACATCAAAGACACAATATTTTTACAACAACATACTGCTCTGTAAATGTTTCTCCACACACCTTCACTTGGTTCACTAATATTGTTATTCTTGTCGTAATTCATTATTTTTTTCCTTTTCTTCCATTTGAATCAACTCCAAATGTCTCTTATGAGTTTGTAACCTCACCACATTTACATTATCACCTCCTGCATAACTTTTTTCCAAGATTTCCTAAGCTTTCTTTGAGGTTGGGCAATCACCAACCTACTCAAAGATATATGCATCAACATATTGTTGAATCAAATATAGCGCCTTGTTATCTTTTGTCTCCTCCTCCTTATGCATAGTCCTTTGTGGAGCCGTTGCACACTCTACAAGTGGAGAAATACCGTTCTTGATCACTTCAAGATTATCAAACAACACCTTCATCTATTTGCACCTCTTACCGTTATTCTTTGCATAAAAATTAGGAGATTCGTAGGGATTCGTTTATGAGAAACATAAAGCATTTTCACACACGAAGTGTTTGATGGATCGAACCAGGTTCTTGATGCCAAATGTTGGAACAAGAGAACCATAATAATGGTGATTTCTAATGTGGAGAATGAGAGAGAGAGAGAGAGAGAGAGAGAGTAATAATTGAGAGTAAAAATGAGAGTCTATTCATTAATGAGAGAGAGAAAGTAAAATTCTAGTTAAACAAATGAGTGAGAGATCAATTATGTTAGAATATTAATTTAGTAAGTCTTTTATTTTTAGTGTTATTGTGTTCCTTTTGTATTTGAACTTTTAGGTTTATTATCCACTGTGTAGTCACTATGAGACATTGATGGATATAAAAAAATAAATTAAATTTATCTTTATTCCTTTTAATTTATGTAATCATTTTAGTGTTCTTTTCCTTTTATTATAGGGACCCTAGTTTATAATTTTGATAGGATGGAAAATCTTTCACTTTCATTTTCACTTAACAAGAAAGACTAATCACATATCATTCTCTAATCTCAATCATTTATTCAGCTTTTTATCTCTTTATTTGTACTTAGAAAAAATATAAACTATTTTTTTTTCACGGGAGAGACGAGTATTTAATATTTTATTCATATCATTCATAAAATAAAAACTATATATATGCTGCCATGCTATTGTTACCAACGTATTTCTCATTCTGAAAAAGTAAAAGTAATGGGTTCTGAATCTGTCATTCACATTCTCCTTATCTCTTTCCCAGCACAAGGACACATTAACCCTCTTCTTAGACTAGCAAAATGTCTTGCTGCAAAGGGTTCTTCTATCACTTTCATCACAACAGAATATGCTGGCAAAGACATGCGAACTGTTAACAACATCACTGATAAATCACTCACTCCCGTTGGTGACGGTTCTCTCACTTTCCACTTCTTTCACGACGGTTTATCTGATGATGATCCCATCAGAACCGATCTTCCTGCTTACCTTGAACAGCTCAAACTTGTTGGAAAGCCATTTCTTTCTCAAATAATAAAAAATTATTCTGATTCAAACAAACAATTTTCATGCATCATAAACAACCCTTTTCTCCCTTGGGTTTGTGATGTAGCTACGGAACATGATATTCCGTCTGCTTTGTTATGGATTCAATCCGCTGCTGTTTTCGTAGCTTACTATAACTATTTCCATAAACTCGTACCTTTCCCTACGGATTCAGAACCGTATACTGACGTTCAACTCAACTCTTCTTTGGTTCTTAAATACAACGAAATCCCAGATTTTCTTCACCCTTTTAGTAAATTTCCATTTCTAGGGACACTCATCTTAGAACAGTTTAAGAATTTATCTAAAGTTTGTTGTGTATTGGTGGATACATTTGAAGAACTGGAACATGATTTCATCGAGTATCTTTCAGAAAAATCTATCTCTATAAGACCTATTGGTCCTTTGTTTAACAACCCAATGATTAAAAGTGCGAGTAATATTCGTGGTGATTTTGTCGACAGCGATGATAGTAGTATTATAGAGTGGCTAAACACAAAGGAAAAAGGTTCTGTTGTTTTCATTTCGTTTGGAAGTATTGCGTACTTTTCACAAGAACAAATGAATGAAATTGCATATGGGTTATTGGATTCTCAAGTGTCGTTTTTGTGGGTATTGAAACCACCTTTTAAAGAATTGAGATTAAAGGAACATGTTCTACCAAATGGGTTTTTGGAGGAAACAAGTGAGAGAGGAAAAGTGGTCAAGTGGTGTCCACAAGTAGAAGTACTTTCTCATCATTCAGTTGCATGTTTCATGACTCATTGTGGTTGGAATTCATCAATGGAAACACTTACTTTAGGTGTTCCGGTGTTGACGTTTCCGGCATGGGGTGATCAACTCACAAATGCAAAGTTCTTGGTTGATGTTTATGGAGTTGGTATTAGATTGGGTTATGGTCATATGGAAAACAAGTTGGTGACGAGAGATGAGGTGAACAAGTGCTTATTGGAAGCAATGACAGGAGAGAAAGCAGAGAGGATGAAGCAAAATGCAATGAAGTGGAAGAAGGCGGCGGAGGATGCGGTGGCGGATGGTGGATCATCTGATCGGAATCTTGATGCATTTATCGAGGACATTAAGAAACATGGTGCGGTTAATATTCAGAAGATTCTATAAGTACATTTTATTGTTTTTGAGGTTTTTTTTATGTACTAGTATTTTGAGTATTTTATGTTATATTTTCTTTGTACGGTTAATTTTTAAATTATGTTTATTTTAGTACTATTTATTTATTTATTTACATGCTAGGACTCTGTATTTTAATTTGGGTTAATTTCATTTCTTTAAACATGTAGGCGATTTTGCTTTCCCTTATGTAATACTTTTTTGAGAATATCTCAATGTTATCTCTTATATTCTTATGTATCTCTCAAAATTTTAAGTATGTTTTTTTTTTAATCTATATTCGAAAGTAATTTTTTTTAAACAAAATTTAGTTTTTCTTTAAGTACATCTACATAAGAGTTACAAACTTAGTGAACGTTGAGAAAATTTAAATTAATTCAATTAAATAGAACTTCCGTAGACGTGTCTTTGAAAAAAAGTTAAAAACAGAATGTTTCGTAGATTTATCTACGGAACCTTAAGCTATGTTTTAAATCAATTACATCTTACTATAAATCTCCATTTTATGTACGTAAATGGAACATCAAATTATAGTACATCAAAGTAGTGCAATTTAAAGGCAATGAAATATACTACACCAAAAGAATACATCATATAAATAATCCAAACAGTGTCATATACATAATCAAAATAAAGTACATAAATGTAATCAAAATACAGACATCAATAAAATCATAGGCGTCACTACTGCGTGTATCAATAAAATCATATGCCTCCTTTCCTCTGCCTCTAGCACCGCCTCTGCGTCCACCGCCTCATCTACCGGATACTCTGCCTCTACCGTCAAGTGCCTCACCCGTCTTAACACGATTTCTACGGTTAACCAGTGCCCCATGTGCCTCTTACATGATACCATCCAGTATACGCCTATGATTATAACCCTTAGGGAAGAAACCACTGGCAATGCCTGCCTGCGTCATCTCAACTATATCACGACAGCAATGAAGCACATCCTCAGTGTGGTCCAACTGAGACTGATTACTCTGCAGTATCTAATGATGGGCTGGTCTGAGCGGTGAACTCAGTGTAGTGGGGGTCACGTACAAGTGTGACATAGTGTAGTACCGAGCGATGTACCCGTTGGCGCAACTCTAGTCTACTTCAGCTATGGTCGCCCGAGCCTCGTCCAAAACCATGTGATGCTCAAAGTCAACAAAGGCCTCATCTATCTGCCGACATGGCATCAAGATGGGAGCGAAAACATGAGGGTCGTCAGGTATCATCTGACAGTAGGCGAACTGCCGCATGATGCACTCCGGAAGATAGCGAACAGTGATGGTCGAACTGCATGCTAACCGTCCAGAATATAGTGCGACGTCATCCCACTGAACCGTCTCACAGTGAGTAGCGTAGTAGTTGTACCTGATGTCCTCGGCAGCCATGCAATCTAGATCCTATAAGGCTTCCGGCATCTGGTTCCTTCTGAGGGAGAGGAAGGCACGAGCACGTGGCATGGCCTCATTGTACTCACGCACCTCTCCCTAGACAATGATGTCAGAGAAGTTCTGTAATATCCAAACCTTAAATAAAAAATAAAACACGCGTGGATAAAACATTATCATGAATATAGAATGAATAAATTATAAAATAAAAGTAGAAGTACATAAGATAGTTACCACTAAGAGTAAACAGCTGCCTGCCACCGTCCTTGCCTTCAACAGGCATCCCTCTCTGAGTCTGGAGTAGTGTTATGCTAGTGTTTTCGCTCCCTAGTTGTACTTATGAATCCGTGCGGTTTCCGATAGGTACCTCAGATAAACGACATTTGTGTAGGAGGAGCTTGTGTCCACAAACAGTTGAGTGCCTATCAAAATTAAGAAGTAACATCTAAGCGCTCGCTGTCTGTGTATCTTCATATCTACTAGGTCACCAATAGCTTGCTCCTTCGCAAGGATCTCGACATCAAATCTCCGCTCTAAGAAATGAAACCTCACGTGCGCGCCGCAGATCCTCTCCCCCTCCTTAAACGCATCCTCTGGATCAACCCCGATCTCCTCAATTAGAGCATCCCTCACCTCCTCCTTCGTCATCCTACTGTGACAAAGGAGGGTACCCCGGATAGGTATATGCAGGAGGCATGCGACATCGTCCAAAGTGATAGTAACCTTGCCATGAGGCAGATGGAATGATGATGTTTCTGGGTGCCACCTCTCTGCAAATGCCATCAGCATCTCATTATGTATGGTGGAGTACTCGATCTGATAGAGGTCCTTCAGCCTAGAAGTTGTGAGGACATCTTGGAATCACGGTTCTGTAGGCTGATGCAGAGATAAAATCTTTCGTCTGTGGTTGTAGAACTTTTGGGGTGACCTCTCTTGAAAATTTCCAAAGAAAACACTGTTAATAAAAAGAAAAGTTAGAAATAAGCAAAGTTAGAAATAAGCAAAGTAATAAGTCTAAGAAATTATACCTCTATGTTCCAGACATGTCTGGCTATATAATCTGCGTCTCCTATCAACAAGGAAAAATCCGAAGGACCCCCCGGCTCCTCAGGAGCACCAATCTCCATGTACAATGGGTCAACACCATCAGGAGGTGGCACGAGAGATCCAATATTGAACGGAGGTGGCACAAGAGTAGAAGAAGTATCCCGACGATATTTGCGGGTGGAGGGCGTCTATGAGGAACCCTCACCATCATCTTGACGCCTCTGAGATGAAGAAGTAGATGTGGAAGGCCCTTGTCCCCTATGCTCCAGGTGACTCTGCGTCGTGGCCATGTCTGTCACCTCTGCTGGAACAAAGCTGTCATGTACATCTGCTGGAACGGAGGATCCATCCTTCACCTATGAGACTACCTGCATCCGTGCAGGTCGCACGGAGACATGTTGTGCAACCCTCTCATGTATAAGTCAGTTTGACTGGTCAACCATAATGTCTTACAAATAAAGTCGAGTTAGATACAATTAACTTATAAAAAGAAAAGGAAAAAAAATCAAATTTAATTCCGTCGGTGCAAATATGGAACTCTTCCGTAGATGCACCTACGGAAGCACCCAACTATTCAAAACACATGGGGATGTTCCGTAGATGCACCTACGGAACTACCTAACGTTTCGTCTGTTCTGTAAGTGCATATACAGAACGTTCTAAAACTCCAAGAACGCAATAATGGCGTCCATCACTGTTCCATAATTTTAAAAACCTATTTTTGGTGGCTTGATCGTCCATTTTACACATCAAAAAATAACTACATTGTCTCTAAAACTATGTTTCTAAAACTACCTAATAATTTCTACACCTAAAAGTGTACTCAAATGAAACTATAGAAAATACTCGAAAATAACTCCAAAAATCGAAAACTTACCGATTAAATTGAGTTTTGAACGAGTTGGAATGTGTTGATCGTTGTTGTTGATGTTCACTTTCAAACTCGAAAGAAAAAAATGAAGTTGGTGGAAGTTTGATTTTTGAGGTTGTGAGAGATTGAGTAGAAAATATGGAAAGTGAAGAATGAGGGAGGAGAAGAGTCTGACGCAAATATAAGCTCAAATGCTTCCGTAGATACATAATTGAGAGAATTCCCTAGATGCACCTACGAAACAAATAAATTTTGAAACAAAAAAAAAGTGCTTCCGGAGATAAATCTACGGAAGCAGTGGCATTTTTGACAACACGCATGGTGCAAAAGAGACCCAAGGCGTAGGGTTAAAATTTTTCTATTCTTTTAGATTATTCTCTTGTAAACTTTTTTTATTACTAACAAATTAAACAATCTGAGAGGTAAATAAAAAATATAATATTATAGAGATAACTTGTATACTTAGAGAAAAAAGAAACATAAAAATGATCTAAATTTTATTTTTTTCACGGGTAAAATGAATTTGGCCTATATTATAAGAGGTATTGTATATTTAATTCTTTTAATTTTTATTGGTGGTGGATAATACAAATTGGGGACCGAAACCATTCAAATTTAACAACGAATGGTTTTCTTTGTCTTCTTTTCTTCCTTTTGTCGAGAAAGAGTGGAATGGGATGGTTGTGGAGGGAAGGGGTGATTTTGTTCTAAAAGAAAAATTAAGAAGATTGAAGGATAGGTTGATTTGGTGGAATAACAATGTTTTCGGTAGATTTGATTTGGAAGTGGAAGAAAGTGTGAGAGAGGTAAATTTGGGTGATGAGGTGTTGGAGAATGCTTCGGATGATCTTTTTGAAGAGGCTCTTTTAAATAGGAGGGGGGCGAATAAGAGATTGTGGCTAAATCTAAGAATTAAGGAGAATATGCTTGTCCAAAAATCTAGGCTCAAATGGCTTAGTGAAGGTGATTCTAATAGTAGGTTTTTCCACAACGTCATGAAGGAGAGGAGAAGAATTAATCATTTAGGCCCACTTTCTTCTCCCGTTGGTTTACTTGAGAAAGTGGAGGATGTTAAAAGAGAGGTATGGAGGCATTTTTCGAGCAAATTTGTGGAGGAAGATTCCGAAAGATGTTTATTAGAGGGAGTCCATTTTGAGAGGTTGTCTTCCAGTGCCTCCTATTCTCTTGAATCTCCTTTTCTTGAAGAAGAAATCAAGGAAGCTATTTGGAGTTGCGGTAGTTCTAAAAGTCCGGGACCGGATGGGTACTCTTTTTTATTCTTAAAGAAGTGTTGGTTCTTTATCAAGAAGGATTTCATCCGATTTTTCAACTACTTCTTTTTGGGTGGTGAGGTTAGTAAAGCTATTTCTTCCTCCTTTTTGTCTTTGATCCCGAAGGTTCCGAATTCGGTTTCATTGGATGATTATAGGCCTATATGCTTGGTGGGATGTATGTATAAGGCTATTTCTAAGCTTCTAGCGGGAAGGTTGAAAAAGGTTCTTCATGAAATTGTCTCTCCTTCTCAAAATGCTTTTGTGCCGGGTAGACATCTTCTTGATGGTGTGGTGGTGGCAAATGAGGTAGTGGACTTTGTTAAGAAAGTGGGTAGGAGGAGTTTATTGTTTAAGGTAGATTTTGAGAAAGCCTACGATAAAGTCTCTTGGAATTTTCTTAGGTTTATGATGGATAAAATGGGCTTCGGCCTAAAGTGGAAGAGGTGGATGGATCTTTTGGTTTTTCAAAGCAAGATGTCGGTGTTGGTTAATGGTAGCCCTACAAAGGAATTTGTGGTGGAGAAGGGATTGAGGCAAGGCGACCCTTTATCGCCTTTTCTTTTTGTGTTGGCGGCGGAGGGTTTAGCGGGTTTAGTGAGGAAGTCGGTGGAGATTGGTGAATTTAATGGCATTACTTTTAATGGGGAGTGTATGGTGGATGTCCTCCAATTTGCGGATGATACTCTTTTAGTGGGGGAGGGATCTTGGAGACAAGTTTGGGCTATAAAGGCGGTGCTTAAGGCGTTTGAGCTTGCTTCGGGGTTAGGCATAAATTATCATAAAAGCAAATTGATCGGATATAATATTAGTTCAAATTTTTTGGAAGCGACTTCTTATGTTCTTTCTTGTAAGTTGGAAGAGGGGGTGTTCCCTTTCCTTGGAATCAGTGTGGGTTGTAATCCGAGAAAGGTGGATACTTGGAAACCACTTGTGACAAAGTTGAAGAAGAGGCTTATGGGTTGGAAGAACCGGTTTCTTAGCTTGGGCGGTAGAATTACTCTATTGAAGTCGGTTATTTGTTCCTTATCTATTTTTACCATGTCTTTTTATAAGATGCCGGTAACGGTGGCTAAGGAGATCTCTAGTATTCAAGGAAAATTCTTGTGGGGAGGAGGGATGGATGATAAAAGGAGGATTAGTTGGGTTAGTTGGAAGAATGTTTGCTTACCGGTGGAGAAAGGGGGTCTTGGTATGAAGGATATTTTTTACTTTAATTTGGCCCTTTTAAATAAATGGAGATGGAGGATTTCAAGAGGAGAAGATTCGCTTTGGTTTAGATTGCTAAAAGCGAGATATGGCGACTTAAACTTGAAGATCTTTTGTGGAGGTACATTTTCTTCCCCTTTATCTTACTCTTCTTCTTCTTCTTCTTCTTCTTTGGATTCTTTGTGGTGGAGGGATTTGTTGTCTTGTGGAGGCGTTGGTGTTAAGGGGGGTAGGGATCCGTTGGTGTCTTGTGGTCGGTTTAGAGTGGGGAATGGGTTTTCCACTCCGTTTTGGGAAGCGCCGTGGTTGGATTCTCGTTGTTTAATGGAGGATTTTCCGAATTTGTATGAGGTGTCGGAGTTGAAAAAAGTGGCGGTGGCGGGTATGGGAGGGTGGATAAATGAGGTTTGGTCGTGGGGGAATTTAGGGATTAATCCTTTGAGTTTGGTAGATCATAGTATTGTTTTGGAGTTGGAGGCTTTGGGGGGTTTGTTGGAGGGAGATGGTCCGTGTAGTAGGGAGGACGATGTCTTGGATTGGAAAGCCGTTTCGGATGGAGTGTTTTCTGTTGCTTCTTGCTATAATTTTTTTGCCGGATTTCGTATCCCTTATGGTCCGTCTAACATTTTCGATGGGGCATTAAGTTTGATATGGAGAGTGGAAGTTCCGTTTAAAGTAAAGACCTTTGGTTGGAGACTCCTAGTTAATAGACTTCCAACAAAAGATTTACTACTTTTAAGAGGTATTTTATTATCGGAAGATGCTTCCAAATGTGTTTTCTGTGGGATAGATCCGGAAAGTATGGCTCACTCTTTCTTTTCGTGTCCGGTAGTTAATTTGGTGTGGGATTCGGTGGCTTGTTGGATTGGCAAACCGTGCGGTGGGACGGTGGAGAATTGTTTGGGATGTTTTTCGGATTGGTTTTCCTTTTGTAAAAAAAAGAAAGTTAAAGAGGGTAAACTAGGAGTAGTTTGGTTTGCAACGGTTTGGACCCTATGGTTGTATAGAAATGGGGTGTGTTTTCGTAACGAAGTGTGGAATGTGGATAATACTATATGGAGCATCAAGGTTTTGGTTTGGAAGTGGGCTTTTATTGGAGATATTACTCATCCTATTTGTGACTTCTACGAATTCAACAAAAATCCTTTGTTCTTTATTTCGTAGTGTCGAATCGGTTTGTAATCTCTTGGTATTTTTTGAGTGGGGTTTGTTTCCCCCTTCTTTGATGTAAACAGGTTTTGAGAACCCTTAGTTCTCTTATTAATATATCTTGCTTACTAAAAAAAAAATTTTATTGTACAATTAGAATAGATGGATATTGAGAGGGTGATTTATTACATCTCATATTAAAGGAACAAATCACTATTTAAATTTTGTGAATTCTAACCAACTTTATGGATATTAAGAGGGTGATTTATCACATCTCATATTAAAGGAACAAATCTCTATTTAAATTTCGTGAATTCTAACCAACGTTTTAATCAACTGGGAATTCGAACCGTGAATAAAGAGATATTGAGGTTCTAAGATTTTTACACAAAGCATCGTTTACTTCTTGTTGTTTATTGTTAAACATCCTTCTTTCCACTGAGAGCATTGATCTGAATGCATCAAGTTCTACTTTAATTGGGTCTTCATTACCTTACGCACATTCAGACTTAAATTTACCACAACAAACCATCACATTATTAGCAGTTTCTCCCACATTATTAGAATCAAACCAAGGGATAAAAGTCTCTTTTCCTTGTCTCTTAAGAAAGATTAGACACTTTACTTTAATATGTTCATAATCTTCACATTCAAAACATTGAGTATCCTTGTCACACTACTACAAAATTATTTTATAACTCTTGTTTTAATATTTATAATATTAACTATATCGGTTAAGCTATCCCACTTATTTCACTTTTTCTTTTATACATTCTTTTATGTTTTAATTTATGAATTAAATAAGTCATTTTGAGATAAATTGAACATTAGTTAATTTTAATTCTCTTAAATATAATATCTAAAGTATATAACTCAATAAAAAGTAATTAATAATACATTGACAAGTAAGAACTATTTTTAAGACATACTAGATGAACTCCCAACCCAATAAGTTGTTGTTCTGTTTTAGGATTTTATAGACTTATTTCACACAATGGGTTTGATGGCCCTTATTTGCTACAATAAGAACAAGCACATAATCAAAGTTTTTTTTTTTCTTTCCGAGAGGTATGGACAATGACAAACATTGATCCCACCTAAAAATCGAACCCGATATTCTCGGAATTGCATCCTTATACAAACTCCTTTACCACTGGAGTCAAGTGATTCGTTTAGAACTTTATCATATCTTTTGAATATTAACAGCGCCATAATTCTTAATGTCTTCCATAAATGCATCAAGATTCCGATCAGATGATCCACCAGCAGCCACCGCATCCTCCGCCGCTTTCTTCCATTTCATTGCATTTTGCTTCAACTCCTCCGCTTTCTTCCCTTCCATTGCTTCCAATAAGCACTTCCTCACATCATCTCTTGCTACCAACTTGTTTTCACCTCTACCATAGCCCAATCTAACCCCTACACCAAAAACATCAACCAAGAATTTAGCATTTGTGAGTTGATCACCCCATGCCGGAAACGTCAACACCGGAACTCCCGAAGCAAGTGCTTCCATTGTTGAATTCCAACCACAATGTGTCATGAAACACCCCACTGAAGAATGAGCAAGTACTTCTACTTGTGGACACCACTTCACCACTTTTCCTCTCCCATTTGTTTCCTCCAAAAACCCATCATGCAAATCTTCATCTTGCTTTAACGCCCACAAAAACGAAACTTGAGAATTCAATAACCCATATGCAATTTCATTCACTTGATCTTTCGGAAGATGCACAATAGTCCCAAACGAAATGTAAACCACAGAACCTTCTCGCTTCGAGTTTAGCCACTCTATAATATTAGAATCATCACTTTTCACAAAATCACCATGAATGTTACTCGCATTTTTAATTCTTGGGTTGTTAAACAAAGGACCGATTGATCTTATGATGACTGATTTTTTCGAAATATAATCGATGAAATCATGCTCTAGATCTTCATAGGAATCCACTAATACACATAGCGCTTTCGACAAGTTTTTAATTTGTCCTAAGATAAGTGTCCCTAAAACTGGATATGTGTTAAAAGGATGCAAAAGATCAGGAATTTCGTTATGTTTAAGGATAACAGAAGGTAATTGAACATCGATATAAGGTTCAGTTTTTGAAGGAAAAGGTACAAGTTTATGGAAATAGTTATAGTAAGTAGTGAAAACAGCACTAGATTCACTCCACAAAATAGCAAAAGGAATTTCATTTTCTGTGGCTACATCACAAACCCAAGAAATGAAAATGTTGTTTATGATGCATGAAATTGGTGTTTTCGATTCGGCGTGGTTTTTGATCAGTTGGGAAACATATTGTTTCCCAGCATGCTCAAGGTGTGATGTGTAGTCACTGAGGTTTGCTCTGATGGGATCGTCGTCTTTCAAGCCGTCGTCAAAGAAATCGAAAGTGAGTGAACCGTTGCCGATTTGAGTGACGGTTTTGTTAGTGATGTTGCTAACAGTTTGCATGTCTTTGCCAGCTTTGTTTGTGGTAGTGAAAATGATAGAGGAGCCCTTTGTAGCAAGACACTTTGCTAGTCTAAGGAGAGGGTTTATGTGTCCTTGTGCTGGATAAGATACAAGGAGGATTTGAATGGGAGCTTTAGACTCCATTTTGTTTTTTCTTTTGTGCTTTTATATATTTATCTCTTTAAATTTTGCACTATACAGTTGAATAATGGTTGAAGGAGATTATGTTTATATATATAGTTTAATGATGCAGAAAGCAACAACTATTTTTATATGCTCATAACTTTGTAAATTTGTATATGTATTTACTCATGAAATGATAAAATGTTATGAGAATGTTTGAGTGTTTGAATGGGGGTTGGAATATGTTAGTCTTCTCTCAATTAGTTTGAGTTTATTGATATGCTATATACAGCAAAATAAAAAAACTGTTTAGGAAAAATGAGAGTCTAGTTTATAAAATAAAAAAAGACAACTAGTTATCATTCTACATGAAACACTAAAGAAAAATTCTTCAAAAAGGCATCAACACTAAAACTTAGAAAATCATTTTGAAACGAATCAAATTTTTTTCATTTTGTTTATCACGAATATCAAATCTTCTACGTAGAAACTCTTAAAATTTAATATTAGAATTATACGGCAATGTTGTTGCGTCATTACTCAAATGATCATAAGAAAAATCAATATTTTTAACATAAGGTACATGTTCATATTCAACAATCATGTTGTGTAATATTCTGCACATATGCATTATACGTTGGGATGCATTTAAGTGTTAGGATCGATACGAGTTAGGTATGATCACCTCGAACACATTGCCCTTTCAATGCAATTAGACAATTTTTTCATTCCCAATATATATAATGAATGCTCCCTGAAATACATGGATAGCCTCGGACATCCCCATCTATAATAGGCGTATGATGTTTTAAGAAACATTGTACCGCAAAGATGTTGATCACACCCCACTCCCCTTTGTAAAGTTATCGACCAATTTTAGTGTCTTAGTTTCACCGATAATCATCCACATTCTCAACAGATGTTCCATATGCAAACATATGAATAACAACAATGCATTTTGGTAGTAGTGAAATACTTGAACTACCAATTGTATAAACTCTCATTTGAAAATACTCAATATGTTGACCTTGAGCTTCAACAATACAAAGGGGTTTCTTTAGGGGTTTCTCCATGGATCTTTTCAATCTACTATCAATGATATGCCTAGATAGCAGTATCATTTCCCTTCTTTGGGAATTGTGAACCTCGATTGATTGGGGCGTGATTCCCACTTATTCCATTGGAAACAGACGACAAACTCGTGGGCCTCTCTTTCTTTGGTGTATGGATTAGGATTGTGGACCTTGTTCATGTGTTGTGTTCATTTTAGTCGGGATTGGCTTTGGAACATCAATTAGTTAGATGTGCAAGGTCACCCCCCGTTCGGTGATGTTTATTATAGAAGAGACTCACAATTTCTCTTTAGATCTTAAGATCCTATAAGCCAAGACTTTATGAGTAATGTTTTACATGTTATTCAACAGATTAAATGCTCCATGCACGCCTAGACTAGTTTACAACAATTGAAGGTCGGGGAGCGCCTCATGCATGGTTTGGAGTGCTCTTTGGAGAACTCTTTAAAGAGCCAGATCTTGCAGCATTGGATAAGATTGAGAGGTCACGAGGACTTGATCTTCAACTTTTAGGGAAAATTATTGAGTTATAATAGTAGCCACAAATGCAACAACTTTTGCAGATCGAGTGTTTCTTGATGTTCCTATAGCTTGAAGGAGTTGATATCACGCTCTCAAGAGAAGAGATCAATGATTTGGCGGATGAAGATCAGATATTAGGATCTTCATTGGACGAAATTGTAGTCCTTCATAGGATTTTACGAGAACCAAAGGTTAATTCTCATAGGTGGTGCCACTATTCCAATATAGGATAATAGTTATTGTTGAAATGATGATATGGATCGTGAGAATGTACACTGAACTTCCGGTATGGCGGCGCGAGGGTGGACCTACAAGATTAGCACTCCAACCATAACAACAAATAATATATTTTATGACAAAGCTTTCACTTTATCCAATAAAATATTCGAAGTATAATCCGTGGGCGCGCCACACTCTATTTAAAAAAATACACTTTATCACCTCAATTATGGATAACAACCGATAGAAAATGTTGCTAAGGGATGAAACTTGGAATCTAAGCTTACATTATTTTGACTTTATGTTTATTTTTCAATTGACGCCTTTCAAATTTTTTATTACTAAATCAATCAAAATAGCATATTCCCTTGGTTGTAGGAATTAACCAATAGGAAATTTGGCTCATATGATGACGTCATTTTTATGTGAAAACATGAGAATTAATATGAACCATTAGATTTTAAAATAAATGGTAGAAATGATGTGTCAATTTTTTTCTCTCTTTCATTATTATAATAAATGATGAAAGAGAGGGAGAGAAAAAGAATGGCACATACTCTCCACAATTTATTTTAAAATCTAATGGTTCAGATTCATTTTCATGTTTCTCACATAAAAATGGCATTCTCATATGATACGTTCCCTATATATATGGCATATCTAGTGAGAATGAGTAAGTTATATGAGAATGTGAGAATGAATCTGAACCATTAGATTTTAAAATAAATGGTAGAAATTATATGTCAATCTTTTTTTCTCTCTCCTCCATCATTTATTTTAATAATGGAGGAGAGAAAAAAATGACACATAATCTTCACCATTTATTTTCAATATGATAGTCAGATTCATTCTCGTATAACTTACTCATTCTCAAAGTATACGTCGTATATATATATATATATATATATATATATATATATATATATATATATATATATATATATATATATATATATATATATATATATATATATATATATATATATATATATATATATATATATAAGAATTTTTTCAGCTAGCCGTTCAAATGAGTTAGCTGCTAATTGTCATACATGTGCTTTTTAGGGCCAGGGCAAGTAGACCCGTAGCCTAGGGCCTCAAAATTTAATTTTATGAGCTTTGTAAATAAATAAAAAATATTAAATAATAATTATGACAGCATTATTACAAAATGAACACACAGCGCAGTGGCTGAGAGACTACAAGGTAATTCTAACATGTCTTGGGTTCAATTTCCACGATATAGTTTTTATTTTTATTCAATTGTTTAAATTGCTACTTGCTTTAATGATTCTCATAATGAATTCAATTTTTAATATTTTATTATAATTTTTATAGATTTCAAAATTTTATTTAAATTTAATGTTATTTTAAAAAAAAATATTTTTTAAGTATATCACTTTATAAAAATTATGTAATTTATATTATATTAAAAAATTTAATGATAAATATTTATATGTGAAATTTTTTTTTAATTTATAAAAAAATAATTAAAAATAACTTCTAATATATTTTAAAAAAATTCGCACAAAATTATTAAATATTTTAAGGTATTTCATATGATTCAATTGATTTAATTCAAGAACAAAGTTAATTTTATAAAGACTTCAAATTCTATCTCATTTTAAAACTACAAATTAACCTACATAGTAATTTAGAGTTTTTATAAATTATTTAAAATTATTTTTGTTCGTATGCGCTTTTATATTTATATATAATTATTTTTTAATTATTAAAAATATTATAAAAAATTCAAAGTTGATTATTTAGTATTTTATTAAAGATCCGTTTTTATTATTTGTCTGGGCCTCTAAAAAGCTGAAATCGACTTTTGTACGCTGGTCTTGATAGTACCTAATTGCAAGTTGGTTTGGCCGTGAGATTCAATCCTTTTGCTTTGTAAGACATGATACATGATAACATGTGAGAGTTAACAGGGACATGGAAATAGCATCCAATCTTCTTCAAGCCGTATGCAGTATATAGAATGGAGGTTGGGTCAGAAAAACACTTGAATTGGAAAGAGGCTCATTATTGCGGAGGGGATATGGATCATTTTGCTACTACTTTAGCATTGTCGAGAACCTAACTCTTTTGTCTATTGCAAATGCCTTTGTTATTATGGAGACTTTTCGCATGTGTAATGGCCTAATTTTCCAGGGCTGAACAAATGGCTACCAAATAAATATCAGAATTAAATTTTTAGTGGTCTAGATTTTTCAAGGCAGCTGGTTCTATCATAAGTCCGGTATCTTAAGGTTTTATTTCAAAAACATATATAAACTCTGTCAGCTTTCTAGAATCACTAGCGCAAGGTTATCTATCAAGTATTGGAGTTTTTTTTTTCTCCGTTATAAAGGGAAATCGCAAATAATCATGATAAATACAATAGATTTAATTAATAATATTTCTTTTCCAATGCATTCTTATGAATGGTCATAAATCTAAAATCAATCGATTATCTCTTGTAATGCACTTGTAATGAAGAACTTTTGATCCTCAAAACAAATTATCAGTAGCGCGACATAAAACGATGTCACCTTTATCTAGTCCATACAATTAAATTCTACAATGAGAGAGTCTTCTGCCTACAGTGATAGCTGTGAACAAACAAAAGATTTAAAGAGAACATAAACTCATAATCCTAGTGCGGCCAGGGTTTTGAGAATTCACAAGTGATTGTCACTTTATTATAAGAGTTATATTTATATAACCACTTATACACGCACCTTAGTTTATGGTATATTGTATTTCTCTAATTTGCACTAATGCAGCATAAAAATGTGCCACTGAATCAGATATGAATCTTTCTTTTAATTAATCTCTCGTTTATCTAACTTGATGTGTTGTAGTATCTCATAACGTGGACAATCATATTAAATTGCATACTTAATGTTATAGACGGAGATTGGTATTTAGAAACACACCACTGCTACCTATGTAACAAGAATGTCATGTGATATGACAAAAGATTTCTATGATAATGATCACATGTATAATTACCCTTTTGCCTTTATAATTATATTGTATACAAGAAATAATCGGTGTCACTGTTGTACAGTCTAATATTAAAATCCAATATTATATTTAATGATACTAATAAGTATAAATAAGCTTAATACTCCATATTTGATTATTTAAGTTAACCATGCATTTTACAGTCATTATTGATCAAGAGGCCCATAGATATTACTCATGCATATATAGGAGGAGAACATCTCATCCAGGTTGCTTCATATTTCCCTCCACATGACTCGTTGAGTAGTCATTCAATCGACTATATAAATTTCTTGTTACAACAATGTTAATGGTACTAAAGTGATCAACTCCTCAAGTAGGGATTATAGTGATTTTAGGTCAAAGAATGGCATACACCATTATGTTGGAACAAGTTTGGTTCCTTAACTATTCTTAAGTTTTGATGATAGAAAATCATACAATATATGGAGAATAATTTTGTACTCTAACAGTTTTATTAAGTGCGCATATTCTGATAAGTAGATTATGGACTCTGACTACTGAAACTCTAGACTCTGAATAAGCAAACTCTAAGCTTCGTACATTAAACGCACTTTGAACCAAAGGAAGAATACAAAAGTGTGTGTTAAAGAAAGTCAAAATTCTGAATTGTTAAGTCAACTCATCTGCAAGCATCCATCCATCTAGAATGACTTTGATAATTCAAGTGTGAGAAGTCTCAGGACTCTGAACTATAAAGACTCCGAAGTCTCATTCTCATCAAGTTCTAAAGATAGAATCTGATCTATACTCAAGCTTCATCAACTTATATTCAAAGCCTCTGATTCATAAAGACAACCTCTGAAAGAAGATATTGAGAAAATAGTACCATAGTACAAAATCAAATATCATTTCCACTATCCACAATATCAGGAAAAAGGACGGTACTATTGCACCATCACGTAACCAAAATTTCCATCCACTATTGATGCAAGCACCACTTTACTACAGCACAATCAGCGTCTTCGTGCAAGATGTGCTATTAAATATTTTCCAACTTTGCCCTCCAATAGAACTATTCATCATCTATATAAAGAGGAATTTAAAGTATGGATATGATAATGAAGCACAAGGAGAAGAAGAAGAAGAAATAGTTTGAACAAAAACACTGAGAAACTACACAAAGAAGAAAGTCATCATTATTACTAAAATTTGTATATATTTCATTCTTTGTAAGAAATTCCATTTCATGGTTAAAGAATGAATATATATCTAGTGACTAAGAGAAATATTGATGTGGACGAAAAAAATTAAGGTAACTGAAAAATTGTCACCTTTTACCTCGGTGAAGGAAAAAAGAAGTTTATAGGTCATGCAGAACTTTACCACTAGTTTAGTAAAGATTTTCTAAAATTTCTAAGCCACAAATTGGGTTTCTCCTTAAGGATGCATCCTTTGTGCTTTATGAGTAGCATCAATGAGATTGATTATTATATTCATTTAGAATTCCAACTTCCTGAATTTTTGTGATCATTCACACTTTCTTGGCGGAATCACAGTTAAAGACTTAATAAAAATATTTAGAACTTGAAGTCTTGATATGAAGATATTTGACTATAAAACCAAGTTTCACTTTTCTCTAATCTTTGGTCCAATGAAATATGCATCAGAGATTTATAGAGGTTTAACTAGGGGTGTTCATGGGTGCGGGTCGACCCACGAACCCGCTAACCCAAACTGAACCAACCCATAAATTACCCGAACTCGTTCATTTATAAGTATACCCAATCCAACCCGCAACAACCCATATAGTTTTTGTTCAGGTACCGGGTTTGAGTTTTGCAACCCGCGGACCCGTTGACCCAATCCATTGATGTGACATTAGTAATTTTTTTTATTATTATTTTAAATAGAAATTTAAATTATTATCTCATTACTAACCATAATTTTTTTAAAAAGTTTTATTCTCCATCAATAATATTACTAGATAAATGAGTTTACGTAATTCTAAAACTAAATGTTGTTTCTTATTTTCTTTTGTATAATTTCCAACTTACATATTTTATACTATTATCTAGTGTAATGTCATGTTGATGAAAATTATTAGATATTATATGATGTGTTTCATCCATTTTGTGTGTTAGAAATAAGTATAAATGTATTTAATTTTGTTACAATTTTTAAATTGAAAAAAAATATTATTTTTAATTTGAAACAGAATCTACGAACCCAACCCAACCCATAAATGGACGGGTCGGTTCGGGTTGATTTTGATAATGGAATTGTGGGTTGGACGGCAAACCCAACCCATTTAAGTTTGAACGGTTGGATAACGGGTTTGACCAAACCCGATCCAACCCAACCCACGTACACCCCTAGGTTTGACCTAATGATTTGACCTACGTCATCTCCCTAAGGGTTTTATTTTTACAATGGGTAACTTCTTAAACAAACTCAGAGTTTTAATTTCATAGACCTCCATAACAAACAAGAGATTTTACCACCAAGGAGATCTATTATCACCAGGAAAAACTCACAAACAAGATTGAGCTCAACAATGCCCTTACACCAGACTTAAACACCTCCCAGGTAAAATATTCATTCTCGAAAGCATTAAAGCAAAAGTGAAGATATATATATATATATATATATATATATATATATATATAAATATATATATATATATATATATATATATATATATATATATATATATATATATATATATATATATATATATATATATATATATATATATATATATATATATATATATATATATATATATATATATATATATGATGAGAGTGAGAGAAAGCAATTTCAAATATATTTTCTGGTGTGAATGAAATGAGAAAAGAGCCCTCTATTTATAGGATAAAAGGTGGATAAATTATGGAAAGAATCAATGGGTTGTGTTATACCCCAAAATTTTCCCGCATCCTTTTTCAGAAAGAAGGCAATAGACTTCTGTCAAAAAATTGGGAGTTTCATATAATCTTGGATTTTATTTCATAAAATATCCTAATTTATGAACACTCGGTTTTTAGAATTTTTCTTATACGGTATTTTGGCTCGCTGTTGAATTCATTCTTACGCAAACGCCAATTATTGTTTATCATTTCACACACGCTGTTTATTTGAGACTTATTTGCAGATAAATAGTACTGACGCAGTTGGTACAGAATTAAATCTTTTGCAGGCGCAGAGTCCGGGGATTCAGACTGTACTGACAACAAGTAAATTATTATTAACTTTTGTTTCCCACTAATTTTTGTACTATATTCTATTATTTTCAAAATCTTTTTCTTTCTCTTTCTTTCAAAATCAAATCCTAACTTTATTCTATACATCTCTTTTTTCAAACCCTACCATGCACTTTCTTTCAAATCCTACTACCACTCAAATTTTCCTTTTTTGTACGGAATCACTTCATTCCCCAACGTCTCTATCCTTCTTTTCACTCTATAAATACATCTCATTTTTTCCATAAAATCTCACATCAAATTTCAACTCATCTCTCAAATTTCTACATCATATTCATTCTCTCTTCTTCCCCGGCAAAAATGGCGAAGCGGATGGATACGTGTTTTCTTATGGTCATCACCGTCGTGGTGGTAATCATGTCCTTCTTCTGTCTGCATAGTCCTGAAAAATGCGGACCTGGGTTGTTTACACTCCCAATCATCTATATGTTATTATTTGTAGCATGGGTTATTAATCGTCATTCTTAAAGTTTGTCATATCTTTTATTTTTAAATAATGTACCGTTTACTCGTCGTACTGTTCATTATATTATGTAATATTTGTACTGTCAGTATTAAATGTCGTACTATCTGTCGTACTGTTGTTTAATTATTAAGATAATATTTTGTGTGTTTTATGCCAGTTAAATATTTATTTAACTGGGCATTAAATGTTTTTTCAGGGTTATTATCGGTAATTTCGTTCGCGTACAGTATATATTATTTATTTATTATGTCTGTGTTTTCTCTAACCACTCATGTAAATAAATTTTCACCATTAACACAACAAAAAACAAAAAAAGAAAAAATTAACTTTAACTGTTGAATTTTCACTTTAACTGTTACATTAATGCCTGAACAGTCAGTTGACAGTCAAACTCGCTGACAGTGCAGTTCTCCGTGTTTTGTACCATCAATCAAATCAATCTTTTGCATTTCAAAATTCCAATATTTTTGTTCTAGAAGTCTTCTGAATATCACATGATTAGCAGAGACTCAGCACTGCACAAAAATCAGGTACGCTTAACTATCTCCTACACGAACAGTCCCTAACTAGGGTTTTTGTTTTTTTCAGGAGAACAAGTTTTTTGAGACTTCAAATGGATTTCATGGACCTCCATATATCTCAAAGTACCACCATACAAATTTTCAAACTTCAATTCACTCAGACGCACAGTCAGCAGCTCAAACAGTCAACAGACGACCAGTTTGACCGAAAAGTCAACAGACAGTCAAAAATGTAATTTTTTGTCAACATCCATATTTTGTCAAAAGATTCATCATTTGATCATTGGTTGATCATAATTCATCAAGGAAAGATCAAAAATCAGCAAAACCCTAAGTTTCAAAATTAGGGTTTTCTCCTAAAAAGTCAACTGAACTTTGACTGGTCATAACTCTCTCATACTTCATCCAAAAAATTCCAACCAAAGCTCATTTTTAAGGAAATTCAATTATCTTTCAAATGCAATTGGTCCCATGGTCATTAGATTCACCATTTGGAAAATATGAACCAAGACATTACAGGTCATTTTCAAAGTCAACAAAAAGTGGTTTTTTGTCAAAGGCCATAACATCAAGATAACTTCTCCAAATGAAAAAAAAGTTTCCAAAGTGGCTTGTAGAGTACATCTTGAGGTTTCTAAAAAGTACAAGAACTCCTTCATATGATAAAAATTGAGGGATTTATGCCTTGTTGAAGTTGGCCATTTTTTGGGAAAATGCATGAAATCACCATTGATCAAAAGTGTTTTTTTTCCAAAAGAGACCAAATTTCCATGATCCAAACATGTTTCTAACAATGCTAAGGGCTTCCCACGACCAACCTAAGGCCCATAACATTTTATTTCTTTTTTTGGTTTAATTTTATTACATTTAAGATTAAATTGAAAAAGAAATGGAAGGATAATGTTATGTAGCTTGGATCTTAAGCATGAGTCATCAAGAAACATTCAAAGTTCTGCCCCAAAGAGATGGTACAGCAGAAGATTGAAGAAAATTGAGCCATGGTTGCTTGAATTCAAAGCTACATATTATTAAAAAAGTCAAAATTCAACAAAAGCACTTATTGCTTCTTAGCTTAGTTTTTAAGTGCTTCTCTACCTATAAATGAAGTAGAACACTTCATCAATAATAAGAGACGAAATCAGAACCAAAATCTTGCTTGTATCACTCATAAATCAAATTGAAATTTTCAAAGAAACTTGAAATTCGAATTTTTAGTTTAAGTAGTTTTTAATCCAAACTAAACACTCAAATACAATCCCCAAGCATCATTGAATCTATTCAAATCAGTTTCAAGCTTTGAAACTCAAAGAATCGAGCACTTTACCTCACGGTTTGCTCAAATTAAAACTTACAAAAATCTCATCATACATGCATGTTTAACAAGATGTAGACATATATTTGAGCTTGGTATGAGGTTCTGATCATTTCTGGAAGTTTAATTGAGGTTTGGGTGCTTGTACACGAAACCACCATTTTAGGGTTCTTCATCTCAAAATTAGGGCTTTTCAAATTAGGCAAAATTACAGGTTCAAATAGGTCCCATTGAATTCGTATGGACCAGACGAGTTAAACTATGGCATCGCGCCAAATTTATATTGTGTTTTGCTCGTATTCGCTATTTTTGCAGGTGTAATAGGTTGGAGCTTTTTACACCACCTGCAAATGAACAGTGTAAAAGAGTGGTTCTGATGAAGAAGATGATGCGTGGCTCCTTTCCATTGGTTGGAGGGCGCGCGCGTGTTTTTTTAAAATAACTTTGGATTCAGTGCTTTGCAGGTTCTGTACACATCATGTTCCTCAAAATCTGAACCATCAGATCATGCCAGCTGCTCATCCAACGCACCAAGACACGCTAGTCCATGATATAGACTCTTAAGCCAACCACACATGATCATTTGTTTTATATTTTCTATTTTATTTATTTTCTTTGCAAAATTAATTAAAAATAGTTCTAAAAATCAAAAAATATAATAAAAATATTTTTAGGCTTATAAAATAATCTATTTTTTTTTACATAAAAATATTTTCTTTTTCTTAATAATTAGAATATTTTGTTTAATTAATTAGTATATATTTATATATTTGCTTTTTAATTATTTCAACCAATCAAAAAATCATAAAAAAATTGTTCTTTATATTAAATTTAGTTTATATATTGTAGACTAATTTTGTACATATTTAGAATATTATTCTCTTTAAGTTTTAAATATTTGTGTAATTATTTGCATAATTATATGTTATTTAACTTAATAATTTCAAAACAACTTCAAAAAATCCAAAAAAATTAGTTTTATTTTAAAATTAATTAAGAAACATTTAAATATATTTTAGACTTAATTTTTAGGTTTAAATTTTATTTCCACCTTTTTCTCATTTTAATTAAATTAATTATGCATTAATTCTAATTAAAATCAGTCATACAAAAATCCAAAAAAATACTTCCTTTTATCTTATTGCAATTTAAATTCTTAGATAAAGTGTATAGGTTGTCAAATTCATGTAAATAGCGTAGTTTATATTTCCCGCACAATCGATGTAATAGCGTAGATTTACTTTCCGCATTTTACATTCCCGCATTTTAATTCCAGTACATATAAAAACTGCGTGTATGTCAAAGATAAAAATTGAAGCGTTAGGTCACTAACTTCAAAGATAAAATATCCGAATCAAAACACAATCACACTTGCACCTCTTAGGGTAATCCCTATTTTATTCTTTTCAAAATCAAAATCAAATTCTACTGTTTCAAATGCAAAATCGAACTTTCGTTTACATCCGGTGAAAGGAGAATTTTTTAAAGGGAATAGGAAAAGACCTTATAACTTAGGGTAGACCTCCTAATTGCTTGTTCAAATCAAACAAACAAATGTCTCATATACCGTTGTTTTTCAAAATAAAATTTTCAAAAAAGACAATACTTGGTATATATCCAAACAAGGATCATTACGAAGTTAACGTTCTTTTTTTCAAAACATCTTTCGAAAGATAAAACACTTTGTATATATCCGCACAAGGATCATTACAAAGTCAATTCACAAAATGAATTTTAAAACCGCATACCAGCATTTTAAGGCAGGACAAATGATTTAAACAAGTGAGCTAAGCAATTAAGAGCCCATGGATAACCATGGATACAAAGGGTGCTAATAGCTTCCCTTTGTATAACCAACCCCCTTACCCAAAATCTCTTCAAGGTCTTTTTCTGTTTCTTTTATAAACTTTTCCTTAATTGGATAAAATAAAAGTCGGTGGCGACTCTCTGATATTCAAAAACACAAAAGCAAAAGAAGAGTCAGTTCTTATATCTCTCCCACGAGAGGTATGGTAAAAAACCGAGGGCGACAGAACTGGCGACTCTGCTGGGGATTTCCAAAAACAAAATGTTTTCAAAAGGGGTTACCTTAGAGTTTAGATCACTTCGATGTTTTCAATTGCTTGACTTGATTGCTCTATTTTTCAAAAGGTTTGTTAGGGTACTTGCTTGTGTGAAAGATTCTAACCCGAATCTCGAGATACCTTAAGTATGTGACAATAGACCAAGGAAACTGTACGGCATGTACCGATACGGTTAATCTGGTAGTCACCGTTAGTGCGACACTTTGGTTTATACTGATATCCCTTAAAAACGATCAAGGAGTATGTTAGGCTTCCGAAATATCATTAAACACTAATTTGTCTTAGAACCTTTAGTTGAACTTGACTTGTGGCCTATTAAGTGACTAGCTTTGAAATTGATCGAAGTTAGTTATGCTCGAGGAATATTTTGATCGGCCATCCGAGCGCCGTATTGAGATGTTGTCTCCAAGGATCATAGAACCCGAATACTATTCTAGGACAGGTTTTAACCAACTCAACTTCAGTGGGGAGGGTATCACCTATGAACTTCATGCAAGCCTTTAAACCTAAGGCTATTGTTTGATTTGTTTGTGTGTGCCACATGTTTGACATCATGACATCATAAGCATCATAAGCATATCATTTTCTCACTAATCATTTCAAGGATCGAAGAGTTTACCTTTGTTCTGTTTTTTCAGGTAATGGCTCCCGCTACCAGAGATTACATCCGAATCAACATCTTGACAGTACCATCTGAATTAAAGGATTTAATATCGGAATTTCCCAGGAATGCTCAATTCACCGAAAAGCACGGTCACCTACTCCATTTGGTTACCTCAAAATTTGAAGAAGACATGATACGGGTCCTGTTCCAGTTCTTTGATCCCGAACATCATTGTTTTACATTTCCTGATTACCAGTTAGTACCCACCTTGGAAGAGTTCTCTGAACTGATTGGGTTACCTGTTCGAGATCAATTACCTTTCACTGGTTTAGAAAAGATTCCGAAACCTGAAATCATTGCTGCTGCCTTACATTTGCGAAAGTCAGAAATTGAGTCCAATTGGGAAACAAAGAGTGGAATCGAGGGTTTGCTTGCTAAGTTCTTAATGGAAAATGCTCGATTACTACTAAAAAACAGAAGTTACCTAGCTTTTGAGGAAGTTGTGGCTCTTTTGATCTATGGGTTGGTTTTATTCCCTAATCCCGACCAGTTCATAAGTATACACATTATCAACATTTTCTTAACCCGCAACCCGGTACCTGCCTTGCTGGCAGACATTCTACATTCTCTACACACTCGTACCATGAAGAAACGAGGAACTCTTATGTGCTGTGTACCACTACTGGCTAGATGGTTTACATTACACCTTCCCCGATCAGTGTTGAGAAATGAACAAAGGATGCAATGGTCTCGCAGGATTATGTCTTTGTCTCATTCAGATATCCGGTGATACAACTTCTTTCAAAGAGACATTACTATCATTGACCATTGTGGAGAGTATCCTAATGTGCCACTCCTTGGCATCAGGGGAGGCATCACTTACAACCCCTCTTTAGCTTTACGCCAATTCGGATATGCACGAAGAAGCGGTCCTCACGACATGATTATCCGTGGCATTGTGTTTGATTACAAAGATGATTCCCAAAGATATCGACGAAGGTTTATACATGCGTGGGGCAGTGTCTATAGAGTAGAAAGCAAAACTTTAGGACAATGGAACTCTATTCCCATGGAGCCTTACCTTAAATGGGTGCGTGCTCATGCTCAGAAACTTATCATGCCATATCCCGCTATTCTACCTGTGACTATTGAGCCAGAAGTCGAAGGGGACGAACCTCGAGTTGTTCTACATCCGGACATGCCAACTGACCTGGAAGAGCTGCAAAAATCTTGGGTTCAACTGAGAGAAGAAAGAGACACCTTCAAAGCACACTGTCTAGACTATGAGAGGAAAGTGTTGGAGCTCACCAGACAACTCCAAGAAGAACAGCAGATCAACACATTCCTGGGTGCAAAGAGAAAGCGTCCATGGGAGGCTTGAGGAATCCTTTATTTTCTTTATTTCTGTTTTGTAAGCCCGAAAGAGGCAAATAAAAAAAAGAAAGAAAAAAAAAAGAAATAATTTGTTTAATGTTTGTTTCTCCTTTGTTTTAACAAATCTAAATTCCAAGATCCTTGAAAACATTGCATATGCATTTCATTCATAAACATTGCATAACAGGTTCACATGATGGGTTTCTCATCTCCTCGCTGTTTATTTCAGTTAGAAGAGATGGATTCCAAAACAAGCGTCAAGAATCTCGAAGCACAGAACGCCCAAGTTCAGGTAGCAATTCTGGAGCTAGCAAAGGGGCAACAAGAACTGAAAGCCCTGATAATCAAGAAGAAAAAGAAGCCCAAAGGATCCGTAGGCTTGAGTCACCTGGCAAGAAAGGTCAAAATCCCAGTCAAAAGGCCCAAAAAGGCGCCGATCCCTGAAATAGTCGGTGAAGGTGATCGAGAAGACAATCACAGCAACCAGGGTTCTGCCAAACCCTCTCTCTCTTCTAACGAAGAAGATTATCATTCCGAAGACGAACAGGGTGATGACAAATACCAGCAGTTGGAAGAACGCATGAAAGCTATGGAGATACAAAAAATACCTGGTTTAGACTTCAATGATCTTGGACTTATCTCAGATATTGTTATCCCTCCAAAGTTCAAAGTTCCTGTCTTTGCAAAGTATGATGGAGTTTCTTGCCCAAAACTACATCTGAGGTCCTATGTAAGGAAGATACTACCTCATACAGCAGATAACAAATTGTGGATTCATTTCTTCCAGGAAAGTCTGTCGGGTACACAACTCGAGTGGTACTACCAACTGGAAAGTACAAAAGTTCACACCTGGGAAGATTTGGCTGCTGCTTTCTACAAACAATATCAATATAATGCTGACCTTGCACCAACCCGTACTCAACTGCGGGGCATGTCTATGGCACCAAAAGAAAGTTTCAAAGGGTATGCACAAAAGTGGAGAGATCTGGCTGGAAGGGTTCAACCACCCTTATCTGATCGCGACCTGGTCGACATGTTCATGGGCATTTTAACTGGCCCTTTCTACAGTCATTTGCTGGGAAGCTCATCATCAGGTTTCACTGACCTGATATTAACTGGAGAGCGTGTCGAAAGTGGTATTCAAAATGGAAAAATTCAAATAGGCTCCTCCTCTGGTACTACAAAAAGGCCCATCAGTGGGAGAAATGAAGTCAATACAATTCACAATCAGAAAGGTCGAAAAAGTGAGCATCACCAATCTGTAGGGGCAGTTCTGATCTCCGCATCTGCACCTCAAAAAGATCAACTGCCGAAGTATACGCGTCGACCAGATGCACCAAGAAGAAATTTCACCAGAATCAATATGCCAATCTCTCAAGCATTGCAGCATTTGTTAAAAGCAGATCTGATCACATTGAAAGACCCTCCAAAGAATGTCAACACTTCCTCTCCAAGTTATCATCCTGATGCCACATGTGCATACCATTCTAACTGTCCAGGACATGACGCAGATCATTGTTGGGCCCTGAAAAATAAAATACAAGACATGATAGACGCTGGGGAAATTGAGTTCGATCCTCCAAAGACTCCAAATGTCATCACTGCATCTATGCCAAAGCACGACAAGACCATTAACGCTATCATAGACACTGTTTATATCTATGATGTGAGAGAATTGTCAACTCCGCTCCTTGAAGTCAAAAGAAAGCTAATCCGAGCTGGTTACTTTCCAGGTTGTGACCCTGATTGCTTTTATTGTGCACACCTACCCAATGGTTGTGAGAATCTGAAAGTAGGAATTCAAAAGTGGATGGATCGCCATATCATTATGTTTGAAAGGCTCCCTTCTATGGACGATTTATGCGAAGTTTTTGCAAATGGGATGAGAATAAAGGACGTCTCAGTGGTTTCTAACATACCATTGAAAATCCCTACCAAAGCTCCTTTCAAAATTTCTGCTGCACCCAAAGTGGCATCGGTAATTATCACCAGCCCGGCTCCATTTCCATACTCCTCAGACAAAGCTGTCCCGTGGAGTTATGACACTAATGTTTATGTCCATGGAGTTAAGCAAGACACCTTAACTGAAGAGGCCGTGAATTTTACTACTCCAACTGTTGATAATATTGTGGGTACTAGTAAGATTACGAGAAGTGGAAGGATATTTTCACCAGAAATTTCTCCAAATGTTGCTACTAATCCAGTCCAGGTCCCAGTTCCTAATCAAGATATCAACGCTCGAGGCAAAGAGCCGCTAGTTGAACCAGTTCAAGTACCGGTGGAAGTCACTGTTGAAGATCCGTCGAAGCAAGAAATGGAGGAAATATTGAAAATCATCTGCAAAAGTGATTACAATATTGTCGAACAAATGGGGCACACTGCTTCAAAGATTTCAATGCTGTCTTTGCTAAAATATTCAGAGGCTCATGCCAAGGCCCTAATGAAGTTCCTGAAGGCTGCACATGTACCACAGGAGATTTCAGTCGATCAATTTGAAAATTGTGTTGCCAGTCTAACAGTGAATAACGGTCTCGGTTTCTCTGATGCTGATCTAACCCCTGCTGGAAAAAATCACAATAAAGCCCTACACATCTCTATTGAATGTAATGGCACCACTCTGTCTCATGTGCTGGTAGACAATGGTTCCTCTTTGAACGTGTTACCAAAAGTAGTACTGGAAAAACTTGACTTCGAAGGAGTTGTGTTACAACCAAGCGATGTTGTGGTAAGAGCCTTCGACGGGTCAACAAGAACAGTATACGGAAAGGTGAAGCTCCCAATCAGAGTGGGCTCTCAGATCTTTGATTCTACCTTTTACGTAATGGAAATTCACCCAGCATATTCCTGTTTACTAGGATGCCCTTGGATACATGGGGCAAATGCTGTAACTTCTACCCTGCATCAGAAGTTGAAGTATCCAGTAAAAGGCAAGGTCGTCACAGTTTATGGCGAAGAAGAGTATGTGGTTAGCCACCTGAGCAACTCCAAGTATGTTGAGATGGATGGAGAATTCATCGAAACTCCCTGCCAATCTTTTGAGGTGGTCCCTCCAGATGTCTCTACTGCCAAACACATTTCCGTTACTCCTGCTACAAAAATAACTCCAACTATGGCTTCTCTCAAAGATGCCAAAGCTGTGATCGAAGAAGGTGGCTGCACAGTATAGGGACAGCTCCTCGATGTACCTTACAAGTCCGATAAGCTAGGCCTAGGCTATGCTAATGAAAATCAGAAGAACGATCAAAGTCCTCGTTCTGGAGGATTAATGTCACATTTCATCAGCCAAGGAGTGAATGCTATTGAAGACGATGGAGAGTTCTTAAACCATATTATTCAGCCATATCCAAATGAAGTTCCACCTATTTCCATGGAAGTTTGGGATACTTTGGGAGAACCAAGCGGCGGGTATGATTTTCTAGTAAAATACACTGCACCTCAGAGTTATTTTATTGCCATGGAAGACATTACCCCAACTGGATGGGGTGATCAATCTGAAGATTGCAAAAGTTTCACAAGTTCCATCGCTGAGCAATATCAAAGTCCACCTAGTCCAAAAGAAGTCTGGGATGCACTAGGAGAACCAAGTGGTAAGTATGACTTTACGGTGAAGTATTATGCTCCCTTGAGCTCGCAGATCGCTATTGAAGACATCACCCCAACTGGATGGGACAACCATTTCGAAGACAATATGATATTCACAAGCCCTGACGCTCCTAGAGAAACATGGGAAACACCAAATAATGAGAATGATTTCCTAACACAATGCACTGCTCCCCAGAATGCACAAGTCTCCCTTGAAGACATCATTCCAACTGGATGGGACGATCTTATCGGGTATCTCGCTCAGCCAACAGAGGTATCTCAGCCTGGGCTCTCGTATCCAGCAGAGTATCTTGCTCACCCTGAAGGATCAACAGCTCATTTCCCCACCAAAGAAGTCAATGCTGTGGAAGACGAAGAAGACCACTGCAACTGGAGCAGCTGGATACTCCCCGCTCACAACAATGGATTGAACAACTGGGAAGCTGAGGATGTGATCTCCTTTGATCAGGAGTAAATGCAATTTCCTGTTTTTGTTGTTTATATTGTGCAAAGATAAAAATGGTTCCTGTACTATCGAACCATGAACTTGAAAGCCGTGTGCCTTGCCCGAAGCACACTGGTCCTTTTTATAAGGGTTTGTCATATCATGATCATGTTCATTCAATAAAATCATGGGACGTTTGCATATTCAAATTTTGTGATCCTTTTCTTTCTTTGCTTTATTCATTTTCAAATAGCTATGTGTTCTTACACACACCGACATAATAAATGCATATTCACATTCACTCTGGATCCTGTTGATAACGATTCTGCTATTGCCAGTCATGACTTCGAAAATCCGATCTACCAAACTGAGGACGAAAGTGAGGAAGATTGTGAAGTACCAAGGGAACTTGCAAGGCTGTTAGAACAAGAAGAAAAGACTATACAGCCGCATGAAAAACCAATTGAGGTTATCAACTTGATGCCCTTTGGTTTAAAGAATGCAGGAGCAACATATCAGCGTGCAATGGTAGCTCTGTTCCATGATATGATTCATCAAGAAATAGAGGTTAATGTGGATGATATGATTGCAAAATCCAACACCGAAGAAGAACATCTGGGTCATCTGCACAAGCTGTTTGACAGACTCGAGAAGTGCAGATTGCGACTGAATCCAAACAAGTGTACCTTTGGAGTAAGATCCGGTAAACTCTTAGGTTTCATTGTCAGTTGCAAAGGTATTGAAGTTGATCCTGCCAAGGTCAAAGCCATTCAAGAAATGCCCATACCCCGTACCGAGAAACAAGTCAGGGGATTCTTGGGACGTCTGAATTACATAGCCAGATTTATTGCCCATATGACTACTACTTGTGTGCCAATCTTCAAACTGTTGAAGAAAGATCAAGTGGAAAGATGGAATGACAAATGCCAGTTAGCCTTTGATAAGATCAAAGAATATCTCCAAAAACTGCCAATCTTATTACCACCAGTGGAAGGAAGAAATCTAATAATGTACCTAACAGTGTTAGAAGATTCAATGGGGTGTGTACTGGGGCAACATGACGAGTCTGGCCGAAAGGAGCATGCAATCTACTATCTTAGCAAAAAGTTTACCGATTGTGAAACAAGATACTCACTGCTCGAGAAAACTTGTTGTGCCTTAGCATGGGCGGCTCGCCGACTAAGACAATATATGCTAAACACTACCACTTTCCTGATCTCCAAAATGGATCCCATCAAGTACGTGTTCGAAAAACCTGCTCTCTCTGGAAGAATAGCAAGATGGCAAATGATCTTAACAGAGAATGACATCCAGTACACTTCACAAAAAGCAATCAAAGGAAGTGTGGTAGCTGATCATCTGGCTCATCAAGCAGTGGATGATTATCAAGCATTGAACTTTGACTTCCCAGATGAAGACATTATGCTAGTTACTGACTACGAACAACCAGGACCGGAAGAAGGACCCAAGCCAGGATCCCGATGGACTATGGTTTTTGATGGAGCCTCTAATGCACTTGGTAATGGCATCGGAGCTGTGATCATTTCCCCCGCAGGAGGTTATACACCATTCACTGCCAGATTATGTTTCAACTTCACTAACAATATAGCCGAGTATGAAGCATGTATTCTGGGTCTCAAAGCTGCAATTGATCTAAGAATCAAGTTCCTGGAGGTCTACGGAGACTCGGCGCTTGTAATTTATCAAGTCAAAGAGGAATGGGACACGAAGCACCCGAATCTAATTCCATACAAAGAATATGTGCTAAGTTTGATTCCCTACTTTGAAGAAATCACTTTTGAACATATCCCGCACGAAGAAAATCAATTAGCTGATGCCCTAGCTACCATGTCATCTATGTTCAAAGTCAGGTGGGACAATGAGGCGCCAATGATCACCATTTACAGACAAGATGAACCAGCCTATTGTAATGAGATTGATACTGAAGTAGTGGAAGAAAAACCATGGTTCCATGAAGTAAAAAGATATCTCGAAGCTCAGGAGTACCCTGAAGGGGCATCCATTAACGATAGAAAGTTTCTAAGAAGATTTGCTGCTAAATTATTTCTAAGTAATGGAATCCTGTACAAATGCAACCATGACTCGACTTTGCTTCGTTGTGTAAACAAGAAGGAAGCAGAACAGATTATGGAAGACATACACGATGGTGCTTTTGGTACTCATTCAAGTGGACATACAATGGCTAAAAAGATCTTAAGAGCAGGTTATTATTGGTCTACCATGGAGACGGACTGTCATCATCACTCTAGAACTTGTCACAAATGCCAGATATATGCCGACAAAGTGCATGTACCTCCAGTCCCATTAAACGTCCTGGCGGCCCCTTGGCCTTTTGCAATGTGGGGTATTGATATGATTGGAGAAATCAAGCCTACTGCCTCCAACGGACATCGTTTTATCCTGGTCGCTATCGATTACTTCACCAAATGGGTAGAAGCAGCTTCATTTGCTTCTATCACCAAGAACGTGGTGGCCCGATTTATCAAGCACAATCTCATTTGTCGGTATGGCATCCCTGAAAGGATCATCACAGACAATGGCAAAAATTTAAACAACAGAATGATCACTGAACTCTGCACACAGTTCAAGATCAAACATCATAATTCATCTCCATATCGACCAAAGATGAATGGCGCGGTGGAAGCTGCCAACAAGAATATCAAGAAAATCATACAAAAGATGACAGTAACCTACAAAGACTGGCACGAGATGTTACCTTTTGCTCTTCATGATTATCGCACATCAGCGCGTACTTCAACAGGGGCAACTCCATTCTCCTTAGTTTATGGTATGGAGGCCGTTCTTCCAATTGAAATTCAGATTCCTTCCCTAAGGATTATGAAAGAAGCTGATCTAGATGAAGACGATTGGATTCAGACTCGGTTGGACCAGATAAACTTGATTGATGAGAAGAGGCTCGTAGCTATTTGTCATGGTCAGTTGTACCAGAAACGTATGATCAAAGCCTTCAACAAGAAAGTCAAAAGTCAGGCATATCAAACCGGTGATTTGGTTGTAAAACGCATCATCCTACCACAAGGTGACCCCAGGGGCAAGTGGACTCCCACTTATGAGGGACCGTTTGTAATCAAGAGAATATTCTCCGGCGGTGCCATGTTGCTTACCACTATGGATGGCGAGGATTTCCCACACCCTGTAAATGCGGACATAGTCAAAAAGTACTTCGCTTAAAGAAAAGCTCGCTAAGTTGACAACCTGAAAGGGCAACTTAGGCAAAAAAAAAGAGCGTCTCGGTGGATTGAAAACCTAAAAAGGCGATCCAGGCAAAAATTAGAGACTAAATAAATACTATCCCGGTAGGCTGAAAATCTGAAAAGGCAGCCTAGGCAAAAGTTAGGGAATAAAGCGTACAACTATGTTTCGTTTAGCTACCTACTCACCTTCAAGGTTCAACACATCAAAGACACCGATCAGTCCAATTACTTTCTTCCAACAAGTGAGGGATGAGATGCTCGAAGACAGATTGGCAATAGCAGAGTTGAAATTTGACTGGATTGTTTTCACATAGCTATTTCTCTTTATATACTTTTCAAAACTTTATGACAACTTCCTACTACTAGGATTTTTGTCTCCTTGTACTAATCAGCCTATCTCGGCTCTTTTCCAAAATCAATACAGATCATGCTCAAAATCAACATTCTCACTGTTTCTGTTTTGAATACGTAAACGTCCCAAATGATAATTTTGAATGAACATGTGCATTTGAATATGATTGATGTTTACCAGAAAAACAGGAATAGCATTCAGGTAATGTCCCAATCATTTGGACATCATCCCGAGACCAGCGTCAGAAGAAAAATCCCCAACAGAGATGCATTTCTCAGCAAATTCCTCAATGAGATTTTTCTCTCCAACAAAGTGATTCGAGAAATATTATTCCCCAGCAGGGCTGTTCAAGAGTGCTATCCCCAGAAAGTGTGGTCTCCACATCAGGACTTGGTCAAATAGTGCATCAGAGGATTATGCATCTTCCTCATTCCCATTTTAAAGGGTATCAAAATCAGAACTTTCAAATTACCTTTCATCCCTAGACGGTAGTCAAAGATCCTTCAACGGAGCACCTTGGTCCTCAAAGAAGATCCCCAGCCGAGTGTACTCGAACAAGACGGCAAAGATCTTCAACGATCACAATGCCTTCATTTCCAAATGGCTAGCAGGGATTTATTTTCCCCAAACAGAAGCTTGATACGCTCAAAACAGCATACATCATGCATCATGCATCATACATCATACGCATATTCATACACAGCATATAATGTTTCATGACAAACGCATACATAACATGCATATTTCTCCTTTAGTTCAAAAATCTCGTACATTACATATATCATAACATTGCATGTCACTAACTTGATTTTTTTCAGGCGGACGGATATCTTCAGCAAAGATGTTCTCAATCGCATGCAGTGTTCCCCTGAATTCTATTCAAACGAACAGTCCTCTCAGATATAATCAGGACAAAGATTCATTCTGAAGAGATCTCTCTTTCCAACTCAAAAAACAAGCAACATAGATCTAAGTCGATACCTTGGACGGTTCCTTAACGATCTACCATCAAAGATCTAAAGCTGATACCTCAGACGGTTCAAGAACGATCTACCATCAAAGATCTAAAGTTGATACCTCAGACGGTTCCACAACGATCTACCATCAAATATCTAAAGCTGATACCTCAGACGGTTCCTCATAGATCCACTTTCAAAATCTAAAGCGGAAAAACTTTGGACAGTTCCGTAACGATCAGCCTCCAAGACTTAAAGCGGTAACCTCGGACGGTTCCGAAACGGTCAACGCAGAGGCTTTCAAATCCTTCATCAAGATATAATCAATGGATTCATTCTGATGAACAAACCACCAACACATTTGCCAGATGGCATCTGAAAGCCCATCTCAGGTAAAGTTTCGATCTGCCAACAACATTTCTCAGACAACATTCAAGTGCAATTTCCAACATCACATCCGGTGGAAGTAAGTACAAATTTTCAGGGCATCTAAAATATTCAATCATCTTCTACCTTCAGATTCCAAACAGTCTCTTCAGGTTTAAGAAGATTGAATAGGGGCAACTGTTATACCCCAAAATTTGCCCGCATCCTTTTTCAGAAAGAAGGCAATAGACTTCTGTCTAAAAATTGGGAGTTTCATATAATCTTAGATTTTATTTAATAAAATATCCTAATTTATGAACACTCGGTTTTTAGAATTTTTCTTATACGGTATTTTGGCTCGTTGTTGAATTCATTCTTACGCAAACGCCAATTACTGTTTATCATTTCACACACGCTGTTTATTTGAGACTTATTTGCAGATAAATAGTACTGACGCAGTTGGTACAGAATTAAATCTTTTGCAGGCGCAGAGTCCGGGGATTCAGACTGTATTGACAACAAGTAAATTATTATTAACTTTTGTTTCCCACTAATTTTTGTACTATATTCTATTATTTTCAAAATCTTTTTCTTTCTCTTTCTTTCAAAATCAAATCCTAACTTTATTCTATACATCTCTTTTTTCAAACCCTACCATACACTTTCTTTCAAATCCTACTACCACTCAAATTTTCCTTTTTTGTACGGAATCACTTCATTCCCCAACGTCTATATCCTTCTTTTCACTCTATAAATACATCTCATTTTTTCCATAAAATCTCACATCAAATTTCAACTCATCTCTCAAATTTCCACATCATATTCATTCTCTCTTCTTCCCCGGCAAAAATGGCGAAGCGGATGGATACGTGTTTTCTTATGGTCATCACCGTCGTGGTGGTAATCATGTCCTTCTTCTGTCTGCATAGTCCTGAAAAATGCGGACCTGGGTTGTTTACACTCCCAATCATCTATATGTTATTATTTGTAGCATGGGTTATTAATCGTCATTCTTAAAGTTTGTCATATCTTTTATTTTTAAATAATGTACCGTTTACTCGTCGTACTGTTCATTATATTATGTAATATTTGTACTGTCAGTATTAAATGTCGTACTATCTGTCGTACTGTTGTTTAATTATTAAGATAATATTTTGTGTGTTTTATGCCAGTTAAATATTTATTTAACTGGGCATTAAATGTTTTTCAGGGTTATTATCGGTAATTTCGTTCGCGTACAGTATATATTATTTATTTATTATGTCTGTGTTTTCTCTAACCACTCATGTAAATAAATTTTCACCATTAACACAACAAAAAACAAAAAAAGAAAAAATTAACTTTAACTGTTGAATTTTCACTTTAACTGTTACATTAATGCCTGAACAGTCAGTTGACAGTCAAACTCGCTGACAGTGCAGTTCTCCGTGTTTTGTACCATCAATCAAATCAATCTTTTGCATTTCAAAATTCCAAGATTTTTGTTCTAGAAGTCTTCTGAATATCACATGATTAGCAGAGACTCAGCACTGCACAAAAATCAAGTACGCTTAACTGTCTCCTACACGAACAGTCCCTAACTAGGGTTTTTGTTTTTTCAGGAGAACAAGTTTTTTGAGACTTCAAATGGATTTCATGGACCTCCATATATCTCAAAGTACCACCATACAAATTTTCAAACTTCAATTCACTCAGACGCACAGTCAGCAGCTCAAACAGTCAACAGACGACCAGTTTGACCGAAAAGACAACAGACAGTCAAAAATGAAATTTTTTGTCAACATCCATATTTTGTCAAAAGATTCATCATTTGATCATTGGTTGATCATAATTCATCAAGGAAAGATCAAAAATCAGCAAAACCCTAAGTTTCAAAATTAGGGTTTTCTCCTAAAAAGTCAACTGAACTTTGACTGGTCATAACTCTCTCATCCTTCATCCAAAAAATTCCAACCAAGGCTAATTTGGAAGGAAATTCAATTATATTTCAAATGCAATTGGTCCCATGGTCATTAGATTCACCATTTGGAAAATATGAACCAAGACATTACAGGTCATTTTCAAAGTCAACAAAAAGTGGTTTTTTGTCAAAGGCCATAACATCAAGATAACTTCTCCAAATGAAAAAAAGTTTCCAAAGTTGCTTGTAGAGTACATCTTGAGGTTTCTAAAAAGTACAAGAACTCCATCATATGATAAAAATTGAGGGATTTATGTCTTGTTGAAGTTGGCCATTTTTTGGGAAAATGCATGAAATCACCATTGATCAAAAGTGTTTTTTTTTCAAAAGAGACCAAATTTCCATGATCCAAACATGTTTCTAACAATGCTAAGGGCTTCCCACGACCAACCTAAGGCCCATAACATTTTATTTCCTTTTTTGGTTTAATTTTATTACATTTAAGATTAAATTGAAAAAGAAATGGAAGGATAATGTTATGTAGCTTGGATCTTAAGCATGAGTCATCAAGAAACATTCAAAGTTTTGCCCCAAAGAGATGGTACAGCAGAAGATTGAAGAAAATTGAGCCATGGTTGCTTGAATTCAAAGCTACATATTATTAAAAAAGTCAAAATTCAACAAAAGCACTTATTGCTTCTTAGCTTAGTTTTTAAGTGCTTCTCTGCCTATAAATGAAGTAGAACACTTCATCAATAATAAGAGACGAAATCAGAACCAAAATCTTGCTTGTATCACTCATAAATCAAATTGAAATTTTCAAAGAAACTTGAAATTCGAATTTTTAGTTTAAGTAGTTTTTAATCCAAACTATACACTCAAATACAATCCCCAAGCATCACTGAATCTATTCAAATCAGTTTCAAGCTTTGAAACTCAAAGAATCGAGCACTATACCTCACGGTTTGCTCAAACTAAAACTTACAAAAATCTCATCATACATGCATGTTTAACAAGATGTAGACATATATTTGAGCTTGGTATGAGGTTCTGATCATTTCTGGAAGTTTAATTGAGGTTTGGGTGCTTGTACACGAAACCACCATTTTAGGGTTCTTCATCTCAAAATTAGGGCTTTTCAAATTAGGCAAAATTACAGGTTCAAATAGGTCCCATTGAATTCGTATGGACCAGACGATTTAATCCATGGTATCGCGCCAAATTTATATTGTGTTTTGCTCGTATTCGCTATTTTTGCAGGTGTAATAGGTTGGAGCTTTTTACACCACCTGCAAAAGAACGGTGTAAAAGAGTGGTTCTGATGAAGAAGATGATGCGTGGCTCCTTCCCATTGGTTGGAGGGCGCGCGCGTGTTTTTTTAAAATAACTTTGGATTCAGTGCTTTGCAGGTTCTGTACACATCATGTTCCTCAAAATCTGAACCATCAGATCATGCCAGCTGCTCATCCAACGCACCAAGACACGCTAGTCCATGATATAGACTCTTAAGCCAACCACACATAATCATTTGTTTTATATTTTCTATTTTATTTATTTTCTTTGCAAAATTAATTAAAAATAGTTCTAAAAATCAAAAATATATAATAAAAATATTTTTAGGCTTATAAAATAATCTTTTTTTTTTACATAAAAATATTTTCTCTTTCTTAATAATTAGAATATTTTGTTTAATTAATTAGTATATATTTATATATTTGCTTTTTAATTATTTCAACCAATCAAAAAATCATAAAAAAATTGTTCTTTATATTAAATTTAGTTTATATATTGTAGACTAATTTTGTACATATTTAGAATATTATTCTCTTTAAGTTTTAAATATTTGTGTAATTATTTGCATAATTATATGTTATTTAACTTAATAATTTCAAAACAACTTCAAAAAATCCAAAAAAATTAGTTTTATTTTAAAATTAATTAAGAAACATTTAAATATATTTTAGACTTAATTTTTAGGTTTAAATTTTATTTCCACCTTTTTCTCATTTTAATTAAATTAATTATGCATTAATTCTAATTAAAATCAATCATACAAAAATCCAAAAAAATACTTCCTTTTATCTTATTGCAATTTAAATTCTTAGATAAAGTGTATAGGTTGTCAAATTCATGTAAATAGCGTAGTTTACATTTCCCGCACAATCGATGTAATAGCGTAGATTTACTTTCCGCATTTTACATTCCCGCATTTTAATTCCAGTACATATAAAAACTGCGTGTATGTCAAAGATAAAAATTGAAGCGTTAGGTCACTAACTTCAAAGATAAAATATCCGAATCAAAACACAATCACACTTGCACCTCTTAGGGTAATCCCTCTTTTATTCTTTTCAAAATCAAAATCAAATTCTACTGTTTCAAATGCAAAATCGAACTTTCGTTTACATCCGGTGAAAGGAGAATTTTTTAAAGGAAATAGGAAAAGACCTTATAACTTAGGGTAGACCTCCTAATTGCTTGTTCAAATCAAACAAACAAATGTCTCATATACCGTTGTTTTTCAAAATAAAACTTTCAAAAAAGACAATACTTGGTATATATCCAAACAAGGATCATTACGAAGTTAACGTTCTTTTTTTCAAAACATCTTTCGAAAGATAAAACACTTTGTATATATCCGCACAAGGATCATTACAAAGTCAATTCACAAAATGAATTTTAAAACCGCATACCAGCATTTCAAGGCATGACAAATGATTTAAACAAGTGAGCTAAGCAATTAAGAGCCCATGGATAACCATGGATACAAAGGGTGCTAATACCTTCCCTTTGTATAACCAACCCCCTTACCCAAAATCTCTTAAAGGTCTTTTTCTGTTTCTTTTAGAAACCTTTCCTTAATTGGATAAAATAAAAGTCGGTGGCGACTCTCTGATATTCAAAAACACAAAAGCAAAAGAAGAGTCAGTTCTTATATCTCTCCCACGAGAGGTATGGTAAAAAACCGAGGGCGACAGGTTGTTTAAGACTTATAATTGATTATGACATAAAGATAATAGAATATTAGGATTTTCAAAATGGATAATCAACTATCCTAAGGGGCTAATCGATTATGCCAAGTGAATAACCCTTTTAATTGATTAGAAAGTGTCTTTAATCTATTAGTTAGGCACAAAATCATTTTCTGGTTGATTTAATAAAATAAGATAGGCTTTCCGATCATTCAAAAGATTGTGTGCATGTGTGTGTGATTTTTCTTAGTAAATTTGATAGCCAATCTTATACCTTTACAAAAACAAATCACATGATCTAGACAAAGCAAGCTTTCACACTTCCTCTCTTCCACAACTTTGAAGATTCAAGAACCCTTGCTAGATACAACAATGATTCATCACTTAATTACGGCTTGATCTTCACTTTTATTTGATGATGCTTGAGATGAATCTTTATGATGAACATCATTATCAAACAAATTGGTTGATCAAAGATCTTCGTTGACTTCATCAAAAACCATTTGACATTAGACGTTGTTCTATAAAGACGGGATTTTGATTCCTTGATCTCGAAGCACCACAAATTGATCACCACGTCAAATGACCACTTCACATCATAGTGTTGCCATCAACAAAATCATAAGGGGTTGGTTGCCACATTTGATGAAGACTTCACATCATAGTGTTGTTATCATAAGACCAAAAAAGCATCTAATTGTTGCAGATATTGTACCTACAAGCACATATATCCACATGGGACATGAAGGGTAAAAGTTGTATTAGAAAAGAACACATAATCTATAATGAGTTTCTTAATTTCAGGAAGTGATTATGATGTAACGATCCATAAAATTCTTCTAGCTAATAAGGTAAACATCAATCACCTTTTTCTTCGGACGAAATAAGAGCAATCCTTACCCCAGCTCCTTTCTCGTCAAAGTACATTTGAAGATATTTAAAAAAATCTTAAATTGAGCACTTCACCCCGATACTCACACCCATACTCAAACACCTTAACAAAAGCTAATGCCACGGGCTGCTAGGGATGCTCAAAACCAAACCAACCCAATAGAAAACCGCAAACCAAACCAAACCAAACCGAAACCGCAAAAAACCGCATTTGGTTCGGATTAGTTTGGGTCATTTTTTAACAAAACCGCACGGTTCGGTTCGGTTTGCGGTTTGTATTTTGTAAACCGAACCAAACCGAATCAAACCGCATTATGTTACAACCTAAATTTTACTTAGCTCACATCCAACCCAAAATTAAACCTATTATACATTAGCCTTATGATTACGAACAATTTTCTCATCCTTACACATATAATTTCAGTCCCAATCTTCTCAAATCTCTAATAACATTATTTCACCTTCTTTGCCACATACATCTTCCCTCTTCTTATATAATCTTTACTCTCCTATATTCTTTTTTTTTCACCTTCTCATTTTTATGTAAATGTTCCGTATTTCAGTTTCATTTTTATCGCACATCTTCTTCTCTAATCTCTCAACACTTTTTCTTTTTCTTTTTCACCTTCACTAATCTGTCGTCTCTTCTATTTTTTTGTTTCATTATAATAATTTTTATATTGTTTTATGCTATTATTTTATGTTTAATATTCTACTTTTGTCAAATTTAATTTTTACATATTACATGGAAAATTGTTGTCAAAATATGACGAGTTTTATTGTTATTTGTTAGTGTATGAATGTCTAAATATAAAATTATGTTGTCATATATATGTGTATGTATGACTCAATAAAATATTTGTAAAAAACCGAACCAACCGAACCGAACCAAACCGCATTAGTTTGGTTTGGTTTGGTTCGGATTTTTTTTAAAAGTCAACCAAACCAAACCAAACCGCACTATTTTTTCTCTTGCGGTTCGGATGATTTTTTTCGTCAAAACCGCCCAAACCGCACCGCGAGCACCCCTACGGGCTGCAGTAGGGATGAAGCAATTCACAAATGGTTTGATACTTCCACTTAAAAGTTGTTGAAAGGAAGCCTAAATCCTATATGAAAAATAGGAATTCATAGATGGGTGTCGAATATCCATTAAAGGAGCTACACACCTTATTGTCGAGTGTCATTTAAGAAATATCCCAATCAGAAGACGGGTTCATGTCCAAATATGCACCCTCCAAAATTTAAGTATTGTTGAAGACATAAGTCATCCCCACCAAATCTACTTCCACCCAAAATATATTTTAAAATATAGACATAACTTTACAAAACCTTTCCCTTCAAAAACCAAGTTTCAAACATTCTAATTATGCATTTCTACTTGTTTTAAGAAACTACAAAAATGTAGTTTTAGTAGACTTTTTTTTTTTCTTACCGTGATTCCAAAAATGTGGTTACTCCTACAATGTAACAAAAGAAAATAGTACTAAATATACATAGTTAAAAAATTAACCGTACAAAGACAATATAACATAAAATACTAGTACATAAAAAAATAACATCAAAAACAATAAAATGTACTTATAGAATCTTAAGAATATTAACCACACTATGTTTCTTAATGTCCTTACCAGCCGCCACCACATCCTCCGCCGCCTTCATCCACTTGATTGCATTTTGCTTCAACCTCTCTGCTTTCTCTCCTGTCATTGCTTCCAATAAGCACTTGTTCACCTCATCTCTTTTCACCAACTTGTTTTCATGCATAGGAAAATTTATTATTCTGATAAGTTCTATGGCACTACTATTTTATTTAACTTTTACTTGTCATGTAATAGTTATATAAGATAAGGATACATGCTTGGAGTAAACACCTCATAACCCTATAATATATTTGTTGGACCAATCAAAATAATACACCTCTACTTAATTTTGAGTCATAAATCTAGATGAATACACCTCTCCCTACTATGATATGTTGGACCAATCATAAGAGACCAACAAATTTTTACTTTTTACAAACTTATCTTTTATCTCATCATTCTTGTAAAAAAAATTAATATTTTACTTTATCAAGACTAGTATATATATCCAATGTCTTGCTACAATTTTCATTCACACTAGAACCTCACTCTTAGTATAATTCCATATATATAAGCTCTTTTCAAATCTTGTTTACTGCAAACACAAAATCTAACGAGATTCTAAGGTATTTACTACTCATCTTCATTACATTTATAATACTATTATGTACAAGTTTTAGTTTTAATATTTTAATTAATTACTATTTTAATGTTGTCATAATATTAAAATAATTTCATTTAAAAACATTATTAGGATTATACTCTCGGTAATTTTTTAAAAAAAACACATCAAATATAAACGAGGGTATAGTCTAATTGACATTTAATATTGAATACATATTTTATATATTTAGAGATAGTTTTCTATTTACTTTCTAAAATTCGTACAACCCGACGGTCTATGAAATTTAGGTTCTTTTCAAGGATCGAAAGCAACATCTGAGAAAATTCTCATAACGTCTCCAACAACAAAAGGTGGGGGCAAAGATTTCGTATATGTTGGGACGATTAGCCTATAATAGTTTAATATATATGTGTAGTGGTGACCCAAGCCCTACTAGAGATAAATAAGTAAGGAGAGCCTATTCTCGATTAATGATTTTCACGAATCACTAAACGAGGTTACGCCGGCCTTAATTATTTATCATAGGAATAATCTATGACAATTTGAAATTGTATTGTGTTTGTATTGTTTGATTATTTGCCTACATGTTTATTTGATTTATACTTGAATGATTGTGATTGTTAGACTAGGAAACAAATCTATTAATCCTTCGAGGTGAGAAACAACAACATTGTTCAATCCCCAATAACATAAGTGGAGTTGAATACATTGAACTATTGTATTTGGTTGGGTTCTGGCTAAGGAAAGACTTGGTCGACTATGCCTTTTACGGTCCACCTCTCTTTCCTGGGAAGTCAACCATACATTATTCATTGTACAAACCAAACTTATTGTGTATATGTAGGGTTGGTGTGATGGAAAAACAAATGACAAATACACATTGAGGTTATTGGTAGCACCCAACATAAGTACTTAGCATATGTGAGGACTAAATGATAAGTTCTTGAAGATTCTATTACTTGTTGGGGTTAGAGTTTCCATGATCTAATTAAGGGTACATATAGACTCTACTTAGAAGTGTGTAAGTCCACTGCCGTGTGTATGGGCGCACGAGGTTGATTAGCCGCCTGGATCCTGACGAGGATTATTCTGTGCACTTGGCAAGATAATTAGATCTTGGCCTATTTATTTAGGGGCAATCAACTAATAACACTTGGACTCCACGTGAAGTCAGGTGGCGTTGCTCTTGGTAAATGGGAGAACGTATGTGGCATGTGGTTACGTGACATCTGATCTCGGTAATTGGGAGGATGTCCTTGACAGCGTTAGTGGCCAAAGTCAGCATATAATATAGAAATGCATCAGGATAGATAGACCCTAGCTTAGAAGTACACATTTGAAATTAACACGCTTGATTGATTATTTGTGTTTGACATATATATTCCTATTTTATGCCAAATCCCAATTTTATATACTTGTACGAAAATCTTAGCCCCGTGTTCTCTATGTTTTGTATATTTCATATAACCTTACAGATGGAGGGCCATTTCCCGACCCACATCCGCATAGCGGAGGGTCAGAGATTATGGAGCACGCTCGAGATTGAGTACCATGAAGGCGACGAAGGCGGAGAAGGATGGAGGATAGATGCTCTTACTGGTACTCTGACCTTCACTGGCCTAGTGACTTATACATATAGAAGTCCTGGGATGTATGATGCTTTATTTACCGCTCTCGTTCAGATTACTCAAACGTTACCATTCCACCGTATTTGGGATAGCCATCGCCGGTTTCACGAACCCACACCACAAAACTTGGGCAGAAGACGTGTAGGTGGGGATGCCTGTACTTACTGTCGTATTTTTGGCCAGGTTTACCGTGGACGAGGCTGTGGACATGGGTTTCGACATTTGTCTAGGGATCAACATGCCTCAAGTGAGGATTCAATTGTTTCACTTTATCACCCATCTGATCCCTAGATGTTTGTTTCGATGGAGGTGGAATGGCGACTCTTTTAGACAGGGGAGCATTTTGTTTATATAGCCAGTATAGTGCATGTCTTTTTGTTTTGCCGACCGTCGTCATCTTTTATGGGTACTCTTGGTTTTGGATCTTTAGTTCTGTTCCTTTTTGGTATGGCAGAGCCATAGTTAACTATAATCTAACTATGTACAAATGTTTTATATATATATATATATATATATATATATATATATATATATATATATATATATATATATATATATATATATATATATATATATAGAGGAGGGATCAAATTACACCCGAAGAGTTACACCACAAGTTACACTCGTTCAATAACCACATCTCGAATTAATATTTTTTAAATTCAACCGTTCGATTGAAACATAATATCATATAGATCATACCTATAAAGTTTGAGCTTAATCTATAATGATTTACTATAACATGAAGATATCCAAAGATTAACGTCAAAATGAACTTTCATATAACGTTAATTTTGATGTAATTCAATGACATAGTAAATCATTATAGATTAAGCTCAAACTTTATAGGTATGATCTATATGATATTATGTTTCAATCCAACGGTTAAATTTAAAAAATATTAATTCAAAATGTAGTTATTGAACGAGTGTAACTCGTGGTGTAACTCTTCGGATGTAATTTGATCCTTCCTCATATATATATATGAAGTATGTTTGCTTGTATGATACTTATTTGTTTTAAAATTTGACAATTTTTCTATATTTTATATTCGAGTTATTAAAATTTCACCAATGGGATATAGACAGCCTATGTCCCATTGGTGGAATTTTAATAACTCGAATATAAAATATAGAAAAATTGTCAAATTTTAAAACAAATAAGTATCATACAAGCAAACATACTTCATATATATATATATATATATATATATATATATATATATATATATATATATATATATATATATATATATATATATATATATATATACATAAAACATTTGTACATAGTTAGATTATAGTTAACTGTGGCTCCGCCATACCAAAAAGGAACAGAACTAAAGATCCAAAACCAAGAGTACCCATAAAAGATGACGACGGTCGGCAAAACAAAAAGACATGCACTATACTGGCTATATAAACAAAATGCTCCCCTGTCCAAAAGAGTCGCCATTCCACCTCCATCGAAACAAACATCTAGGGATCAGATGGGTGATAAAGTGAAACAATTGAATCCTCAGTTGAGGCAGGTTGATCCCTAGACACATGTCGAAACCCATATCCACGGCCTCATCCACGGTAAATCTGGTCAAACAGACGACGGTAAGTACATGCATCCCCACCTACACGTCTTCTGCCCAAGTTCTATGGTGCGGGTTCGTGAAACCGGCGATGGCTATCCCAAATACGGTGGAATGGTAACGTTTGAGTAATCTGAACGGGAGCGGTAAATAAAGCATCATACATCCCAGGACTTCTATATGTATAAGTCACTAGGCCAATGAAGGTCAGAGTATCAGTAAGAGCATCTATCCTTCATCCTTCTTCGCCTTCGTCGCCTTCATGGTACTCAATCTCGAGCGTGCTTCGTAATCTCTGACCCTCCGCTATGCGGCTGTGGGTCGGGAAATGGCCCTCCATTTGTAAGGTTATATGAAATATACAAAACATAGAGAACACGGGGCTAAGATTTTCGTACAAGTATATAAAATTGGGATTTGGCATAAAATAGAAATATATATGTCAAACACAAATAATCAATCAAGCGTGTTAATTTCAAATGTGTACTTCTAAGCTAGGGTCTATCTATCCTGATGCATTTCTATATTATATGCTGACTTTGGCCACTAACGCTGTCAAGGACATCCTCCCAATTACCGAGATCAGATGTCACGTAACCACATGCCACATACGTTCTCCCATTTACCAAGAGCAATGCCACCTGACTTCACGTGGAGTCCAAGTGTTATAAGTTGATTGCCCCTAAATAAATAGGCCCAGATCTAATTATCTTGCCAAGTGCACAGAATAATCCTCGTCAGGATCCAGGCGGCTAATCAACCTCGTGCGCCCATACACACGGCAGTGGACTTACACACTTCTAAGTAGAGTCTATATGTACCCTTAATTAGATCATGGAAACTCTAACCCCAAGAAGTAATAGAATCTTCAAGAACTTATCATTTAGTCCTCACATATGCTAAGTACTTATGATGGGTGCTACCAATAACCTCAATGTGTCTTTGTCATTTGTTTTTCCATCACACCAACCCTACATATACACAATAATTTCGGTTTGTACAATGAATAGTGTATGGTTGACTTCCCAGGAAAGAGAGGTGGACCGTAAAAGGCATAGTCGACCAAGTCTTTTCTTAGCCAGAACCCAACCAAATACAATAGTTCAATGTATTCAACTTCACTTATGTTATTGGGGATTGAACAATGTTGTTGTTTCTCACCTCGAAGGATTAATATATCTGTTTCCTAGTCTAACAATCACAATCATTCAAGTATAAATCAAATAAACATGTAGGCAAATAATCAAACAATACAAACACAATACAATTTCAAATTGTCATAGATTATTCCTATGATAAATAATTAAGGCCGGCGTAACCTCGTTTAGTGATTCGTGAAAATCATTAATCGAGAATAGGCTCTCCTTACTTATTTATCTCTAGTAGGGCTTGGGTCACCAATACACATATATATTAAACTATTCTACGCTAACCGTCCCAACATATACGAAATCTTTGCCCCCACCTTTTGTTGTTGGAGACGTTATGATAATTTCCTCAGATGTTGCTTTCGATCCTTGAAAAGAACCTAAATTTCATAGACCGTCGGGTTGTACGAATTTTAGAAAGTGAATAGAAAATTATCTCTAAATATATAAAATATGTATTCAATATTAAATGTCAATTAGACTATACCCTCGTTTATATTTGATGTGTTTTTTTTAAAAAAAATTACCGAGAGTATAATCCTAATAATGTTTTTAAATGAAATTATTTTAATATTATGACAACATTAAAATAGTAATTAATTAAAATATTAAAACTAAAACTTCTACATAATAGTATTATAAATGTAATGAAGATGAGTAGTAAATACCTTAGAATCTCGTTAGATTTTGTGTTTGCAGTAAACAAGATTTGAAAAGAGCTTATATATATATGGAATTATACTAAGAGTGTGGTTCTAGTGTGAATGAAAATTGTAGCAAGACATTGGCTATATATACTAGTCTTGATAAAGTAAAATATTAATTTTTTTTACAAGAATGATGAGATAAAAGATAAGTTTGTAAAAAGTAAAAATTTGTTGGTCTCTTATGATTGGTCCAACATATCATAGTAGGAAGAGGTGTATTCATCTAGATTTATGACTCAAAATTAAGTAGAAGTGTATTATTTTGATTGGTCCAACAAATAGATTGTAGGGTTATGAGGTGTTTACTCTAAGCATGTATCCTTATCTTATGTAACTATTACATGACAAGTAAAAGTTAAATAAAATAGTAGTGCCATAGAACTTATCAGAATAATAAATTTCCCTATGCATGAGTAGATATTAAAGTTACAATGTCATATAACTAGGTCATAAGATAGTAATATTTTTATATTATAATAACTTTTACGTGACATGCAATATATAATATATTGCCATACTATTATATTATAATATTGTATAAATTAAAATAATAATGTAACAATTTATTAGTGTTAGACTTAATTAAATATGTATTTTGTCATGTACACAAATCTCAATTAATTTAGGATATTAATTCTATAAAATAGTGTAAATAGTTTCTCATGTTTTGAGAGAATAAAAAAATTAGCTATTAGTATTTATTATTATTATGATTATAAAAAAATATTTATTTTCAAACTTAAAAAAAAAAAAATACTATGAAATATAAAAATATGATATCAAAAATTTAAGTGAGTTTAAATCTATCAAGTAAAAATTTCGGATGTTACACCAGCATACTCGTAGTGATGAAAATGACAGAAAAACCCTTTGCAGCAAGACATTTTGCTAGTCTAAGAAGAGGGTTAATGTGTCCTTGTGCTGGGAAAGAGATAAGGAGAATATGAATGGGAGATTCAGAACCCATTACTTTTACTTTTTCAGAATGAGAAATACGTTGGCAACAATAGCATGGCAGTATATATATAGTTTTTATTTTATGAATGATATGAATAAAATAGTAATACTCGTTTCTCCCGTGACAATAAAATTTAGCTCGGGCAAGGAAACATTACACTGTTGTTATCGGATCAGACTAGAGCTCTCAGAGTTTTGACTAGTAGTTATCAGAAAAAAAAGTATCTTGATTGCCACACACAGAAAAAACGATAGTAATAGTACGAATGAAAGAGATAAATAGGTGAATAAATTAAGTGAAAAAGTACAATCCAAATGCATGGATCTATTTACTTTGGGTACGATTACAAGTCAACGGGGCTGAAACCCGTTATAGTTCAAACATAATTAATTGATAATCGATTATATTTTAGCTATAATTGGTTAAAACTCAAACAGAATTATTGGATAATCGATTGCATTCTAGTTGTAACCGGTTGTTACAGCAGAAAACAATAGCGTTCAATAACAGGTTATTACACGAATGTAACCGATTATAGCTGTAGTTTTTTCTGTTATTTTGTTTGTTTCTTGTACTTCATTCAATATATATACTTTTTAGGTATTTCATTAATGAATTGACTCTCATTTTTATCCTCAATAATTACTCTATCTCATTCTCCACATTAGAAATCACCATTATTGTGGTTTTTTTTCCAGCATTTGATATCAAGAGCCTGGTTTGATCCATCAAACATTTAGGGTGTGAAAATGCTTTATATTTCTAATGAACGAATCCCTACGAATCTCCCAATTTTTTATGCGAAAAATTACGATACGCAGTTCAAACAGATGAAGGTGTAGTTTGGTTATCAAGATAATCTTGAAGTGATCAAGAACAATGTTTCTCCACTTGTAGAGGGTGCAACGAATACACTAACAACTATGCATAAGGAGGAGGAGGAGATGAAAGATTACAAGGCACTATATTTGATTCATCAATGTGTTGATGCATATATCTTTGAGAAGGTTGGTGATTGCACAACCTCAAAGAAAGCTAGGGAAATCTTGGAGAAAAGCAATGCAGGAGCTGATAAGGCAAACGTGGTGAGGTTAAGAACTCATAAGAGGCATTTGGAGTTAATTCAAATGGAAGAAAAGGAAACAATTAATGAATTCATGACAAGAATTGCAAGATTGGTGAACCAAGTGAAGGCTTGTGGAGAATCAATTACATAGAAGTATGTTATTGTGAAAATATTGCGTCTTAGATGTCAAGATTTGACAATGTAGTAGTTGCGATTGAGGAATCAAATAATCTCACAACGATAAGCAGTGAGGGACTGTAAAGCTCGCTTAAATCTCATATTATGGAATGGAGGAAAGAAATGTTGATAATGCAAAGGCAAAGATCGCTTTGCAAACTCGATTTAATAAAAAAGAGAATGCAAAAGGAAAGTAGCCCATGAACAATGGTGGAGGGAACTTTCTGGATTTTGGTGGAAGAGAATCCCAAAATTCCAAAATGTTCAACATTCCAAAAGGGCGAAAACAGTGGTCATATGGCCGATGGATCATACAACTCTAGAGGTGACAATGTTAGATGGAGAGGAGGAAGAAAGGTAGTTGACAAAAGAAGTGCACAGTGTTATAATTGTGAAAATTTTGATCATTTTACAAGAGAGTGCAATGCCAACAAAAAAGAACCTCAAGAAAATAAAGCTAGAGTGGCAAGACAAGAATATGATGATGAGAACACACTCTTCTTGGCGATGATCGATAATAAAGGAGAATACAACAATAACAGGTTTCCATGCAACTTTAACAGATTACAGCAGGCTGCCAGAGAAGGTTGTAATTGGTTACCAATGTGCTGTAACTAGTTACCATTAGAAGAAAACGCCATGGTGACTATGAAAGAGATTGTATAGTGCAACGATCAATGGTATTTGGACTCCTGATGTTTAATGCACATGACGAGAAGAAAATATTGGTTTGTTAGACTCAGCTGTGCCATGAAGAGCAAGGGAAAATTTGCAGATGATACCTCTTTAACGGTAGAAGAGATCAATGACATATCGATCAAGAGAAAGGATGGTAAACATTTTTTGATAAAGGATGAGTTGTATATTTCTAGAATCAAGTGTAACCTTCTTTGAATTGGATGCAAACGAAATTTAAGTCCTAAAGGTTCCTATGACCCAAAACAACACCTTCAAGGTTGAATTGAAGGTTATGGAATATAGGTGTCTTGCTACAATGGCTAGTAGAGAAGAGTGGATATGGCGTTATAGGTTTGGGCATCTTAATTTTTGATATCTCAACACCTTTCTAAAGAACGAGATGATAACGAGGTTGCTATTGATCAACATACCGACTGAAGTTTGTGAATAATGTGTGCAAGAGAAGCAACATATGAGAAAATTCATCAAAGATTCATGTTGTAGAATCAAGTGTCATCTTGAGGTGGTGCATTCGAATGTGTGTGGGTTGATGCAAGTTGATTTTATCAGTGGCAATAGATATTTTGTGACATTCATTGATGATCATAGTAGAAAACTATGGATGTACCTAATCAAGAGAAAATATGAAGTATTAGAGGCGTTCAAAAAGTTCAAGTTCATGGTTGAAAGGCAAAACGGTCACAAAATTAAAGTTCTACACTACTACAAATAATACATTTTATGATGAAACTTCCACCTCATCAAACAAAAAAAATTGAGGTATAAACCATAGACGAGTCACACTTTAATTTATTATTTTTAAATACCATTCACTCAGTTTTACTGGAAAAGTGGTAAAGTATTTAGAGGACACGTCTTCGAATCCCAACAACTACATTTTATCATATTTTAATTTTTAAAATTTTTTTATCACCTATTACCTTAGTTTTGTTGGAAACTCCGGGGTAAAGTATTTAGAGGACACGTCTTCGAATCTCAACAACTACATTTTATCACCTTCAAATTTTTTAACTTTTTTTATGACATATTACCTCAGTTTTGCTGGAAACTGAGGGTTAAATTTTTTGTAGGACATGTCTTTGAATCCCAGAAACTACATTTTATCGTCTTTTAATTTTAATTTTTTTTAATGATTCATAACCACAGTTTTGCTGAAAACTGATAGGTAAAGTTGTATTTTTTTTATTTATGACCATTTTGTCGAAAAAATTAAGTAATGAATCTTTGTTGTCCATTAATAAAGTAACAATGGTCAAGACATTTCCAACTCATCATTCCACATGAAACATTAGTGATCTGCGTAAAACTCTCACTAGCCAATTAAAACGTGAATGTCACAACTATCCATCTTGGTTGCAAAATGTTGAAATTTAAACTTAACATATTGAAAACAATGATAATGAGTGCAAGAGCAGGAAAAAATTTCAAAGTTGATTTATTAATGTTTAATCTTTTCTCTAGTTAGGAAAGCATGAAAGTAACTTATTAATGTTAGTTGTAGTTTGTTTTTAATACAGAAATGTTAGTTGTAGTTGTATCAAGTAAAATGTTTAATATTGTTGTTGTTGAAATTTAGTATTTAACGATTCTATTGATTTTGTTTATTTGTGTTTTGTTTTTGTTGCTATTGAGATTTAATGTTTAAAGGTTCTATGAATTTTGTTGTTGTTGTTGTTTTTGTTTGTTGTTGAGATTTAATCTTTAAAGATTCTCTTGATGTAGTTATTTTTTGTTATTGGTGTTGTTGTTGATGATGAAGAAAATTTAGAATTTGTCAACAAATTTGATGTTTTGCAGATTAAAACAAAAAAATAAAAACTAAATTTTGTAAACATGACTTTACCCCTCGGTTATTGTTAAAAACAGAGGTAAAAAGTAATGCAGTTTTGAAAGTCCAAAAAATACAGTTACTATGGATCGAACCCATGACCAGTGCCAATTTTCTTCCCGGTTATTAAAAAATCGAAGGATAAAGTGGCAGGTTTTCATGTCCAGTGGCGGATCCAGGACCCTGAGTCAGGGGTGCAAATAATTAAGGTGTAAAAAATTTAATATATATATATATATATATATATATATATATATATATATATATATATATATATATATATATATATATATATATATATATATATATATATATATATTAAATTTTTGTGTATTATTATTTTTCTTATTTTTTTCCTAAGAGTAATATATAATAAATAGATAATAATAATCATAATATTTAAAAATAAAAAAAACTAATAATAATAAAATAGAGGATAATTAAAAAAAAACATTTAGAAAGAGCTTTATGTTACATATACATCTTCTCACACATAAATCCAAAATGGGGTAGTGTTAAAACCTCTTTAGTGAAATCCCACGTGGAAAATCGATCCTCCGTATTACTGTTTTTGAAAAATAATATTATTAATATATAAATACAAAAATAGTTCAATTGTTAAAAGATACTAATCAAATATAAATATAAAAAAGTTGAGAATATTTAATATAAATGAAAACGTTAGCTAGTATAGAGTAGTATTAAACTAAATGCATTACGAAAGTAAAATGTGCAGAGAAAAATTTGGTAGGCTGTAGCCTGTATGTAAAAGAAACGATTTGGGTGCAAAGTACATAATTCAGGGGGTGCAACAGCAAGAAAAAGTAGGATAATAGGAAGAAGTTTAAAAATCCGGGGGGTTCAGTCAGGTGCACCCCCTCACATCACAGTAGGTTCGTCCCTGTTCATGTCTTCCTTTGTTACCTCGCCTGTGTAACTGAGATTATAGTGTCCGAGGTGAAATGGGGTTCATATGTATTCAAGGTGACCAATCAAGATTGGAAATCATCATTATTGAAGATTGATCTCTTGTATTTTTTAGAAGTCCAATCGAATTCATGATGGGCTTTTGGAGCGGGACCTTTTTGGCTTTATAAGGAATTCATCTCCTTTGTGGATTGAGAGAAATATCTACTTTATAGAAGAGTTTTAGTTTATTATTGTCTTTGAGTTTTTGGTTGTAATACTTTGTTCCTAGATACTAATTCTATAAGCTTGAGAATAAAGTATTTGTGTATTATGATTGTTTCCACTTAACTATTGAGAGTGGAATAGTTCTACAGGGAGTCGTGAATAGAAATACATGGTAGTATTAGGAAGAGGGGCATTGAACAAGGGTTGTTAATTTAAAACACTTTGTACTAATACTATTGAGAGTGGATTTTTTTCTTAGGTTGGAAGCCCCTTAGACGTATGTGACGTTGCAGCGAATTGGGTTAACAATCCTTTGTGTTCTTTATTGTCATGTGACTTATTTTCTATTATCTCTCAAATCGGGTATAAGATGTTGAACACATTATCTTAGACATCGTGTCTGACATTTGTCTTGCGAGGAACATAATTTCATCCCTATTAAGAATACTACACTTAGTCGTTTTCAAAGAAACAACACCTTTAGGAGCAGAAATTGTGATAGAAACTTGAATCATCTCCAAAGACTCTAGTAAAGATAACAATAGAAATAGTTATAAAAGTTCATCATCAAATTTGACACCCATTTCAGACATCTGATAATGGACCCCTTGAAATTCACTTAAGTGATCAGAAACATAACCCCCTCTTTATACTTCAAATATATGAACCTATTCAACAAGATTAATTTATTATTCCTTGATTTAGGGGTATACAAAGACTTTAACTTCTCCCACAAAGTTTTTGCATGTGTCTCATTATCAATATAATTATAAATATTGTCTTCTACTATTGTTAAGCTAAATCACATGTTTGTAGATGTTCAAACTTTCATTCTTCATCTGACATGGAAATCGGCTTTGTGGAACTAAACACTGATAAATGCAATTTCTTCACAAATAGTAAGTCTTTCATATTTCCCTTGCGCAAATGGTAATTAGAACCGTTCAACAATATCATCTTCATATTTGTATTTGACTTCATTATTCAAACAAGTAAAATAATCCCTAACCAAGAGCTCTGATACCGTGCTGATGGGAAATTAACACACAATAATAAATTAATACGTTGTGGAAATGATATTCCCTAAACTATTAAGAACCTATGAGAATCAACAACAAAAATGGTAGCAAATCGAACAAATAAAGGGTCAAGAGAACACCAATATTTTAACGTGGAAAACCCTCAATGTGAGAGTAAACAATTATGGAAAGTCTAGACCAAAGAAATAACTCCACTATAATCAAATAATATTTTAAAGATTTAAATAGAATTTTTTTACAATATATATATATATATATATATATATATATATATATATATATATATATTAATATAAATTTTTATTTTAATTTTTAAAATAAAACAAACTATCAATAAATTCCTTAAAATATTATTTTTATAATATAAAATAAATTATTAATTTCTAAAGCATATCAAATTTATCAATTTAATCCTTAAATTAATTTAAAAAAACAGTATATCATTTTTAATATCTTAATAGCGAAAATTAATTAACTAATTTTATGTATTTTTTTAGTTACATAATAAAAATAATTATTTGTTATATTTAAACATTTTAAAAATTAAATTAAAAAGGAAAATATTATTTTAGAAATTTAATTTAAAACTATTCATTAAAAATACTTATTTTTATTTGCAGGAAGACAATAATAAGTCTTAGTTAAATTTTTTAACACCAAACAATAATAGATAAGATATTAAAATCAAAAACAGAGATATAACTATTTAATTTAATATTAATTATATTTTTTATATAAAAAATATTTATAAAATTTAAAAATAAAAGAATAATTATAACATTAATATATCAAAGGTCACATTAATGAAAATGCACACAGAAAATGACAAGATTGGAAGAAAATGCACACAAAAAATGATAAATTTAAGACTCTAAAAATGGCAAAGAAGGAATTGAATAGATAACTTCAAGAACCATTACATTAATAGTTACAGCTAGGCTACTAGAAAATATTTTGTAAAATTATTCAGCTACGTTACATATTACTTCACCATTTTAATTTACAAGTTCTTTATCCACTCCCCATCCTTCTCAGAAACCCGCACAAAATTTCTAAAACACTTCTATAATTCGGAAGTGCATTTCTGAAGTCAGCAAAAAAGGGGATTTCAAATATGCATCTACGAAATCATTTTTTTTATTTAAAAAAAAATGTGTTTTTGAAGATGCATTTTTGAAAAGGTGATTTCGGAGATGCATCTTCGAAAACACCTGCGTTTTGCAGTTTAAACAAAACAGCCTCCCCCTTTTTTATTTTACCCTAAAACACCAAAACTTCAAAACAACAACCATTTGATCCTACACAAATCAAAGGCTACTTCAAAACAACAACCACTTGCTCTCCAACAATCAAAGGTTACTTCAAAGACACTATCAACAAAGCTTCAAATCTGTAAGTTTAACAACCTTCAACTCTAGGATTGAAAATTATATTAGGGTTGTTAGAAATTAGCATAATATAGTAGGTTTAAGTTATTATATGTCACTGAGTGTGTTTAGATAGAAAAAATTGATTTTGAAGCATTTAGGGCAAGATGTGGGTTTTCTGCAAAAATGGAGTTCGCAAGTTGCTTCGGAAGTGCACTTCCGAAAACACCTCTCTGACCAGTTTCGAAAATGCACTTCTAAAATGAACTCATAATTGTTTTTTATTTTATTGATTATTTCGCCTTCTTACCGGTTTCAATTTTTTCAGGAAAATGTTAGGAAACCCCGCACTACTTAGACAGGGTAAGGAGACCCAGACCGCATCGGCTTGACGCGAGCGGGCATCACAGTTAGCATCGACACGGGGACAGGGTCGAGTACCTGTCCAAACGGATGAGGCACGTGCTAGTTTCTCATCTGGATCTAGGAGTCGGCTGGATTGAGCGTCTTCGTCTCGTGAGATGGTACGTGAGGAGGAGGAGATCGAGGAGGAGGTGAGACATCATGAGGATGATATACTTAATGCTGACCCTCAGAGCGAGGAGGATGATGCGGAGGAGGGCTACTCGGGAGGACTTACAGACACTTTCGTGCTGATTTACTATCACGACCACGTCGCTCGACATGTTTGGGAGGGAGAGGTAGTTTTTTTAACTACACTTTATAAGTTAACCGTTTTTTATTTAAGTTTTTATTCCACTTTCTCCTAACGTTCTAAATAAGTTTCTTTTTTGTTTTTGTTGTGACAGGAACGACCGACCATAAAATCTGTGAACCATGCGCGGAAGATATTTTCTCTGTTTAAACCACAAGCTCGGTGGTTTAATGACGTGGTAGCTGGGAGGGGGCTTGGAGGGTTATGCATGACCGGACATAGTAGCATCATCCACGACATGCAGGGGGATTTTGTTGAGCGGTGGAACAAGGAGACGTCTTCTTTCCACCTTCCTGTTGGGAAGTTGACGATCACCTTACACGAAGTGGCCTGTCTGCTCCACCTACCGATCTGAGGGAGTCTGCTCGAACATTCTCGGATACAGAGGGTTGAGGCCATTGAGTGGATGGTGGACTATCTGAGCATGGACCCAAACATGGCGGATTACGAGTGCAGAGCGACGAGTGGGGCGCATATCAGGTTCTCCAGCTTGATACAGCTGTATAAGAACCACTTGGTGGCGGCAGCGGAGTCGGAGCAGGAGGGTGACGAGCTTTTTTCTGAGTATCACCGTGCTTGCGCTCTGCGGTGCTGGTTCATGTTCTTGGAAGGAACTGCACTCTTTGTAGACAAAAGTGCAACCTACGTCTACATGACGTATCTCAGGTAGAGCTGTCAAATGGGCCGGCCCGGCCCAGCCCGCCTCGGCCCGGTGGGCCAGCGTGTTTTAATGGGCTGGCCCGGCCCAGCCCAATTGCTAAATGGGCCACATAAAATGAGCCCGGCCCATTTTTCAAAGGCCCGTGCGGCCCGATGGGCCAGCCCGGCCCGTATTTCAATATTATAATTTTAATTTTTAAAAAGGATGTAATGGATAAATGCAATACAACATAAGTAAAAAGTTATCATAAACGTATATAAGTGATGTTTAAAATATTTATCCACAAATATATATATATATATATATATATATATATATATATATATATATATATATATATATATATATATATATATGAATACCACAAAATCATCCATGTAAAAGTATAAAGTAACTTAATATTATCACTAATACTTATCAAATTTTTTCTACATCTCACAATCATTTCCTTGATCACATCATTTTGAAAATATATGTTGATCCTCTTTAACTTTTCTTTATAACTTGAAAACACATTTATAAAATCATATCTTATCTCAATCTTTTTTCTTCAAAATTTACCAAAATCTTTTTTTAATGAGCCAGCCCGAAGCCCGCTTGGCCCGGCCCGGCCCAGCCCATAAAAAACATAGGCCCGGTGGGCTGGCCCAAAAAGATAGGGTCGTCTTTTTTAAGGTATTTTGCGGCCCGGCCCGCGCTAAATTATAGGGCTTTTGGGCCGGCCCAATGGGCCGAGCCCATTTTGACAGCTCTAATCTCAGGTGCTTTATCGATCTGACTACAGTGGAACTGGGGGGCAGCTATTCTGGTATACCTATACCAGAAGCTGATTGAAGCTTCCAACTAGAAGACCGGACAATTGAGTGGATCATGCACACTCCTGACGGTACATTTCTTTTTAATTATTTTACATTTAATTATGGTTCATATTTTTTTCAACATTATTTCACATATTATATTATCGTATTTATGTTTCAGAACTGGATCATCTCATACTTCCACCGCATCCACATCTTCGTCATTGACATTGTGTACGATACGTCCTCCAAAGGGGGAATAACACAGTGGGCCCATATCGCGTGTACCTGGACCGCACTGTGCACAGCGACATCCGTTGGACGCCTTTCACTGATTACCGTCATGTTGTCTTATTTGATCGCATCACTTTATACTCTGGATGGTTGGCCTGTGGGACCAACACCATCGTCAGGTATTTGTTGGAGCGGTGCATGAGGCAGTTTGAACGTGTGCAGATGATATCGAGGTCTCCGCTTGAGGCTGCTCCCGACACCGCTACCCGAGTAGGCCTCACTGCTATATTTGAAGATTGGGTGCATCATTTGGTGCCTGAGGAGTATCGGCGTATGGTGCCCACCCAGGAGTGGCAATGTATGGAGGGGTATGTGACATGACTCTATCGGGTGTCACATCTTTTGATGACACCCGACGCTCCCGGAGATCCGCTTAGGCCAGCACATGAGGAGATCTTGGAGAACCAGCAGGGCGAGGATGACCATGCCATTGATCTCCTATCGATATGCCAGCGAATACAGATGCTTGGGCAGGATGCTTTGGACAAAGGTATCATTGAGCATGGCGGTCCAGAGGTAGTTGCCATTGTGGAGAGGATGGTCAGTTACGAGGCCGGTGTGGCGGCGTATAGGAGGCAAAGGAGGTCTCAGGGTGTTGGGGTTAGGCAGACTCAGTGGCAGTTGCCTATTATTATTTTATTCTTGACTTTTTTGTATCCGGGTTGTATTATATTGACACTTAGCACTTACTCGTACAACTATTTTCGTATTCATAATATTGCTATTTTATTCATATTTACGTGTTATATTTTATTCGTATTTATTCGATTCTATTTTGACGATTAATGTAAAATATGGGATTAATCATTGATTTGAATAAAAAGAAAAACTCAGAGCATATTTCGGAGATGCATCTCCAAAATAATGAAAAATGTGAAAATTGGTGTTTTTCAGAGATGCATTTCCGAAAATACCCAAAAATTAGTGTTTTCGGAGATGCATCTCCGAATTCTGAGAAAATAGAAAAAAAATAACTTCGGAGATGCATCTCCAAAGTCAGAGATATTACGGGGTTTCCAGCAGGCATTCTCATCCCAGGGGGTGGTTAAAGAAATTGTCTTTTAATTTGAGGTCTATTATGAGTCCAAAAAAGTAAGGCCCAAACCAATAGTCTTGTTTGTTTGTTTGCCTTGCCCTTGAGTCGGCCTGGCGTGTGTGTGTGTGTATTACTAAAGTAAGGAGTAGAGATCCTCTCCATTTCTCAAAAGAAATGGAGATTGTCATTACTAAAGTTTTGGAGAATAATACATTTATATTATTTATAAGTGTGACATATATTTAATATACTTTGATATTTATACAATGCAAACATTGGTAATTGCACTTTCCATTTCTTTGAAGAAATGGAGAGGATCTCAACTCCCTATTAAGGTAATTTTGCCTCTCTCCCTCTCCCGAGGTCTTAATCCACTAATCAAAACTTGGTTACAAAACACGAAGACAACCGTCAACGTCTTCTTGAGATCAAACCACATCCCGGTTTTTTCAAGGAATAACAATTACAAAATAAAACTTAGTGTGTTTACAAAATACTTCTAGAAAGCTGTATCTTAACTGTGATGTTTACACAAAATTATAGCATAATAGAATAAGAGATAAAATGTATGAATAGTCTTTTTAAGCGCTCTTAGTGTTTGCGTGAGTGAGATTTGTTGTTTCATTCTTCATCTTTGTCTCCTTTATATAGACTGAATTAAGATATCTGTTGGAGACGCATTTTCTTGTTTTGGAAGGTTGATAATATGTGATTTAAGGCTCTTTCCAAAAACAAAGATTATGTCCATAGTAATAATGTTTCAGCCGTTACTAACTGATCATGTAATAATGACTTTAACATAAAGAAGATCTTCTGATCATCAGAGTATTGTATCTACTTGAAAAAACAGTTAGAAGCTTCTTATCAGAGTGTAATTCGCAGCTTTGTTCATTGGTGCTTGTGAAGCGTCTTAGCATCAAAACTTCTTGTTCTTGTAAACTTTCCTCTATATAGCCTTCTGCTTCTGAGAAATCACTTTCATAGCTCTGTTTTCTCTTAGAGTGCTTCAGAACTTCTATCATATTTCTACATATATGATTTGTACGATTATAGTGCATATTTGTTCTTATTAAAAATTATGTATTTGTTATCATCAAAACTATTACAAGGATACAGATCTAAATTATGTTCTAACAAAATGCATCTCCGTAAAGTTTACCAAATATTAGATAATTTCGGAGATGCATGTACGTTCAAATATGCATGTCTAAAATATATAAATATTTTGAGGTTTACACTTTTGAAACCTGTAAGAAGCCATACATAGAAAATTTTCTTTTATATATATATATATATATATATATATATATATATATATATATATATATATATATATATATATATATATATATATATATTTGTGTGTTATGTCGTGACAACGAAGGACAACAAAATCCTCATATCATATGACAAAGTTTTTTATTTTATGTAACATTTTTCACACTCACTCGCTTCAAATGAGTGGCGGCAAATTTAATACGTAACCTAATATATTTTATTTCATAATAAATAACTTATAATCTATTTTCTTGGAATAGTTCTAACATGGTCACTTGCGAGTAAGTTAAATTGGTCGCATTCAAAAAAAGAGTTTGAAACATTGTACACATAAAATATAATATAATAAAAAAAGTAGAAACTGCATCGACAAAAAGTAGAGAGAGAGAGAGAGAGAGAATATATGTGGCCTTAACAAATCCATTTTCTCTCCTTTTGTTTTTTAGGATAAAAAAAATGTACTCTTTGCTGTCTCCAATGTCCTTTCAAAAACTTTGTATGAGAGCATTGTAATATCCACCGACTTGAAAAATTAGTCACTATACATAAAATAAATATCTGTTAGAGTTGAATCTTCTTCATACTTCACTCTGTGAAGTTGAAGAGAGGTGATGAAGAAGATGAAGTGAGAAACAGAAGAAAGGAGAAAAGATATATTTCATTCACACATACAAAGAGATAAGGTGTTAGCTTATATACAGTACGGTTTCCGTTAACATGTCTAACGGTTAACCACTTTACTCTATACTTCAGTCACACTGAGTTAACAGTGTTAACTATATCTAACAAAAGCACTTGGCTTAAAATAATATCTCTAACAGCCCCCCTCAAACTGAAGGTTGGGGAGTGTAGCTCAACACCTTGAGTTTGCCACGAAGTTCCTGAAAAGCGCTAGTGCCCAATGGCTTGGTCAGCGTGTCTGCGATTTGTAAAGCAGCAGGAACATGTTTGATCAGAAGCTTGCCAGCCACAACTCTTTCCCGAACAAAGTGAATGTCAAGTTCAATATGCTTCGTGCGAGCATGAAGGACCGGGTTATGCGACAGCAGAACTGCACTAAGATTGTCACACATGAGAGCAGGTGTGTGAAACGGTATGCTTAACTCAGATAGTAAGGATTCCAGCCAGAGAAGTTCAGACGTGGTGTGGGCAAGAGCACGATACTCTGCCTCTGTACTAGAGCGTGCTACAAGTGACTGTTTCTTAGAGCTCCATGAGATCAGGTTGGGACCAAAATATATACACGATCCAGAGGTTGACCTGCGGTCATCAGGGTCACTGGCCCAATCCGAGTCACTGTAGGCACGTACAGAGAACTTAGAGCCAGACAGAGATGGAGTCAATTTGAACCCCAGTTTGGTTGTACCACTGAGATATCGAAGTAGCCGTCGCACAGCAGCCCAATGAGAGTCTAAAGGTCTAGCCATATATTGACATGCTTTGTTAACACTGAAAGCAATGTCTGGCCGAGTTAAAGTTACATATTGTAATGCCCCTACTATGGACCTGTATAGGTGTGGATCAGAGAAAAGGTCAGTACCATGTTTACTAAGTTTGCAGGTGCTCAACATGGGGGTAGGCACCCCATTGGCATTGGACATTTTGGCTCGTGTTAGCAGATCCTGAATGTACTTTGATTGATTGAGGAACACAGATCCATCACTGCAGAATTTAACTTCTATGCCAAGAAAATAGCTGGGTCTGCCTAACTTTTTCAGAGGAAATACACTATGTAAATTGTGTATGACAGTTTGAAGAAGAGCAGCATCTGACCCTGTAAGTAGGATATCATCTACATAAACCAAAGCAAATAGAGTGGTGCCATGTTTAGAGTAAACAAATAAGGAAGTGTCACATTTAGAGGGGTTGAAACCAAACTGCAGAAGGGCCTGGGTCAGTTTCTCATACCAAGCCCTTGGGGCTTGTTTGAGGCCATAGATGGCTTTGTGCAGTTTGCATACAAGAGACTTATCAGTGTGCACAAAGCCTGGTGGTTGACTCATATAGACATCATCCTGAAGTATCCCATTTAGAAACGCATTATTCACATCTATTTGTTGAATATCCCACTTGTATGTGATAGCCAGTGTGAGGATAACTCTTATGGTGGTGGGTTTGACAACAGGAGAAAACGTTTCTGTGTAATCAAAACCTTGTTCTTGGTGAAAGCCTTTGGCTACAAGCCTGGCTTTATACTTGTTAATGCTGCCATCTGGATTTTCTTTTATTTTGAAAACCCATTTGCATCCCACTGCTTGCCTATCAGGTGGAAGAGTAGTTAAAGACCAAGTGTTGTTAGCCTGAAGAGCATTGTATTCATCCTTCATGGCCTTAACCCACTCAGGTTTGGAAAGGGCTTGTTTAATACTGGTGGGTTCTAACTCAGTATGGGCTACAAACACTTTAGGTTTGGAGTTGCCGGTTTTGGCCCTTGTGAGCATAGGATGAGAGTTAATAAGCAGAGGGGAAGGAGAAATGTTAGCTCCTATGGAAGGAGACATAGATGACTGAGTGTCTCCAGCTAATGTAACATCAAGGACAGCCAGATGTTGAGAGCTCTCAGCAGGATGTGATGTAGACTGATGAGGAGGGGGAGAAGAGCCTTTTTGACCAATAGACACAGGCGAGTTTTCTGTAAGTTGTTGTGGGGGAGTGGTATTGGATATTTGAACTACCTCATTGGAAGAGGGAGTGTGAGGTACAGGGTCAGTAGAGATGTCAGGATCAGCAGAGTTGTTCCCAAAGCTTTGGGAACTGTGCCTAGAAGAAATATGTGGGACATTAGATTGCTGAGCTGGCTCATGAGACTGAGGTGTACTAACCAGTTGGTCATTACTCAAAATGACTAGTGCATTGTCCTCTGGATTTTGTGTGTCATTATTGAAAGTAGAATTAGCTACTGGCACCTGTTCATTGGCTCTTATGGAATTCCCTGAGTAACCGGATATTGATGGCACAATAGACAAAAAGCCTGGACTAGACAGACTGCTACCCTTGTGAGGTGAATGTTTTGACCCTGAGTTTGTAGGTATATCCTTAGGAAACAGTTTGGGGAAGGGGAAGGACTGCTCATTAAACTTGACATCCTTAGAGATGTAAATCCTGCCATCTGAACTTAAGCATTTAAAACCCTTGTGTTGTGGGGAAATTCCAAGAAAGACACACTCTTGACTTCTAAATTCCAGTTTATGTTTATTGTAGGGCCTGAGGAGAGGAAAGCATGAACACCCAAAGACTTTCATGGTGGAGTAATCAGGGTTTTTGGCATACAATGCATGAAAAGGTGAGTTGGCTTGGGTTAAGGATGAAGAAGGAAGTCTATTTATTATATGCACAGAGGTTGTGAAGCTATAATCCCAATAGGAAATGGGAAGAGAAGCATGAGCCAGCAGTGTGAGTCCCATCTCCACTATCTGTCTGTGTTTTCTCTCAACTGAACCATTTTGGTGGGAGGTATGAGGGCAGGTGAGTCTGTGGGAGATTCCCAACTCTGTCAGAAATTTAGTGAAGGGTCTAAACTCACCCCCAAAGTCTGACTGTACTGCTTTGATAGATGTCAGAAATTGTGTTTTGACAAAGGCATGAAAAAGCTTAAAGGCTTGCAGAGCATCAGACTTTTGCTTTAGCAAATAGATCCATGTGTATTTGGTGTGGCCATCAACAAAGGCAAGATAATATCTATAGCCTGAGCTAGATGGACAGGGAGAAGGACCCCATAAGTCAGTGTACAACATGTCAAACGGTTTATGATAAATTGTGTGTGTGAGTGGTGCATGCAATTTATGAGCTTTCCCAACATTACAAGCAGAACAGAAACTAGTGCTTTTATTGGATGAAGCTATATTACACAGTTTTAGAATAGCATCAACAGAATTGTAATTGGCATGACCAAGTCTGTGGTGCCAGAGTGCTCTAGTATTACAAACATCTACATTATTGACAGTTGAATCAGAAGCTACATAACTATGTATACCAGATATAGGTCTCAGTCCTGTTCCATGGTTGGCATACTCCTGAGGCTTCCACTGCAGCTGAGAGAAGAAGTATAGGCCACTGGCATCAAGTGTTCCTTCTGCAAGCACTTGGTTAGAAGCCTGGGAAATTATATAGCATTTGTCAGAGAGGAATTGAAAGATGACATTATTATCCTTAGCAAATTTTGAAACTGATAGTAAGTTTCTAGTGATAGATGGAACATGAAGAATGTTGGTGAGGAGTAATTTATGTGAAGGATGAACTGTAGAGTGTAAGTGTGTGGATCCTACAGAGTCGATTGCTAGGGATTGACCATTTCCAACATACACCTTATTCATACCTACATAAGGTCGTTTGTTTTGTAATAAATGAGCAAAGGGAGTTAGGTGATGAGAAGCACCTGAATCCGCAAACCAGGACTGAGATTCTAGCTCGGAGGGTAAGTTGTACTCTGCAGTGTAGCCAGTTGGTCGTCCTGTTGTTGCCATCATTGCAACTGTTTGGGTGGTTTGAGGAGTTGAAGCAGACTCATCCTGCTTGGTAGCTGCTTGAGTGGAACTGGCAGACACATTGGTGGTGGCAGTTGAAGGCATATAATTCTCATCAAATCTATGCCAACATGTAGAAACTTCATGACCATATTTGCCGCATAGCTGGCACGTTGGTCGATTGCCTGTGATACCTCTGCCTCGACCACGACCACGACTGCGTTGAAAACGACCTCTGCCTCTAGTGCTTGAATAAGCTCCTCTGGAGCCCTGAGATTCATGATGCATATGAGCAATGTTTGCAGCTATGGTTGTTGCATTTTGCTCCTCACGGAATTTATCCAATTGTGCTTCTTGCACATAGAGCAATGCTTCAACGTCGCAGAGAGAGGGAGGTGTGGGACAGCCATACATTTGCATTACAAAGGGGTTATATTCCTCTGGAAGCCCTTGTAGTATAGAATCAACCTGATCTTGTTCAGTTATAGAGTCACCAGCTGCAAGGAGCGAGTTTGCAATGGCCTTGATTCGCAGCACATACTCAGTGATCGATTTGGTGCCCTTCTTGGTTGATTTCAGTTCAATACGCAATTGACGAACTCTCGCTTTCATTTGAGCATTAAAATGCTGATGAATTTTGTCCCAAACTTCAAATGCGTGTTTGCACGCAAGAACCCTAGGTAACACGGATTCAGATATCGTAGATAACAACCAGATGAAAAGAGCTTGATCTTGTACAATCCAGTTTTCATATTCTTCAGAGATCGTACCTGTGACACGATCTTGAGCAGTCTTGAATTTCTGCGGAATCATCGGATTGACCACAAGCTTGTGCATTTTCTGTGAGAGAATAACACCCTCAACCTGTTGATTCCATAGGAGATAGTTGTTATCTTGAAGTTTGATTGAGAGTTTTGGACCAAATGTGTTGGAGGACTTTGTTGCAGAACCACCAGTGGAGAATTCTTGCGATTTGAGAATCGAATCGGGCGTGCTTTCGGAATCCATTGATGGCAAAGCTAGAACAAGATCCAAGAACACAAAAGATGAACGAAAGAGAAGCGCGGAAGATCGGTTCAGGCGAATGATACCATGTTAGAGTTGAATCTTCTTCATACTTCACTCTGTGAAGTTGAAGAGAGGTGATGAAGAAGATGAAGTGAGAAACAGAAGAAAGGAGAAAAGATATATTTCATTCACACATACAAAGAGATAAGGTGTTAGCTTATATACAGTACGGTTTCCGTTAACATGTCTAACGGTTAACCACTTTACTCTATACTTCAGTCACACTGAGTTAACAGTGTTAACTATATCTAACAAAAGCACTTGGCTTAAAATAATATCTCTAACAATATCCAATTCATATTAAAAAATAGTTCCTCCGTTGTTGGAGTTTTTTTTTTTCAAATTTAATAAAGTATTTACCTATCATAAGTAACATTAATTATATTTTTAATTAATGCTACACCTAAATATATAACTAATATTTCAATAAAAAAACTTAACTTTGATTTTTAACTATCATAATTTAATGAAAAAGGTTATATATATTTGAGAACGAATATAGTATAAACAAGAAAAATTAATGTTAGGTTAATCATCTATATGTTTCTTAAAAGAAACCTTAGTCTCACCTTAATTTAAATAAAATATTTTGTGGTCATGAATCATACTGTGATTGTGAACACGTTATATACTACAAGAAACAAGTGACGAGACTAATTTGTCATTTTATTATAAAAGTTACATCTTTCATGTATGGTGTGAAAATGACAAATTTCATCTTTAAAATTCAAAACAAGTTGGCGAGATGAACGATGATAAATGGATGAAATGAAAAGACAAGTTCCTTTGCTCTTTGTTATTTTATAAAAAAAAAAAAAAAATTGGTTCAAAAGATACCAAATATTTTGATACTAAAGTTGGAAGTCATAATATTTAATATTGATTATTACAAAAAAAAAACTAGGATTTGATCGTATTATACAAGTGAATAAATATATTTATTTGTTTCTATCCAAAAAGTAAGTAGCACTATTTTAATTTTTAGTATGAAATAGAGCTAAAATATTATTGAAAAATAGGATTTAAGACTGTGTAATTTATATGATCTTCATCGTAATAATGGCAAGTTGTTTTGTCTTTTTGACGAATGAGTTAAATAGTTATATATGTGTGTTTTTTTTTTATCAAGTTATATATATGTGTGTTGTCAAGTGTTGGTTGGATGTGACCAAATAAACTACTCATCTCTTTCTTAAATCAAATAAATGATAAATGTTTAGTACTATTACTAATATTAAAATAATTTGGGTGAGGAGTTATCACTACAAATTTGAATATATCAACTTGTAAATATATTTATTTATTATTATAATCTTTAAATATAGTTTTATTAATTTATTTTGATATTCAAATGTGTTTTTTTGTTAATCAATATCCTTAATAAATTAAAACAAAATACAAGTTTCCCTCCTAATCCTTATTAAGTTTCCCTCCTAATTTCTTATTAAATCTAAGTTGCATTTAATTATTCAAATCTTTTTATTTTTTTATACAACTCTTTTCAAATTACCGATTCCAAGAATTTCAATTTCACTAATTAATTTTTATTTTATATTCATAACATATGAAATATAATTTTTTTTATTTTTATATTTATAAAAAATACAATATCTCTTCCTAATTTGTCTTGTGCATCGCACAGGTAAAAGTACTAGTTTTTTTTAAGGACAAAACAAAATTGATTATTGAATTTTGACGGTTCTAAATGGGATTGAACTTTAACATCAATTTGATTCTTAACTATATTTAATTAAGTTTTAGTGTTACTTGAAAGATCTTCCAACAAAACTCTATTTTTTATTTTGTAGTGCCTCTTTAGCTATGTTGTGAGCTATATGTTTCTTTCACTCATCGAGCGGGAGAATTTTGTTTTTCTGTTTTTCTTTTCTTCTATCACCTTTTCATTCATTTTTTTTTAAACCATACTCCTAACCGGTTCTGTTCAAATTATAAACAATGTAGTGCTGTTTTTGAGGGTGTGCAAGGCGACCTATAGCACAGGGCCTCACATTTTTTATTGATTATGCTAAGGCAAAAATTGCCTCCATAAACATATTACAATTATTTTACAGTTAAATAGGGCCTCTTAAAAAATTTCACCATTCAACTAAAGGTAACTTCAACTTCTTACACAGGGCCTCTCAAAAGATTGAGACGACTATGAAACAATAGGTTTGTTATCAAGCTCAAACTCCACATCTAGGAAGCAAGAAACCAAAGCTATTGTCATTGCTTTATGGAGGGCTAGAACTTCAGTCATTAAAACGTCTTCGCCTCCTTTTAATCTTTGAGCTCTCATTGCGACAACTTTACCTTTTTTCATTTTTGAAGACTGCTCCAAGACCCCTTCTACCTTTACATGATAAGATTGCATCAGAGTTACACTTGATCCATCCATTTCTCAGTGGTTTCCATTGCAATCTGCATTCTTTTTCCTCAAGTAGATTTTTAATACTGTTAGAGTTTCTAAAATCCTTTTGCATGTCATAATTCTAATTAGTATTCGTTTCTGACTTGTTTTACATATTACTTTTGGGATTTATCTCTTCATTGAACTTATTGTAAATGAATTCCATGTGGTTACCAGTTTCAGCCTCCTCTTTGTTTTCTCCGAGGTTAGGTTTTTTTTCCTGATTATTGGGCTTGTCTTTTGGTAAGGTTGTCTAGGTTGATTTGTTGAAGCTAGTCTCTTGATTGGAGGTTGTTTGAGTATTTTTGTTTTACTATGTTGTTTCCTTCTAGTTTTCTCCATTATGATTAATCTCCTGCATATTATTGTTGTGGTTTTCCTCCTTGTTGTTATTGTTATCTCTGATACTCTGTTTGGTTTTTCTGAGGCTAATTATCATATTTTTGTAGATAGCCTGGTTATTTTTCTTCCCCATATTGATGATACTCATATTGTTCTTGTCTCCGCTGTGAGGCGTAGAGGTTTGTTTGTTGTTAGTGTTAGTATTGCTATTGAATTCACTGTTAGGTTTCTTCTTCTCTAAATTACTATAGTCTTCTTGATTAGTAACTTACTTCTCCCTATCATTATTGTTGGTTTAGTTATGGAAGGGCCTAGTGTTGTTGATTGTGTGGTGCATATTCAGTTAGGTGTTGTAAGTTAAGGCCGAGATGACCACCAAGTATCTAACCTTGATAGTTTTTTCATTCTTCCCGCTTCCAAAAGTAGTGAGCACGGACAGGTGTCCCATGATCTGTACCTGTTCACCAGCGAAGCCGACGAGGGTGCCCCTGAAAGGAAGTAACTCGGTTATATCGAACGTTTTTCCTTGGAATGCTTCCAATAAAGGATGTCAGCGCAACTGCCCGGATCCACTAGGACTCGCTTGACGGTCCAATCACGGATCTGTAACTTGATTACCATGGGATCGTCCTCGTGGGGCATGATCCCCATGGCGTCTCGCTTGGAGAACCCGACCGGGTCCATGTCTTCTTCACTTTCGGCTACCAAGGTTTCGGAGATGTGCATGACAGTTCGGGCATACTTCTTGCGTGCAGAACTTGTTTCCCCGTCGCCGGCAAATCCCTCAGCAATGGTATTAAGGGTGTGACAAACGGATGTCACCTCATGAGTAGCTTCAGCTTCCTTCCCTTTTTTACGACGTGAGGAGCCTTCTGGATCTGGCTCCTCCTTGTCGGGGAGCCTCTTCCGATCATCCTTCATATACGTGGACAGATGTCCTTGCTGAATGAGCTTCTCGATTTCCTTTTTAGACTGTTTGCAGTCATCCGGGGTGTGTCCCCGGAGACGATGATAATTGCACCAAGCTTCCGAGTCCCTGCCCAGCATGGCGTTAGCCCTTTTTGGCCTGAGGGGATCCAGTATGAGATTCAGATGGGCCACCTCCTGGAATATATCACTCATGCTAGTTCTTAGGATGGTGTGAACTCCTTCCTTCTCCTGGGGTCGTTGGATCAGCTTTTGAGAAGGTCTTTCGTCCCGCCTTTCTCGGGGAGTTGTTCTCTGAGGATCTTGTTTCCTTCCGAGATCCTCGTCTCGGGATTTCGGCTTCTCGGAGGTATCCTGAGCTCTCTTCTCCCGATTACTTTCTTCCCCCTTGATGTAACACTCCACTCGGGTAATGATTCCATCCATGTTAGAGGTCGGCTTCTGCGCTAGCGATTCATTGAACTGACCGGCCCGGAGTCCATGCTGGAAGGATCTGACGAATAACTCCTGATTAGGGTGAGAAACTTTGATGGTTTCTTCGTTAAATCGGGAAAGGTACTCCCTGAGAGACTCTGAGTGCCCCTGCCGTACACAGAACAGAGTTGTGGTTGAGACTTTCTGACGTCTGATGACCGAAAAGTGATGTACCAATTTCTTGGTAAGGTCCTGGTAGCTCAAGACGGAATGCGCGGGAGGCTCATATACCATCTTAGAGCTACATATTTAAATGTGCTAGCCATAAGCTCGCAATTTAGGGTCTCGGTGGGACCTAATACCTCCATTTGGTTATTGATAGTGATGGCATGCTCGTAAGGGTCGGTTTTGCCATCGTAAGTGGCTAGTGATGGTGCCCGGAAGTTCTCAGGAACGACATCATCCAAGATTTCCTGAGACAGAGGTCGTGCCTCCAAAAGTTCATCCTCTGGAGGGGCGTCCCCTTGACTTTGCTGCTGCAGCTGCACAACGCTGTCCTGCAACGTCTCATTGTGTTGGCGTAACTCGTCAATCATGGCTAGCATTTGAGCCATGTCTGGCGGAGTTTTTGAAATTGTTGTTGATGCTTATGATTGTGATTGTGGCCTGGGACAATATTTTACTAGATTTCCACAGACGGCGTCAATTTTCTTGTGTAAAAACTAGATTTCAGGTCGGCCTTACCCTTAAGGCCAAGGAAACCGCTAACGAAGGAATGTTTGTAATAGATTTGGGGATTTGGAGACTGTGTTCTTAACACTTTGCTCCAAGATGAATGTCTTGCTTAACCCTCTTGCGGGAGCCCCTACTTATAGCTTCGTCTGGCCTTTAAACCTCATTAAAGAGATGACCTTTCAGCTTCTTCAGTTACAGGCGTTGGCACAACCTTATATGTGATCCCATTGATGGTGCTTTTACTCATCGGTTACGGCCGTTAGGAGGTAGGCGTTACTTCCGAGATGTGCCTTACCCTTCGTATCCTCTCCGTACACGTCTTTGGTCAGTACCCGACGGTACTTTCCCAGCCGACTATGGTACCCGGTACGAGTATCCAGCGTACTTTATAGGATAGTCCTCGGATGAGCTATGCAACGTATCCTTCAACCATACTCACCTTTAGATCGCGGCCTAGGAATCCCGAGCCCATAACATTATTGTTTACCACTCATATAAATAAATGGTCTATCTTTTATATCCAATTAAGTTTTGATAATAATAATAATAATGTTTTGTTTGTGTTCTCTTTGAGATGTTAAAATATGCTACATTTAGCATATAATGGATATTATTAGTTTGTATTTAGAAGTTAGGAAATTTTGGAGCTAAGAGCAAGTCAATATGTCATAAACATAATACATACAGAGATATTATATCTTTTTTTTTGGAAGAAAAGACTTTTATATTCCAAAAAATCAAGAGAATACACGGCGATCGCTAGGATCCAGCTCACCAACAACCAAAGCGACAAGAATGTATCAAAAGCCTAAAATAACATTAATCTAACAATATGTGGCTTTAAAACTGAACTATGTCATCCTCTAAGCACAATTTTGTCAATTATATCTTGAGCAATGAAAGAGCTATCACATTGAGTCCCAAAACTACGATTATTGCGGAGAGCCCAAGCCCTATAAACCGTCTCTGCCGCTGCCAGCTTGAGAAGGGCAGCCTTCCACCCTTTGCCTCTGCCAAACTTGTTAATCCAACTAAGTTCTTCATCCCAATTATTAGGAGCATGATCCATTTGAATCCACTTAAGGATAGTACACCAAAGCTTCCTCATTTCCTCACATTCAAAGAAAAGGTGTTGGATAGTTTCAACATTGCTGCAAAAACTACATTTGCTGTCCTTTAACATTCCCATCTTTACCAATCTGCTTTTAGTAGCTAACCGATCGTGACAAGCAAGCCAGAAAATCAGTTTAGCCCTCGGTCTAGCATAATTATGCATTAACAATTTGTACCAACTAGTAACAGCCCCTATACACAAGTTATCATAGATAATCTTCATACTAAACTTACCTTGCTCAAGCATAGAATTCCAATCATCTTCAAAGTAAGTAATAGTTGCCCTCTGTGTCAAAATACTACGCATAATCCATGTGTTGTTACTTTTGATTTGAACCTCCATAATGCCTTTATTTTTGAGATAGTAAGTATTTATCCATTTAACCCAAAGACTGTCACTTTTGTTACAAATGTTCCACAAGAGTTTCAACATAGCACATTGATTTCACATGGACAGGTCAATAATGCCTAAACCACCTTGTTTAATCGGCTTACAAGTATCGGACCAAGCAATAGGACATTTCCTGCTGACTGTTGCAGAACCACTCCACAGAAAAGACCGGCAGATAGAGTCAATTTTCTTGATAACGGCTTTTGGTATAGGAAAGCACATAAGCCAATAATTCGTCATAGCGAAAGTGATGCTTTTAATAAGCTGCAGTCTTCCCGCGTAGCTAAGGAACCTAGCTGGCCAGTGACGAATACGTTGAACAATTTTATCCACCAGCACCATGTAATGACAAATGGCTAGTTTTTTGCATGTAAGAGGAACTCCGAGATATCTAAACGGGAGGCAGCCCTCTCTAAAACCAGACAGATTAAAAATGCTATTTTTGGTACAGCTATCCACATTACCAAAATAGATATTGCATAAGAGGAACTCCGAGATATTATATCTTCACTCAAAACATTAAGACTTTAGATATATGAGTAATTTTTTTTATTCTTTTAACTTTTAGTCATTCAATTCAAGACCGACCCAACGTAATGTGAGGCCTAAGGCGACTATTAAAATGAAGTTTTTTTGTCCGTCTACTATAATTAAATATTTAATTTGTTTATATCATGTTAATTATTATATAAGATAAGGATTAAAAAATATATTTAATTTAAAATTAAATATGAAATTGGTATTATGATTATATAAATAAAAAAATTATTCAAATAATTTATGTATTTAAATTACACTAAAAAATTAATTTATTTCTCGTTAAAAAAATGAAACAATGTTTAAAAAAAATCTAAAAAACCATAATAAAAGAGATAGTAACACTCTCTCTTTTGTAGCTCTAGCAGAATTGGACACAAAATCTTTCTGATAAAACATCTTTCTCTTACCAACTGAGCTAAAGAAACATCTATACATAATTTTCGTTTTCGAACAAATATACTAAATTTTAATTATTTGAAGCCTAAAATATCTTTTAAAAAAAATTTTTTTTTAGACCCAGGGCGAGGGCCCAGCCCGCCTTACCCTTGGCCGACCCTACCATTCATACTCGCTATAAGATATAACTACTCATAGTTAAACTTAACAATTTCTTTCACAAAAATGAATTTTTCATGTTGTATAACAATATCCAGCATATGATCCAACACTCACTTCCACTCTCATATCAAATCAGATTCTGATATTAATTGTTTAAAAAATTGAGAGCATAAGAAGCAACAACAATCAAATCGTCCAAAACCAGAAGCAAGCATCTCATTTTCATTAAAAACCTTAAGAAATTCAATATATTGATGTTTTTTTTATATAACTGATATTTGATTCAATCATAACTCATTGTCAATATAAATATAATTACTCACATTTAAACTCTATAATTTGTAAACTCGGAACTTTCTTCTAAACAATGTGTGTGTATTGCCAATTATGTCTATTTAGACTTTGTTCTTAGAGTGCATCCTAGAATAGTTCAAATAGAGAATACCTAGATACAATTTGCTCAATATATTTAGTGAAACTAGCACTCAAATAATTTAAATAAAAAAAGTCCAAAAACAGTTTTCTTGTATAGTTTGTTAAGGGAGTGTATAAAAAACATGAATACTATCGTCTTTAGAGGAACTAAATTTGATAATACGACATGCATATAGGCTTTAAGACTTCTTCAAGTCACAACCTCTTAATCATATATGGCTTCAAACATAGCCACATATTAACGCGTAAGGCTACTTTCACACTCAAAAACTAGAAAATTAAAGTTGTTCACAACTCAATTAACATAGGTTACTTAATCAGTAGTTGTTTTCAATTGCATTATTATTAGTACTTGATCGTACCTGATCAAATGGATCTTCAAGACCTGCAAGGAACTGGATCTTCTGTGAATTGGGGGGTGTGCCTGCAAAGTACTCTGATGCCAAAGTGAGAAGAGGGAGCAGTCAGAGTGCAAGTACAAGGTATGAAGGGAATGAATGAAATTACCTGACCCTCTTGTGAAAGAGGGTATTTATAGGCCCCAGCGCTGGACCAAGATCTCGCTATTGGACTGGATCCCCATGCCCAATTCGGAGGCTGTCAGGATTGTATGTGGATAGTGGAGACCAGCATGTGGTCTCCATCCTGGGTCAACCACTCCGTAGTTCAAGGGGAGACGCCGTCTTTTAGGGAGTGCGTGGACTCCGCTGAATCCGGAGAGTTAAGAGTGAGAAAACCCTACGAGGAGGAGGGTCCTCGGCGTCGGATAGAGGTGCTCGCGTGGAATGCCGTTTGGCTCGGACATGTTTACTCGAGACAAACCTTGCTCGACTCCGACGCCAATGGACTACTGTCTTTGGAAAGGGCCATATATATATATATATATAAATTACTTCATATCAAAGAAAAATTGTTGAATAAATAATAAGACTTACTAAAAAAAAGTAAATGTATTTATATAAAATTATCAGGATGTTACACTGGTTTTTTTTTTTGGGGTTTCTGCGGAATTCTTTTTTGTAGATTTTGTATTAATTTCCTGTTTGTTTGAGAAGTTTTCAACCAAGGCTCAAGAAAGTTGTTTGTTGTGATGCTATAACTTAGATTTTTAAGGGGTTTTTTGCAATGTTTTTCATTCTTCCCTATGATGCCACATAAGAAATAGAACATGAATAATTTTTCATACCTGGAGTCAATCCCGGTTATCCCTTTAGAGGTGTTTCCTATGTGCATACCTGGTTTTATGGCCTTATCCACACTTAGATTGACTTAATCTTTGGAAATGGTGGATCTATCAAGCATTTCATTGACAACATCTTCACAAAACTCTCCTAGTTTTTCTCCAATCTTTTGACCCATTTGTAGAGTTTTTCCATTGATAGGAAGGCCCCATAATTGAATCGAAATGGGAGCCTTTGTAAAATCCATCCTTTTCATTTGGTTTGATTCCATCCCATTCTTGGAGAATTAGTCAAGAGTTCATGAATATCCATCGGCTTCCCTTCAAGATACGCTTGTAGTCCTAAGGATTTTCCATAGTGATTTTATACACTATCGGTTCCAATTCACAAAAAAAAAATAGATTTGGCGGGTTACACCAAATGTTGAATAGGGCATTTTGAATTGGGGATCTGTGGATAAGTTTTTGTGTAATGATTTTTCCAAATATGCATTGTGATGCTTCACGTTGAATGTCTTGAATTTCTCCTTCTTCATAGACGATGAATTCATAAGTTTTGGGACTTTTAGTAGAATTTCAGTTATTTTTAGCAATTTGATTCTGGTTCTTTTGGATTTCTTGTTCAATATGGTTTATGGTGATAGTGATGTTTGATGGTTTTATAATGGATTGTTGAATCTGATTATTGTTTTTGGTTGTTTCAGGAATATGGTTTTGATAATCGAAACATGGATTTGTGTGGATTATTTTGCGATTTGGATATGTACTTGCGCCTATATTCTCCAAGGAATCAGAGGACTTGATTGGCTGGGTTTTGGGAGATATCGTTTTGTTAATAGTCTATATAGTAGAAAACAAAGATAATTCATATTTATAAAAATGAGGCAAAAGAAAGCAAAGACAAAATGGAAAACGACTGAATGATGAGCACTTAGAGACTAATTCAGAAGAAAAACTAAGTTAGGAGGAAAGGGCCGCATATCAAAAAGATCAACACACATACTAGAAGAAAGAAGGAAATCAAAACCTAAAAAAGGGGATGATCTTAGATAACAAAACATAAAAGAGATATTGAAACAAAAAGATCACAGAAAACAAATTTTAATATTAATTAATATTTATCTTTAAAAAATTGATAATTCATCTCATATTCAAAAATTAAAATAATTATATTTTAATTTAATTTAATAAAAAATCAATGTTAAGAATACTATTTCAAACACACTTTTTAATCGAGTGAAACACACATGAACTATTTATTTTAAAAATAAAATCTACACGTGTTTTATTCATTAAAAAATAAGTGTTAAATAAAATATTAATTATTTTTAAAAAATTGATAATTCATCCCACATTCAAAGATTAAAATAATTATATTCTTAATGTAATTTAATAAGAATATATATTAAAAACACTCACACTCCGTCCCATAATGAGTGATTCATTTAGAATAAAATAGTGTCCCAAAATGAATGATTTATTTCAATTTCTAATACATTTTTTTAATTCTACGCTTTGATGAATTACAATTTTATCATTCCCAATATATGATAGTGATATTATAGTAAAAATATTACTCTATCTTTTTTATGCTTATACACTTTTTTTAATATGTGTAAAATAAATCAATGAACCATTCATTGTGTGACGGAGAGAATAGAGTGAAACACACATGAATTCTTTATTTTAGAAATAAAATCTACATGTGTTTTATTCTTTACCAAAAAAAAAAGTGTTAAAAAGAATATTGATTAAAATAGAATATTCCTAGCTTTTTTCGTTTAATGAATCATCTCTTACATCACAATTTTGAAAAGTGTAAGTAATCGATTTGAAACTCACCAACAAACAAAACTCGTCTTTGTCCGTATTAATTGGATTTGATTGGATGCTTAATTAATTGTACTACCTTATTGCACATCACTCATTTTCTATCCTCTATCATAAACCTGTTTTATTGTCATTAGAAAACGGTGTCCTACCTTATTAGACTATAGACTATGTACAATGGGGTGTTGGAAAACAAATTTAGTAGTTGAATCCTTACAATGAGAGTGTTGAATAGGGTGTTTAAAATGAAGTTTATTAATTGGTGTTGAATAGGGTGTTTAAAATGAGCTTTATTAATTGGTGTTGAAAGTTTTCAACATGTTGAATGCGGAAAGAGTGGGGTCCACAAAATACTTTGTAAAATTTTATTGGTTGTTTTGAATGTTTAAATTTTTTAGTGTGTTATGAATGGTGGTGAAATATGATGTTGAATTTTATTAAACAAAATCGTTGTAGTGAGTATAAATTGAATGTGTGTTGAATTATTAGGTAGAAGAAAGAGAATATGATATGTAGTATAAAAAATAAAAAAAGAAGAGTGTTGAATAATAAAACCATTGTACATAGCTTTACTATTAACTTTTTACATAACAAGGTAATAATTACTCTACTTTTTTCAAAAAACATAACTTTTTACATAACAAGGTAATAATTACTCTACTTTTTTCAAAAAACATAATTTTTTTTTGGGGACAACTTCTCTACCTATTACAAAAAGTTGGATAGTATACATTCAACCAATCATATGATGTCATTTAATTTTAACACAATTAATTATTTATTAAATATTACAATTGATTGTTGTATTCAAGACATTTTACACAAGAGGTAACATTACCCAACTTTTTGAGTTTGGTAGATAAGAATTCAACTTTTTTTTAGATAAATGCTAAGCTAACTCCATAAGCTACAACTATACCGCACTTATATACCATTACACATACTCCATCCAACCTTTTTTATAACATACTCCATCCAACCTTATTTATAAACCTTATTTATAAGCATAAAGATTTTTTAGGTTCATTAAGAAATGAATATATTTGGTCCAAAAAAGAAATCTTAGGTCGGAAAAAAGTACTTTTATTTATTTTAATAATTTTCTTTCTTGCATAGGGTTAAGTGTAACACTAAAAATGAATTGAAATGGCTACGGTGTAGGATATTTCAGGGTCGCATTGCTGATGTTTTTAAAATATAACCATTAAAAAGGAAAGGAGGAACTAGTATAAAAAAATAAATACTAATACTGATTCATAAATTAAAAAGTATATCCCTTCTGCTACCGGTATAAAAGTCCTATATCTAACTCTGAACAAGAAAACCACACCAAAGAAGAAAAAAAAGAAAAATGGGATCCGAAGCTCCCATTCAAATCCTCCTTGTGTCTTACCCTGCACAAGGACACATAAACCCTCTTCTTCGACTAGCAAAGTGTCTTGCTGCAAAGGGCTCTTCTGTCACTTTCATCACAACAGAATATGCTGGCAAAAACATGAGAACCGTTAACAACATCACTGATAAATCAACCACTCCAATTGGTGACGGTTCTCTCACTTTCCACTTCTTCGACGACGGTTTACCGGAAGATGATTCCATCAGAAATAGCCTTAGTGGCTACTCAGAACAGCTCGAACTTGTTGGTAAACAATTTCTTTCTCAAATGATAAAGAATCACGCTGATTCAAACAAACCAATTTCATGTATCATAAACAACCCTTTTCTTCCTTGGGTTTGTGATGTTGCTTATGAAAACGATGTTCCTTCTGCTTTGTTATGGGTTCAATCCGCTGCTGTTTTCATAGCTTACTATAACTATTTCCATAAACTCACACCTTTCCCTACGGATTCAGAGCCTTATATTGACGTTCAAATCAACTCTTCTTTGGTTCTTAAATACAACGAAATCCCAGATTTTCTACACCCTTTTTGTAAATATCCGTTTCTAGCGACACTCATCTTAGAACAGTTTAAGAATTTATCTAAAGTTTTCTGTGTATTGGTGGATACATATGAGGAACTAGAACATGATTTCATCAAGTATATTTCAGAAAAATCAATCCTCGTAAAAACTATCGGTCCTTTGTTCAACAACCCAAGAATCAAAGATGCGAGTGATATTCGGGGCGATTTTGTAAAGAAGGACGATAGTAATATCATAGAATGGCTAAACACGAAGCAGGAAGGATCTGTGGTTTACATATCTTTTGGGACGATTGTGTATCTTTTACAAGAACAAGTGGATGAGATTGCACATGGGTTGTTGGAATCTAAAGTATCGTTTCTGTGGGTACTGAAACCACCTTCTAAGGAAAGTGGTCGAGAGCCACATGTTTTGCCGGATGGGTTTTTGGAGGAGACAAGTGGGCGAGGAAAAGTGGTGAAATGGTGTCCACAAGTAGAAGTACTTGCTCATCCTTCAGTGGGATGTTTCATGACACATTGTGGGTGGAATTCATCGATGGAGACACTTACTTTAGGTGTTCCCGTGTTGACGTTTCCGGCATGGGGTGACCAAGTTACAAATGCGAAATTCTTGGTTGATGTGTTTGGAGTTGGGAGTAGGTTGGGTTATACTCAGATTGAAGATAAATTGGTGAGAAGAGATGAAGTGAAGAAGGGCTTGTTGGAAGCTTTGACAGGGGAAAAAGCAGATGAGTTGAAGAAAAATGCGATTAAGTGGAAGAAGGCGGCGGCGGCTGCGGTGGCGGATGGTGGTTCCTCTGATCGGAATCTTGATGAATTTATGGAAGTAATTAAGAAACGTGGATCTTTAAACATTCGGAAAATTTAGTGTAGAGTTTCATTAATTAAGAATATCTTAGCTGTCTTTGTTTGTCGTAGAATAAGGACAATTATTGTAGTAGTTGAATTTTCGTAACAGATTTCAATGAAAACTGCAAAACGGAACTTATGTTTTATGTGGATGTCTTCTTTTAATAAAAGGGATCACGTCTCTTCTATAAGCGTAATAATAAATGTAGGTAAAATATATTGAAGGAGAAAATGGTATGGTTTTTAATAATTTATTAATAAAAATATAATTAGTGTATTAAAATATTGTTTATGAAATAAATATAAAAGGAAATAAATTATGTATTTTTATTTTAATATAATAAAAATCATATTTAAAAAAGAAAAAAGAGATCATACACTAACCGTGTAAAATATTCTTACAATGTCAACTAATAATAATCTTTTATCTCGTCAAATCAGCCTGTATATTTTAAATTATTTATATAATATAATATTTTAAAATATATTTATTAGATATATGTGTAATATTTTTTTACACCAATTCTGCGTTACCATTAAACCCTTTGAAAAATTAAATCTAAATTTTCTTCTAAAAAAATCCTATGATAATTTTTTCAGCAAAGAATTTCCCTCTCCTGAGAGTATTTTTGGTGAAGTTGTTGAGTAGTTGTTGACTTTTCATAAAAGAAAATATATGTAAATGAAAATTAAAAATAATATATGTTGGAACACGAGGGGAGCTATAATATATTTAAAGATAAAACTAATATATGTCCCAAGTGCACATGTTCAGGGGTGGCCCTGAGCACGGGCTCGCGGGGCGGGAGCCCAGGGCCCCATAATCTTAGGGGCACCAAAAAAATATTTTTTAACATCTATATATATTAAAAGAGAATCTAGATTTGTAAATGTTAAGGCTAGTACTGAAAAGATTGAGAATGAAATGGAGATTGAATGTGTGTTTATTCAAAAACGTCAAATTCGTAGAAAACAACACTGATGAAAATTCATCTAACCCCACACAACTGAATCTAGAGTCTGCTGAAGAGTCTTTTCGAAATCACTATTTCTTATATATTGTAGATCAAACAATTGACTCACTTGATAAAAGATTTTAGCAGTATAGCACATATAAAAATATTTTTGGATTCTTGTTTAGTATTGAAAGACTTAGATCATTATGTGATAGGGACTTGAAAGCATGTTATAAACATCTAGAAACTTGTTTAAAACATGACGAATTGAAAGTTATTCTAGAAGTTTTAACAACTGAATCAAAATCAAGCTATAAGATACTGATTTCTTTAAAGATTTTTAATTGTTTTTCTATTGCATGCATAGCTTATAGAATAATATTGTCTATTTCTATGAGTGTTACATCTGCTGAAAGAAGTTTTTCTAAATTAAAAATTATTAAAATCTTATTTGAGATATACTATACCACGAGATAGATTTAAATAGTCTTGCGTTGATTTTAATTGAAAATAATTTTTGAAGAACCTTGATTATGAATAAATTATTAATGATTTTGCAACAAAAAGTGCTAGAGGATGATATTTAAAGAATTTTAAAAGTTTGGTCAATTTTTTTATAGGAAAAAAGATCGGATCAAGAAGAAGGAGAAAAAGAAGAATAAGTCTCTTTATAGTGGTTTATGTTTTCATGTAGTATAAACAATGATTCATAGATCCATACTTGTATTCTTTTTGCATAATGTCGAATAAAAATGTATTTTTATCTAATTTTTTTTTATCCTTATTTATTTATTGTTAAAAAAATTATAGGGGCACCACTCATTTGATTCGCCCAAGACACCTAAATTCAAAGGACCGGCCCTGCACATGTTAAAAAACCTAAATATAGAAAATTTGTATTGGAAAACGTAATAAATATATTAATTTTTAATTTTTAATAAAAACAATACACAATTTCTAAGGAAAAATTTCCACATTTAACTCTTAACATGTGTCCTTAGAGCACATGTTAGCATTACTGTATATTTAATTGTTACATAATAATAATATCTGAGGAGAGATCAAATTACACTCGAAAAGTTACGAGTTACACTCGCTCCTAACTTCATTTCGAATAAATATTTTTTAAAATCAACCGTTTGATTGAAACATAATATCATATAGATCATACATATAAAGTTTGAGATTAATCTATAAAGATTTACTATGTCACCGAATTACATCAAAATTAACGTTATATGAAAGTCCATTTTGACGTTAATCTTTGTGTATCTTGATGACATAGTAAATCACTATAGATTACTCTCAAACTTTATACGCATGATCTGTATGGTAATATATTTCAATCTAACAGTTGATTTTAAAAAATAATTATCCAATGTGAAATTATTGAGCGAATGTACTCATAATGTAACTATTCAGGTGTAATTTGATCCCTTATATATATATTGAGCGAGTGTAAATCATATATAGTCTTAGGTTCAATTTGGGAGGTGAGAGCAAAATTCTTACATAAATTTTTAAACTAGGATCTAATACTTATGCCATTTCTTATATCTTCAAGTTTGTGATTTAACGGGTGATCCTTTGCAAATATCCACTCTTGAGGCAATTGAGTTTAGGTCTCTTGTTTTTATTCTTCGTGTTAGCTACTCTCTTTATCATATTTAATGTACTCATCTTTTAGAGGATCCTCTTTGAGAGTGTCTTCTTTGACCAATTCTTATGCTATTATACCTAAAACATTAAAACTTGGTGAGTCTTCTTTCGAGAGAGTTTATGTTTTGCTTCGTCTGGTGCTTGCTGAAGCTTCGTTGGGCGAGATGGCTCGCTTGAGCTCGCCTGGAGAGAATAAAGACTTTTATTTTTGGAAAGTTTTTGTTTCTCCTTGTCTGGTCCTCGCTATTGGCTTGTTGGGCGAGGTATCGACTGGGTCTCGCTGGAGGTTCGTCTAACGTGCTTAGTTTTGTTCTTCATTGTGCTTGAGAGACCATATTTCTTTCAAGGTCAAAATACCTACACAAACCATTAAAATCTACAAAGAGATGGTCAATACACTTACTATCTAACATAAATAAAATCTTATCAATAATTGCGGATGTTTCTCTTAGAAACTTATAAACCAAATTTTTAATGTGGCTTAATACCATATTTTGGGAATTTATCAACTTGCGTCACACCCCCTTTAACCAGGCTTCTTCATTTTTTTTTGCTTGTTTTTTTTTTCTTGTTTGTTTTTTTACTATTTCTTTGGGCCAAGCCCATTTTTGTGTTTACTTTTACACCACCCTTGGGCTATTTTTACACACCTTTTTAATTTTTTTTTATTATTTATTTTATTTTTGCTTTATCTTTTTTTATTTGTTTAATTGATAGTAAAATAAAAATAAAATGACCATTAAAAGTAAACTTTCTAAAATTAAAAGAACAGTTGATCAACATCAAGTTTATTTTTTCAAATCAAAATAAATTTATTTCACAATTCAAAATCAATCATTTTTTCAAACTTCATCAACATCAAGTATTTCTTCCCGCTTAATCAAAGACGTTTCAAAATCTTTTTCATAATAAAATTGGAAGAAAAAGGACTAGTTGGACGTAATATACATCCTAGTTCATGAGTACTTGGATACAAATCATAACAGCTTGTCGTTCAAATATTCGTCTTCCGTTCAAAAACACAATAATTAATCGGACTTAGTTCGTTCTTTCATGGATGAATAAGGATCAGTTGGACGTAATATCCATCCTAGTATCGGGTATATGGATATAATCTGTAACAACTTGTCGTTCGAACGTTTTTCTTCCATAAGGAGTCGTAACTTAATTTGCCTCATAAGTTTCATAAATAACTTGGACGAAAAAGGCTTAGTTGGACGTAATATCCATCCTAGTCCCTGAGTATTTGGATACAAGTTGTAACAGCTTGTCGTTCAAATACTCGTCGTCCACCTAAAAACAATATCCACCCATCAAACCTATCTTTTTCTATCTTATAAGCGCTACACAAAACCTTTTCATCAACGAGTGAGCAAACGCTCCAACCTCCAAGCGTGAGCAAAAAGCAATGTTTAACCGCTCAATGCGAACTAAACATCACTCTCTATAAGCAACCAACACACGATCATTTTCTACTAAAAACTAGGTACCTTTGAGTTCCCCATCACACCTCAGGATACGTAGGACAGAGATTCAACATCTCGTCAAACACCCTAATAAAAAAATCTATTTTTAGTTCTTTATTTCACTTTTTAAACACATAATAATTAGAAGAAGACAAATAATGTAAGCTTAAAATTCATGTTTGCAAAACTAACCAAATGGTTCTTGTTAAGTAAAACGGGTGTGAGGGGTGTTAACACTTTTCCCTTGCATAACCGACTCCCAAACCCGAATTTAATTACGACGACCGTATTTTTGATCTTTTAGAGTTTTATCGACGTTTTCCCTTTCTAAAATAATCTTCGGTGGAAACATTGTTGTATTTCGAGCGTTCGTTACGCTCGGATATTTTTCGCGTCGCGAAAGTACACTAACAAAATGCAAATATGTTAAAGATTGACAAAGAGTAAATATAGATTTGAAATAAGTATACAAACCTCATAATCGATTAAAATCATTTCAATGTGTTCTTTATTGTTCGATAGAACAACACATTTGTAAAAAACCTTTAATCCTAATTTTCATAGCTCTTTCTTATCATTGATATTCATGAGTATTTCGAAAACGAAAAACGAAGAAAAAATCACGAAATATAGATTCAAAACACAAATAATGGTGAAAAAGTAGGCTCGAAAAATAAAACTCATATGAAGAGTCAAAAGTGACTAATCGAAACTGAAATAAAAACAAAAAAACATGTAAAGCGAATAACAACTTTCAAATAAAGGATCTGACTAAATGTAATGACAAAAAAAATATGCAAATTTAATTAAAAATGCCTAGGTTAGGAGGGCTTGTTAGAGGAAGATAAATATGGAAGAGGTAGTTGAAAGAAAGAAAAAACTGAGGACGATGAGGGGTGATAACTGTGAGAGGAGTAGAGGAAAGATGGGACTGAGGATAGAGGTTTAGGATAAGTGAATGAGGTGAATTGGAAATTAGTGATGAGAAATAATTGACTGATTTTACGGCATTTTATTATGGTTGTAGGATGAATTGGAAATAGAAAAATCAAATGAATGGGTTAGATAGTTTTGAAAGGGTATTTGTTAAGGGTCTGTTTGGTTCAAATGAGGGGGAGAGGAGAAATTTTAATGGAGGGAAGGGAAGGGGAGGGAAGGGATTTTTTTTGTAATAATATATATGTTTGGTTCAAACGAGGGGAAGAGAGAGGTTTTGTTTAAAAACATGTTTGGTTCACGAGGGGAGGGGATGGATTTTAATAATAATTTACAATTTTATATAAGTGATATGATATTCAAAGGTGGAAATTTCATAAATATTTTTTTGAAAATAATATTTGCATAATTGAATGATTAAAAAGTCATAACTTACCACATAACACTAAAAAAATTGAATATACTTGATTCTTATTATAACTCTCGACACAAAATAAATTATGCGTTGATAACTTTAAAATACATAATATAATTATAATGAAAAACAAAAAAATTACAATTTTTATTAAATAAAAAATAATTTGAGGGTGAAGAATAATTATAATGACTTGATGGAAGAGAAAAAATCACAAAAAGAAAAGCACAAACATCAAAGAAAATAATAATTTTAAAATAGTAAAATAAAACTGAAGATATTTTAGTAAATATTTTAATTTATTTAATATTAAAACTCAAATTCCCTCCCCTCCCCCGATTCAAGGGACGCAAAAAATGTTATTTGGAGAGATTTTGCCCCCCTCCTAAAAATTGAACCAAACATATTTCATTATAAACATTCTCTTCCCTTCCCTCGCTCTACCTTGAAATAAATACACCCTTAGAGTCCGTTTGGTTAGAGGAGAGAATTTAATAGATGGGAGGGGAATGGAGAGGAAGGGAGGTGAAGGAATTTAACAAAATATATATTTGGTTCAAAGAAGGGGAAAGGGGAAATTTTTAACAACATGTAAGTTTGGTTCAAAGGGGAGAGGAGAAATTTTTATTAACATGTATGTTAGAAATTTTTATTTACATGTATGTTTGAACTAAGAAAGTCATTCAACTAAAAAAGTCACTCAGTTTGGTTTAGAAAAAATACACCAATACTTGATAAAGTTAATTTAGTAAGGGGTCAGAATTACATTTTCCATGCTATTCAATTTTTTATATTATAGATATACACCAATAATTGACCAATATTTAGTAAAAGCTTTATTCTTCCTCTTTCCTTTATACGGAGTACATCTTTTGCCAACTGAATCTATCGTTGTGGGACAAAGAAGTATTATTTCGCATTGAAAATTAGTATAAATGACAATTCTTAAAACAAATTTTAAGCCAGACATGTGGGATCTGTCATCATATTATTTACAGACAGAAGATCAAAGTGGAGGAACTCCACTGTATATTACATTCATCTTAATGGAAGGAAACGAGGTTTAAATACTACTAACTTCCCCCATTGACTTGAAAAAATTGATGATAGGGTCATAAAGATCTTGTTTTGCTTGCAAGCTTAAAATGAAGTCAACATGACCATAGTTTTTAAGATAAACCACCTCTGGTGTGGATGGCAGTTCTTTGAGTGTGTGCTGGAAATCAGTTATATCTGCTAAAGCATCATTTCCCCCATAAGCCATCCACAAAGGCAGTGACTTGGGTATGCGGCTGAGATCGAATTTTGGAGGTTTGAAGCTGCCATACTCTTTCAGATTTCTAATCTTTCCATAATCATATTTGGAGAAAGTACCTTTGCGGATCACTGTGGAACATATGAGATCATCAGAGATATAACCATTAACAAGAATAATGCACATGAATATTGATTTCTAGACCATCAAACAACTACTAAGGTTGACATATTCTAGACAAATTGTCAGGAAAGTCAGCAGCCATATATAGTCAGGAAAGTCGCAGCAAAATTGTCACATAAAGAAATCAATTAAAGATAATGGAATATGGAGCATACTCTGGAAAAGATGGTTCAAGTTTTTGGAGGATGATGGGTGAGGTTCTTGTTCAAGATAGTAAGCCACACGTGACTCATTGAAGCAACAATTCTTTCCTGTAATTTAAATTTAATTTCATGACTAAAAGCAGTAACCAAAAAAGAAAGTAAAACACAAAACACTCCATAATTATTGAAACAAGCGGATTGCGCCGAAAGAATTCCTAAATTCTTGATCCAAATGAGAGAGGACATTCTTAGAATCACGCCTAGGCATTCAATATAACCTGATCTGAACAGTTTGATACTATGATCACAACAATATGTGTTTCAGATAAAGCCAGCAAAGTAATTGCAATGGCATGCATTAAAGACAACTCATTATGAGGAGAGCATCATTTTGATTGGAAAGTTAAGCCCCAAAAAAACAATTGAAAATCTACAAAGACCTTTTAAACAGACATATACACAGCCAGTGTGAGAAACATGAACCTGTAATGGATGACAGCATGTCACTGCAACTTAGACGCGTATCGCATAAGGAAACCAAGAGATTGGCTCCCCAATCACTGAAAATGAGTTAAGAAAAATACATATAGTGAAAATGTGCTAAACTAGAAATACAGCGATGAACACGTGCAAATTTAAAGGAGAAAAAGAGGACAGAATGAAAAGTGGAACCTTTTGAAATTCAGTTCATGAACACCCATTGTAACAATCATCTGAATAAAAACCAGCAATCATTTTCATATTAAATATCGACTTTAACTGAGAAAAATAATAGAAAGCAGCAAGAAATACCTGATCAATGTGCATCTTGACCATTCTTAGTACCATAGGTGCACTAACATGATCCAAGTATGATATTGGAGATAGAAGAGCTGCTGCTTCAACCTTTTCTACTATCTCTGGTTGAGTAAAAGCAGCCAAAGATATAATCGTCCCCTAAAATTGATGACAAATTGATAAAATGTATGCTATTGCAAATACTGATAAAGGAGAAAAGACGATTTACAGGAATCATAAATACCTGTGAATGCCCAACAACAAATAGCTTTGAGTTTGTCACTGAATTAATATAATTGATCATTTCTGCAAGATCATAGAGGGCTAATTCCTGCCAGCTCCAATCCCAAAAATGCTACAAAAGGACCAACGCTCAATTAGCCATACTCATATCACTCTTATTTCTCTTTTGGAAAAATGAGGGACTGACGAAGTCCAGGTCATACTTGTAAGTTGTATAACTTTATTCACATAACAAACATGGCAAAATGTATAACAGAGTCAGACTCCAACTCTTCCGTCAGTGATAGTAAGGCATTAATAGGGTAAAAATGTTTGAACCTTGACAATATACAACTAAAAATTACATTGTGAACTAACTTCTTAAGATCGATGAATACTAACAGTCTCTCGAATGAAGCATTGATTCTTTGTCCATCATGTTTTTCCCTTTTCACGTCATCATCAGTACTTCCTATTAAAAGTCTGCTTGAAAATCTAATTGTGCTGAAAATTGGTAGTTTCAATACCGAAAACAGTTATACACTGTCTCGTACTAATTAATATAACTGAAATTTGTTGAAAATATTCAGAGGTAATCGTATCGAAATTGTTAGATGACATAGTGAGACCTCATTTAGATTTTATAAGATCAAATGCATTATGTTTCCCTTTATACGTTGCAAATATTTTCAAACATTAAAAACTGAAAACTTTATGTATTGAACTCAGAAGTAAAAGTTTCAGTAATAGAGTTCCAAATTCAATTTGCAATTTTTTGAAACACCCATAGCTATCTATAGGGGGGAAAAGAATCTTTCCATTTAATTCAATATTTCTCCCATGGTTTAAATTTTAAAAAACTCAATTTAATTAGTTGAAAAAATAAACATAAAATCTTTCGGATACAGCAGACAGCCTGACACTCAATAAGTCCTATAACACGAAGGATAAAGCAAACTAAACTACTCACCCTATTCTTCTCAGATAAAGATATATGGCCATGGCTCCAGCGTGTTCCACGCACATTTCCTACCCAAACATCAAAACCACGATCCGCAAGGATGAAGCCCAGTGATTGTTCTGGTGTATTTAGAAACCACGCATCACCTGCCTGTTGTATCAAATGCCATAAAAACACAATATCAATGATGAGATTACGTCATTTAGTTTAAAACTTTAAAAGGAAATTCACAATTCACACTAAAATTCATTTGGAAGTAGAATTGACTTAGCCTCAAAAATTGATTTAGAGTGTGTTGTTAGGTTATGTAAATTTATTGTTCAACTCACTTTAATACAAAGTATCTAAACATAAATCACTTTAATATCAAATCTCTTTTAACCCAATCAATTCACTCCAAATCAATTTTTGTTAAATTCCAAAGACATTGTAAAGAGTAAAAGTAGAGGAAATAGTGAAGTATAACCATGAATAAGCCATGCATAAGCAGAACCGGAGGTCTTGATTCTTGACCATAATAACCGATCCTCGCAGAAGAAGAAGAAGAAGACACACGCTGAAGACCTAACAAGAAACCATCCTTTGTTTGAATCTGAAACAAAAGTAATAAATAAACAAAATAAAACGCCACCTAACACAAGAAAACATGCAGCAAGGGTATAATTGGAAAAGCGAAGTTAATTAATAGTACCACATGTTCGGAGCAAGGGTAACCGGCGGGGAGAACGAGTTCTTCACAGAGAGTTGGTTGTTGTTTGCCGCCGCCGCCGTCGAAGGAGAGAGCGATGTTTGCGGAGGTTGAGAGAAGGCAGATGGTTATGGCAAGTGTCGTCGTCGTCAACCATAACATCCCGCCCATCCCCGAATTCTCAACTCTCTTTGATCATAGTCGCAAGCAACACTCTTAATATATAAAACTCGCGGGTTCCACGTTATCCACTAGTGCACGCGCCCAGTGGCGCGTGTTTTAGTAAATCTAGTAACTATATAAGCTTACGATACAACTGTTTCGGTTAGTTTAGTTGTTATTTTTCTTTTTTTCGGATAATAATCATTTTATTAAGTGTATGAGTTTAATATTCAAAAAAAATATTAATTTTTAAGAGACGTGGATGACTTAATTGGACTATGGATAAGCTTATTTATTTGTCTTCTAATAAATTCAAGATTAGAGTTGTTGGAATATGTTTAAACTATTCTCTAAAATGGTTAATAATTGACCAAATTTTGCAAGATCTTTTTTTGAAAGATAAAAGATATTTCATATCGTTCTAGTATATAATTCAAAATTATCAGGGTTTATATTGAGCTCGTGTAATCAATTGATTGTCGACAGTAAATAAGGGTTTTGTCTGCATAAACAACGCGTATATAAAGGGTGGTCGATTTAGATTTTGCTAACTCAGCTCTGATGTAAATCACAATACCTACTCTATTTTGAATTGGGAAAAAGTATGCATTCATGTTTCATTTGATTCTACATGTTCATGGCTTGCTCCACTTAGTATCAAATAACTTCTTATTAATATTAAAAAAACAATACAGCAAAATCAAGTCCACGATTTACTACCACAGAGATCAAGGGCGGATCTAGATATTAGATACTGGTGTGGCTAAGCGATAAAAGATTATGAGTTAAATTATATTAGAAATAAGAAATAATATTATTTAAAGTAATAAATTTAGGAAATCTCTTCACTCACCTCTTAACCTTCTTGGCCACCTCCGGTGAATTTACTAAAATATCCCTAGTTTCGGAAGTTCATTTCTGAAAACGTACTTTTATTGAAAAAAAAGGTGTTTTCGGAAATTTATCTCCGAAAAGGTGTTTTTTTTAATGAAAAATATTGATTTCGGAGATGCATCTCCGAAATAAAGTTGTTTTTTTAGAAAATTGGTGTATTCGGAAGTTCATCTCCGAATTCACCCCCCTTGGAGGAATTCGGAAATGTACTTCCGAAATAAGGTCTGGACAGAAGAAAAATAACAAACAAGAACGATTCGCTTTATTTAATCGGATGAAGATTACATCGATCACATTACATAAGATTAAAGTTACATATTGTTAAACACGGGTAGGTGGGGATGAGTCAACATTTTGATAACGTCGTCCGCCGATCTTTGAAGTTTCGCGTCCAACTCGATCGGGCCCTTCGAAGAAAATCGATCGAACGTTGTCCACAAAACCGCTAAATCTTCGTCGTTCTTGATCTCAAAAGGTGTGAACTTAATGTCGCCCTCGTCGTTAAGCGATGGCGAGCGGTACTCGAGCTTGACAACCTTTCGATTTCCGGGAAAGTGCAAAAGCGTGTCGAGCGAACTTATCAACTCCGCAAACGGCGTGTCGCGCGAGAAGCGGAATTGGAACGGCATCGGGTAGCCGGTGGTGAAGTAGACGAATGCTAGGTGGGGGTAGGTTTGTGTCATTTGTGTTTTCTGGTGTGAAGGTGAAGAAGAAGAGTGTGTAGTATTTATAGACTTATTGGAGCAATGATGGCCCAACAAACCTTATCCTTCATTCAGGGGATGTTTCGGAAATGAACTTCCGAAAATGGGAGGCAGAGATGTATATTTCGAAAGTTCATTTCCGAATTATGCAGAAACAGATGTAAATTTTGCATTTTGTTGATTGCTTAGTGTTTTGTGTAAAAAAGACCAAAGGAATTCAAAATAGACATAAATTAGACAATGATGACATAAAACATACTTATATTATATATGTATTGAATCGGTCCGATTTTACATGATAAACAGCAAGGCATGATTATGAATTCCACAAATTACGGTTAAACACCACAAATCATCAACCCTCCGAGTCGCACGCAACTTAAACGGACACCCGCACTTTCTCGATCCCGTGTCTTCGTGTTTTAGAACCCGGTTTGATTGTGCATAACTCCCACCCAGTTCGCAATTCAAAACAACGAAAGCTTTCCACCTACTATTTCCATTGTCGGACCTTAAAATAACAATACTAAATCCAAGTTTACTAGCTTCGTTCCGAACCCAATCAATCAATTGTTCGCGACTACCGAAGCTCCGATCATTTGTAAATTGTTGCCGAACATCGACCGCATTGATCATAGGATTAACGTCGATAACCGGATCGTTATTAACGTTGGCAACTGCCGGAACTACTGCGTCATTGTCTTGCACATTGTTGTCCGGATGCACCATACCTAAAATATGCAAAAATTAGCAAAATTGGCCAAAACTATTTTTTTTTAACTGCCAGGGCATATTTCGGAAGTTCATTTCCGAAATTTGTTAGGTAATATATTTCGGAAATGAACTTCCGAACCATCGCAGGTTTCAGCATAAAATTCATCAATCAATGTAGTGAAATAGGGGATGAAATGAGAGATGTTTACCTGAAATTGTAGCTTTCTATGCTCCCTTTAACGTGATCAACGGTTTGAAACTTGATTTTAGGACGAAAAATGGATGGAGATTGATTGGGTTTTGGAGAGGGGTTGGAGAAGTTTTGGAGAAAAATGATGAAATAGTGAAGGAGGGAAAATTGTATATGCAGGAATATTTTCGGAAATGAACTTCCGAAATATTCACGATTTTGAATTTTTTTACTTCGGAAATGCATCTCCGAAAACACCACTTTTTTGGTGTTTTCGGAGATGCATTTCCAAAGTCAAAAAAAATCAAAAAAAAAAAACTTCGGAGATGCATCTCCGAAGCAGGGGTAGTTTTGGGATTTCGCTGGGGGTGACCCCCATATGGAGGTGGGTAAAGAAATTTTCTAAATTTATAATGGAAATTGTCTATCAAATATGAAGGATTAGCAAATATAAAAGTGAGAGATAAATTTGAGAGGTGGTGATAGTGTTTTAAAATAAGACAAGATCAGCCATATGAATTGAGAATTAGAAGAGTTGTCAGTCTTATTTGATTTGATTGTTGGATTGAATAAGCTATTAAATTAGTGAGAGTCGATCATAATCTAACATAACTAGTAAATACCGACGAATCAACGATTTTAGAAAATCGGCACATTAAATGTTTTTTCCTTGGACAAAACGACATTGTTTTGATAATTTTTATAAAAAAAATTAAAATCAAAATATAAGTAGACTTTCTTCAAAACTAACATGGAACAACTTTCCCTCTTTGAAATTAAATTTATTAGACACACAGTTATTTTGTTATTTGGTTTATGATACAATTAGACTATGTTCAAAATTTATTTTGATTTGTATTTTATACTATTTTGTTGTATGTGATGATTATGTTTATAACTTGAACTTAAAGAATAAACTTGTAAAATTTTGAAATTTTACAATTTGGTAGGTGTAATGATATTTTAAAGATCGAGGCAGTTGGTTCGACTGTTTTAATAACTATATAGTTTTGTTAGGGAAAACGATTTAATCAATGAAGTTATCCGATTTATTCAACAGAATTATTCAATTTAATATGAGTTACTCATACAGTTTGACGAAAGACCTAGTAATTTGACCAATAAACGAATGACTCACCCTAATTGATTTGATGACCGGTCTCATTTTTAAAATAATAGTAGAAGAAAAAATTAAGAGATTAGTGTGTGTGTGTGTATGTGTGTGTATATATATATATATATATATATATATATATATATATATATATATATATATATATATATATATATATATATAAAAGAAAAAATGAACAAATTTGGTGTGGCTAAAGTCACACTTAGCCTCAATGTAGGTCCGTCTATGACAGAGATTATAGAATAAAGAGACGCTCGGAGACAAATATTTCGATTGTTAGGACATGTAAAAAAAAAGTTATGTAGATAACCTTTTATACTATCATTAAATAAAACACTATTTGTGGGACGATTGATCTTTTAATCCTGTAACCTGTAACGAGTAGAAATGAAATTTCTACAAATTAGTCAAATCATATTCCTAGATTTTAGTGGTGATTGAGTCTTCCAAATGAGGTATGAGTTACTAGGACATCTGATGAAACTTGAATCATTAAGCTCATGGATAATCAAGTAATATTAACTCAATATTGACTTCGCTCTATTAGGCTCTACGCTCCAAATCCATTTAATGACTATAATCAAGTCAAAAGGTTTTGTATAAAGAATTTTACCAACACTAATTCGATCAAAAATGTGTTGTTTAACTTAGAATTTCACTTGGTATTCACTATAGGGAGGTAAAGCACATAACTTGGTTCTTATTATCGTTAGGCCATTTTTCAATCCAAATTGAGATATACACACTATTTCTTATTATCTTAAGATGAATTTAGCACTATAGCTGATTTGCCCTAAAAAGTAAGACTATGTCTCCTTCAAACCAAAAAAGTCAATATTGGAAAATTATCGAGCTTCAAAAGTCGTGAAATAAGGCTTTATGGATCAGTGAAGATTTACTATCCCTGCTTATCAATTAAATCAATAATGAAAGTAGTAAGATTTTTACAGTTTGTACTTCAATTGTTTTAATGTTTCGCCATTTTGTCTCAAGACAACCAATGTAACCATTTTAGGTGAGTGATTGAAGTGCCCCACCAAATTGAATTAATCATTTTTTTAAATTCATCAATCAACATAAAAAATATCAAAAATATGCTCATAAAGTATGCAGGGATAGATTGGGTCACTGAATTGATGCAAACTTCACTCCCCGCTTTTGAGAGACATTTACGGCTCCATAAATTGATATTTTTCCAGACTTTGTCTTTAATACATTTGAATATGGCCTTGTTTCTAACAATCATAGAAGGAGGCCATCGATACTTCCATATGTTAGGACAACATGCACACCAATAACAGTGGAAATAGAAACTCTATCAAGTTGGAAAGTATACGGCTACATAAGATCTTAGATTTTGAAAATTTGTATTTTTTTCACGATGTTGTTTCTTAGGTCCCAAAATTATTTTTCATGGTTGTGACTTCATGATTATAGGCCCTGAAAACAAGAAACAATCATCTGTAAATAAGGGGTAAGAAATTATAGGTGCACGATGACAATTCTTGATATCATGTATTTCTCCATTAGCTTTCGTATTCCGAATAAAGGATGAGAAACCTTCAACGCAAATAACAAACAAGTTTGGAGAATAGAGGATTTCCTTGACGCAAACCTCTATGTGGTGTTATTAGATCTACAACATTGTCATTAACAATGATTGGATAATCAATAGATTCAACATACAACATAATCCAAGAAATCATATGGCTTGGTGAAGGATAGAAAAACACTTAGAAAGGGGGGGGGGGTTTGAATAAGTGTAGTCTTAAAAACTTGAACGATAAAAATAAATTGCACAGTTATTTTTATCCTGGTTCGTTGTTAACTAAACTATTCCAGTCCACCCCCACGGAGTCATTTACCTCACCTGAGGATTTAATCCACTAATCGCAACAGATTACAATGGTTTTCCACTTAGTCCGCGACTAAGTCTTCTAGAGTATCCTGATCACAACCTGTTCACTCCAGGAACAAATGCTTAGACACAAGCTAAGACTTTCTTAGAGTATCCTGACCACCACGTGATCACTCTAATTACAACTGCTTAGACACAAGCTAAGACTTCCTAGAGTATCCTGATCAACACTTGATCACTCTAGTTACTTACAAATTAATGTAATCAATTCTAAGAGTATTACAAATGCTTTTTAAAAGCTATAATCACAACAGTGATATTTCTCTTAACGTTTAAGCTTAATCTCACTAATATATTACAACAGCAATGTAGTGAGCTTTGATGAAGATGAAGTTTCTGAGCTTTGAGTTTGAACAGCGTTTCAGCAAGTTAATATTCACAGAATTTGGTTCAGAGTTGTTAACCTTGCTTCTCATCAGAACTTCATATTTATAGGCGTTTGAGAAGATGACCGTTGGGCGCATTTAATGCTTTGCGTGTTCCGTACAGCTTTGCATTTAATGTTTCACGCTTTTGTCAACTACCTCGAGCCTTGTTCACGCTGTGTCTACTGACGTTGCCTTTAATAGCTTCCAACGTTCCTTTTGTCAGTCAGCGTAGCCTGCCACTTGTACTTTCTTCTGATCTGATGTTTGAATATAATATTTGAATATCATCAGAGTCAAACAGCTTGGTGCATAGCATCTTCTTGTCTTCTGACCTTGAAGTGCTTCGGAGCGTGATACCATGAGAACTTCAGTGCTTCTGCTTCTGATCCCAAGTTCTTCTGATGCTTTCATAGACCCATGTTCTGATTCTGCCTTGACCATCTTCTGATGTCTTGCCAGACCATGTTCTGATGTTGCATGTTGAACCTTCTGAGACAAAGCTTCTGAACGCTGATTTGTGCATACTCTTTATATATTTCCTGAAATGGAAATTGCAATGTATTAGAGTACCACATTATCTCACACAAAATTCATATCCTTGTTATCATCAAAACTAAGAATATTGATCAGAACAAATCTTGTTCTAACAATCTCCCCCTTTTTGATGATGACAAAAACATATATAAATGATATGAATTTGCGATCAGAAAGAGCAGACGGCTAAAGACAAATTACACAGCTATAGCATAAGCATGTGAATATGTCTCCCCCTGAGATTAACAATCTCCCCCTGAAATAAATACTCGAAGAACTTTAATAATAAAAGACTTCCCTGATTATTTCGGTAGAGACGATCACATAAGCTTCTTGCTTCTGATAATTCATAGCTTCTGACTTCTGCTTCCATTGGATAGCTTCAAAACTTGAATTTCTTTAGATCCCTAGAACACTCACAGCTTCTGATTCCTGCTTCCATTTAGGACAGCTTCAGAACTTGAATTTCTTTGATCTTCAGAACATTCACAGCTTCTGATTCCTGCTTCCATTTAGGACAGCTTCAGAACTTGAATTTCTTTGATCTTCAGAACATTCACAGCTTCTGATTCATGCTTCCATTTAGGACAGCTTCAGAACTTGAGTTTTCTGGATCTTTAGAACATTCACAGCTTCTGATTTCTGCTTCCCTCGGATAGCTTCAGAGCTTTGAATTTCTTCTTACATCACTTCATGCTAGATTGTATCAGAACATTGTTGAATGTACCAGAGCATCATCAGAGCATCTCTACATCCTGAAATGTTACAGAACAAAACTAAACGACAAAAGTCAGCATGAATGAATTAGAACATAAAATGTGTATCAGAACACAAAATATGTATCAGAGCCATATAAGCCATATAGAATATATCAGATCCAATAGACAATGTATCAGAGCAAAATAGACAATGATTTGGATCATATTCTATTATCAGAATTTTTTATCATTCTTCCTTCTTGCTTCTGATTCTGAAGCTTCCTAGCACTCAGCTTGCTTCAAGAATCCAAGAGCTATTTCTGATCATTTTTCCTTCTTGCTTCTGATTCTGAAGCTTCATAGCACTCAGCTTGCTTCAAGAATCCAAGAACTTGATTCATCTTGTTGTTCCTCATGTTGATCTTGAATCTTTGATTCCTGCAACAACACATCTTAAAAACATATGAAGCTTGCAGCTTCTGTTAGTAAATGTGGGGTCTTTTTACTTGGTAACTGATAATATTAATCAGATCATTTATCATGTATTTTCTCCCCCTTTTTGTCATAACATCAAAAAGCATAAAAGATTCAGATGTAAAGCAAGAGACAAATGGAAAGAAACATAAATAACTTTTCATTGATTTCAACAAGAAGGATTACAAAAGAGGAATGCAGGAAAACAGATGCAACAAGGAAAGAAAACTACAAAGACTTAAGAGATACAACTCTAACTTAGACATAATCCTAGCTAACATATCATGAATCCCTGCGGTCTTCTTAGTTTGTTCAGCCATGAAGGCTTGAAACTCTGCATGCCTGAGCAGCTCCCAGAGAAAGAAGTAAATGAATACAAAAGAGGAACTGAGAACAGTTCACCAGGAGAGAGCATATTCTCAGATGGGCTTTCCCTTAACATAGAAGTTAAGTCCTTAGGGAACCTTACTTCATCCAATATCTTAAGAAAGTCTTCTTCCTATGGACAAAGGTTAATAACAGCATCAAGGAAGAGATCTGTCTTGAGAAAAAACTTGGAATGCCATCCTGAGAGATGTTTCTCATCCTGTAACCGATTAATCCTTCCATCCGTTCTATTCAAATAGATCATCCACTTTTGAGACTTAGTTTCTTCAACAGGTTTAAGGTTTTGATGAAGAGAACTGGGCGAAGGATTCATGACGAATGCTAGAACGATGAAGAGAGAACTAGGGTTATCACAAAAGATATTCATAGAAAAAAGAGAGAAAGAAAGCGAGAGCACAAAGATTGATTGAAGAATGCAAGGAAATGGAGAAATAAATAGAGGGAATGTGGGGAAGGAAAACGTTCTAGGGAAGGGAAACGTTTGACGGATATAAAAACGTAAAGAACCATAAAAGAAATGATGAATGGCATTTAATGTTATTTGACGTGAGGAGAGATAATAATAACAAAAGACGAGATTTGCACAGTTACCTAAGTAGACGTCCCCTCAGCTGCACGCACGCTTGTCCAGAAATAGTGAACACGTGTTTACCATCTGGATAGCCAGTTACAGCTGTTTTGCTTTTAAAGAGATTCTGAATCAACTTAGACAATGAAACGTTAGTAATAACTGAATCACAATTTCTAATTGATTTCAATCAGAACTTCTTTAAAAAAATAATCCAATTTCATTTCAGAAGATACTCATACATAAGATCTTCTCAACTTCTCATTCTGGGCATAAATCCATACTGATATTCTTCAGAATGAACTTAAACCTATCTTCAGCAAGGGGTTTTGTAAAGATATCAGCCCATTGATGGTCTGTATCCACAAAGTTTAAAGATATAACACCCTTCTGAACATAGTCCCTTATGAAATGATGTTTAATCTCAATATGTTTAGCTTTTGAATGTAAAATAGGATTCTTAGATAAACATATAGCAGAAGTATTATCACAGAAAATAGGAATGTTACTCTCATATATCTGATAATCTTCCAGCTGACTTCTCATCCATAGCATTTGTGTGCTACAACCAGCAGCAGCAACATATTCTGCTTCTGTTGTTGAAAGGGCAATAGTAGCTTGCTTCTTGCTGTACCATGAGATCAGATGACTTCCAAGAAATTGACAACTTCCAGAAGTGCTCTTTCTTTCTATTCTATCTCCAGCATAGTCAGCATCATAGAATCCTACTAAGTTGTAATCTTTAGATCTTCTGTAAACTAAACCAACATTAGTAGTACCTTTCAGATACCTTAGAATTCTTTTAACCGCTGTTAAATGAGATTCTCTTGGATCTGATTGGAATCGAGCACACAAACAAACACTAAAGAGAATGTCAGGTCTAGAAGCAGTTAGATATAGAAGAGATCCAATCATACCTCTGTACAACTTCTGATCTACCTTCTTACTTACCTCATCCTTACCCAGTACACATGTTGGATGCATAGGAGTTTTGGCTTCTTTGCTTTTAGAAAGATTAAACTTCTTCAGAAGTTCTTTCACATACTTCGTTTGATGAACATAGGTTCCATCGGAAGTTTGGTTGATTTGAATCCCAAGGAAATACTTGAGTTCTCCCATCATGCTCATTTCAAATTCAGCCTGCATAGACTTAGCAAACTCCTTTCCAAGTGTAGCATTAGATGTTCCAAAGATAATATCATCAACATATATTTGACAAATTAAAATATCCTTTTTAAATGTTTTACAAAAGAGAGTAGTGTCCACTTTTCCTCTAGTGAAACCATTTTCCAGAAGGAAAGAACTCAAACGTTCATACCAAGCTCTGGGAGCTTGTTTCAATCCGTATAATGATTTCTTTAGTTTGAAAACATGATTTGGAGACATGGAGTCTTCAAAACCAGGAGGTTGATGGACATAAACTTCTTCATCTATGTAACCATTTAAGAAGGCACTCTTAACATCCATCTGATAAAGAGTGATGTTGTGTTGAGTGGCAAAAGAAATTAATAGACGAATAGATTCTAACCTGGCCACTGGTGCAAAGGTTTCTGTGTAGTCAATCCCTTCTTGCTGACTATAACCCTGAGCAACCAGTCTGGCTTTGTTTCTTACCACTTCACCTTTCTCACTTAGCTTGTTTCTGAAAACCCACTTAGTACCGATGATGTTAAATCCTTTTGGTCTAGGAACCAAGTCCCATACATCATTCCTTGTAAACTGATTTAGTTCTTCTAGCATGGCAATTATCCAGTCTGGATCTTCTAGAGCTTGATCAACAGAAGTTGGCTCAATCAAAGAAACAAGACCTAATTGACATTCTCCATTGTTCTTAAGGAATGCCCTTGTTCTGATGGGATCATCTTTCTTTCCAAGGATCACATCTTCTAAATGAGTTGAAGCAAGTCTAGGTGATCTTCTGACTGTTGGTTCTTCAGAGATTCTCAGATTCTCTAAAGATGCAGCAACTTGATCTTCTGATCCATTGCTTCTGAGACTGCCAGCTTCTGCAGCTTTGCTTCTTGGTTTTACTGCTTCTGATATATCAATATCAAAATCTGCAAAATTCTCAAACTGCTTTGGTTTTTCAAGACCAAGCTTATCATCAAACCTGATATTGATTGATTCTTCTGTAATCAATGTTTCAGTATTGTATACTCTGTAGCCTTTAGAGCGTTCAGAATATCCAAGAAGGAAACACTTTTGTGCTTTAGAATCAAACTTACCAAGATGATCTTTAGTATTCAGAATAAAACATACACATACAAAAGGATGGAAATATGAAATGTTGGGCTTTCTGTTCTTCCACAATTCATAAGGAATCTTATTTAGAATAGGTCTGATAGAGATTCTATTCTGAATATAACACGCAGTGTTTATTGCTTCTGCCCAGAAATGCTTAGCCATATTGGTTTCATTGATCATGGTTCTGGCCATTTCTTGTAGAGTCCTATTCTTTCGCTCTACAACTCCATTTTGCTGTGGAGTTCTAGGACAAGAGAAATCATGGGCAATACCATTTTCTTTGAAGAACTCCTCAAAGAATCTGTTCTCAAATTCGCCACCATGATCACTTCTGACCTTTATGATTTTACACTCTTTCTCAGATTGAATCTGAGTGCAGAATTCAAAGAACACTGAATGAGACTCATCCTTGTGTTTCAAGAACTTTACCCATGTCCAGCGGCTATAATCATCAACGATGACTAATCCATATTTCTTCCCTCTGACAGATGCTGTTTTGACTGGGCCAAACAGATCAATGTGCAAGAGTTCTAACGGCCTTGAGGTAGAAACAACATTCTTAGACTTGAATGCAGGTCTGGAGAACTTGCCCTTCTGACATGCTTCACAAAGAGCATCTGATTTGTATTTCAGATTTGGGAGTCCTCTGACTTGATTTAGTTTGTTAATCTGAGAAATCTTTCTCAAACTAGCATGTCCTAATCTTCTGTGCCAGACCCATTGCTCTTCAGAAACAGACATAAGACAAGTCACCTTCTGCTTCTCAAGATCAGAAAGATCAATCTTATAAATGTTGTTCTTCCTCTTGCCTGTAAACAGGATTGAGCCATCCTTCTGACTTACAGCCTTGCAAGGCTTTTGATTGAAGATTATATCATAACCATTGTCACTTAATTGACTTATGGACAATAAGTTATGCGATAATCCTTCTACAAGAAGTACATTAGTTATGGAAGGAGAGTTACCAAGACTTATGGTTCCAGAGCTAATGATTTTGCCCTTCTGATCTCCTCCAAACTTGACTTTTCCACCTGGTTTAACCACCAGGTCTTGGAATGTAGACCTTCTTCCCGTCATGTGTCGCGAGCACCCAGAGTCCAGGTACCATGACATTTTGCTTTCTGTCCTCTTTGCCGCCAAGGATATCTGCAATAGGAATAATCTTTTCCTTAGGTACCCACAATTTCTTGGGTCCTTTCTTGTTAGTTCTCCTCAAGTTCTGATTGAACTTGGGTTTAGCAAAATATTTAATAGGAGGAACAACATGATATTTCTTATTCTGAGTTCCATGATATTTCTTAGGTTGTGTCACATGCTTCTTGGTGTGTGTTATGTGAAAACTTTGTGCATGTGATGTGTGCTTAATATCATGGGAGTGGCCAAATTTAAATTGGTTATACAGAGGCTTGTATGATATTTTCATATCATCCACAGATTCAAGCTTGTATGGGATTTCACCCTCATAACCAATGCCAACTCTCTTGTTCCCAGACACAGCATATATCATAGAAGCTAGCTGACTTCTGCCAATACTTCTAGATAAGAACTTCCTGAAACTTAAATCATATTCTTTCAAAATATGATTCAGACTGGGAGTGGATTTTTCTGAATCAGAAGGAGATCCAACATTATTGGATAATTTTAAAACTTTTTCTTTTAATTCAGAATTTTCCAACTCAAGCTTCTTAGTTTCAAATTCAAATTGCTTTTTCAGCTTTTTGTATTTGATACTAAGATGAGCTTTTAATTCAAGAAGCTCTGTTAGACTGGAAACTAACTCTTCTCTAGATAGTTCAGAAAATACCTCTTCAGAATCTGATTCTGATGTAGATTCTGATCCATCATCTTCTGTCGCCATCAGCGCAAAGTTTGCCTGCTCTCCTTCAGAGTCTGATCCTGATTCTGATTCAGAATCATCCCATGTTTCCATAAGACCTTTCTTCTTATGAAACTTCTTCTTGGGATTCTCCTTCTGAAGTTTTGGACACTCATTCTTGTAATGTCCAGGCTCATTGCACTCATAGCAGACAGCCTTCTTCTTGTCAGATCTTCTGTCACCAGAAGATTCTCCTCGTTCAAATTTCTTTGAACTTCTGAAGCCTCTGAACTTCCTTTGCTTGCTCTTCCAGAGTTGGTTCACCCTTCTGGAGATCATGGACAGTTCATCTTCTTGTTCAGATTCTGATTCTTCAGGATCTTCTTCTCTAGCCTGAAAAGCGTTAGTGCATTTTTTTAATATTAGATTTTAATGCAATAGACTTACCTTTCTTCTGAGGCTCGTTTGCGTCCAGCTCAATTTCATGGCTTCTCAAGGCACTAATAAGCTCTTCCAAAGAAACTTCATTCAGATTCTTGGCAATCTTGAATGCTGTTACCATTGGACCCCATCTTCTGGGTAAGCTTCTGATAATCTTCTTTACATGATCAGCCTTGGTGTAGCCTTTATCCAGAACTCTCAATCCAGCAGTCAGAGTTTGAAATCTTGAAAACATCTTTTCAATGTCTTCATCATCCTCCATCTTGAAGGCTTCATATTTCTGGATTAGAGCAAGAGCTTTGGTCTCCTTGACTTGAGCATTTCCTTCATGAGTCATCTTCAAGGACTCATATATGTCATGGGCCGTTTCCCTGTTAGATATCTTCTCATACTCAGCATGAGAGATAGCATTCAGCAAAACAGTCCTGCATTTGTGATGATTCTTGAAATCTTTCTTTTGATCATCATTCATTTCGCTTCTCGTGAGCCTTACACCAGTAGCTTTAACAGGATGTTTGTAACCATCCAGCAGAAGATCCCATAGATCAGCATCTAGGCCAAGAAAGTAACTTTCCAGTTTATCTTTCCAGTATTCAAAGTTTTCACCATCAAATACTGGTGGTCTAGTATAACCATTGTTACCATTGTATTGCTCAGCAGAGCCAGATGTAGATGCAGCTGGATTTGTTGGAATTTCACCAGCCATCTTTTACTGAAGCGTTTTTCTCTTCCTGAATCTTTTCTAAACACGGTTAAGTGCTTGCACCTTAGAACCGGCGCTCTGATGCCAATTGAAGGATAGAAAAACACTTAGAAAGGGGGGGTTTGAATAAGTGTAGTCTTAAAAACTTGAACGATAAAAATAAATTGCACAGTTATTTTTATCCTGGTTCGTTGTTAACTAAACTACTCCAGTCCACCCCCACAGAGTGATTTACCTCACCTGAGGATTTAATCCACTAATCGCAACAGATTACAATGGTTTTCCACTTAGTCCGCGACTAAGTCTTCTAGAGTATCCTGATCACAACCTGATCACTCCAGGAACAAATGCTTAGACACAAGCTAAGACTTTCTTAGAGTATCCTGACCACCACGTGATCACTCTAATTACAACTGCTTAGACACAAGCTAAGACTTCCTAGAGTATCCTGATCAACACTTGATCACTCTAGTTACTTACAAATTAATGTAATCAATTCTAAGAGTATTACAAATGCTTCTTAAAAGCTATAATCACAACAGTGATATTTCTCTTAACGTTTAAGCTTAATCTCACTAATATATTACAACAGCAATGTAGTGAGCTTTGATGAAGATGAAGTTTCTGAGCTTTGAGTTTGAACAGCGTTTCAGCAAGTTAATATTCACAGAATTTGGTTCAGAGTTGTTAACCTTGCTTCTCATCAGAACTTCATATTTATAGGCGTTTGAGAAGATGACCGTTGGGCGCATTTAATGCTTTGCGTGTTCCGTACAGCTTTGCATTTAATGTTTCACGCTTTTGTCAACTACCTCGAGCCTTGTTCACGTTGTGTCTACTGACGTTGCCTTTAATAGCTTCCAACGTTCCTTTTGTCAGTCAGCGTAGCCTGCCACCTGTACTTTCTTCTGATCTGATGTTTGAATATAATATTTGAATATCATCAGAGTCAAACAGCTTGGTGCATAACATCTTCTTGTCTTCTGACCTTGAAGTGCTTCTGAGCGTGATACCATGAGAACTTCAGTGCTTCTGCTTCTGATCCCAAGTTCTTCTGATGCTTTCATAGACCCATGTTCTGATTCTGCCTTGACCATCTTCTGATGTCTTGCCAGACCATGTTCTGATGTTGCATGCTGAACCTTCTGAGACAAAGCTTCTGAGCGCTGATTTGTGCATACTCTTTATATATTTCCTGAAATGGAAATTGCAATGTATTAGAGTACCACATTATCTCACACAAAATTCATATCCTTGTTATCATCAAAACTAAGAATATTGATCAGAACAAATCTTGTTCTAACACTTGGGAGGCTCACCATTATCATAATTTCATAAATATAATCTTAATCAATTTAGTAATATACCATGTTGATACCTAACTAAAGATCAACATCGCCAACTTTTCCTCCAATTTTGGACTTCATATTATGAATATTGTTTATGAAGGCCATGGAATTATCCAGAATCAATCTATTTGTCACAAAAGTTGACTGGTTCGGTTTTACACTTACTAAGGATAGTTTTGATAGATTTTCAAATACTTTAGAGACTAATTTGTAGAACATTTTAAATAGTACATTAGGGTGAAAATCTCTCATAGAGTGTTGCTCATCCCTTTTAAGTATAAGAGCGATATTCTCCTGATTGAGAATGGGTGAGAAACGGATAAAGGTACCTACTTCTAACCAAATGCAACAATTTAGGAAAATCTCTCAACCACGCAATTACTAAAATTGTTCATAAAATCTAATATTAACTCCCTATGACCTTTGACATTTATCAGGCTTCATGAAAAACATAACTATCTAAAATTTCTCAATGGATAAAGAGAAGTGACGTATGATATAATACTATTTTGCTTCTTAAACAAATTAGTGATATAGTTAATGACAATATTACACAAGTCAAATGATGCAGTGTGTCTTACTTCATTATCACCAATAAAGTGTTGATACCATTAACTTTTGTTCTAGAAGTGGTGGTGATGAGGAAGATATATTGAGGTCTCCCTCAAGGAACTAGTATACTTTGGAGTCTGGCTCGTTAACACAAGAAATCTTCTAGTATTTAGGTCACCCAACAAATGTGTTATATGTTCCTTATGCCATTAGAATAGGCAATATTATCATCATCCACATAACCTCTGATTTGATTTCGTCTTTCTAGCATTTGTCTATGTGCCACTTGAGCCAGTAAAAATGATTTTGATTCTACACTAAGAGGCTGTGAAGCACGGACATCCCGAACACCACCTCGACACTTCGACACTGACATGACGACACCTATAATAATTTTAAAAAATGAATAAATAAAACATACTCGCAAGTGTCGGCAAAAATGTCTAACATCGACACAGACGTGAACACGTCTTTT